>NC_056563.1:8442267-8482196 GCF_013358625.1 Macadamia integrifolia | reverse complement strand
AAAAAAAAAAAAAAAAAAAAAAAAAAAGAAGGTATACCTCAAACTGTGAATCTTCAAAACATCTCCTACAATAAGCTTCCAAAAATTTTTTCACCAAGATTGCAAGTGGAATGGCCAAAATACAGCAAAAACACCTTCTAGAGTCAAAACCTATTGAAATGGATTGAAACAGTGACCCATTTCAAATGAAACATGGTTTTTAAAATCCATATTTGTTATGTTTTGTCGAAACGTTATGGAATCGCCGAAACTTCTTGTGATTGGACCATACCTGCAGAGTCAACCTTGGTTTTGTCTCAATCCGGGTCCTCCCAAAATTTTCAGTATATTTCAACCGACTCCACCAACTTCTGGAACCATAGTTGCATTAAACTATAACCGGAGGCCCAGGCACAAGATTGGGTGGACCATAGGGAGCTGGTGGCTGTCCGATGGGATGAAATCAAGCTTTGGGTAGTTAGATTATAAGTCTAGCATTTTATTTTTGGGGGTTTCACTATAGCAGGCCTAATTTATTAGCCACAAAGTGAGGGTGAAGTTAATACATGAGATTATTGTCTTTAAGTGTTTGAGTTAGATTAGAAACTAATAGCAAATATAGAATTCTGTTTTTAATCTGTCAAGTCAAGTCAGTGCGAAAGAGTGATCCAAAATCCTTTTGGGAGTGAAAATGTGAAACTAGGAATTTCAAGGGGTTATACATATATATATATATATATATGCTGTTGAGCTTTATAAATGTGGGTGAAGACTCTCCTTCTTCTTCTTCTGGTGCTACTTTTTCTCCTCTACCACTCTTTTACTCTTATTATTACTTCTAATCTTTGTTACCCCTGTTTTAGATCAATTGTAAGATTGCATTCTTCTTCAATATCTCTCTAGTTACTAATTTGTTTTATCTCAAATTTCATATGCTAGTCTTTTACTTCATTCTCTCTTGAAATTCTGATTCTGTTTCCTAAAAATTATGATCAATATTCTGTTCCAAGTTCTGCAACTGGTTTTCTAGTAGCACTAGGACTTCGGCATAAACTTTTATTATATTAATAGACTTTCACCAAACATTGCAGGTCTATTCCTCAAACAGAATAGACCAATCGTCCAGGTTTCCAGTCCATTCTGAATATTCTGCTCTGAGATATATACACTCTCCTTCTGTTGTTCTGTTTCTACTTTATGCAGTGATCTTGTTGTTGGATTTTCTGGTTTGGGATGAGCCTACATTAAAACCTAGCATTTGATTTCTTCAAACCTACACCATATCACTTCTCCTCCAACCATATCCCTAAAACCAAACAAAAATCTATTGAATTTGCTGTTACACATAGATTTTCTGCTTTAGGAATACGATATCATTCAAGATCCATTAAACCCTATCAAAACATCTGTTTTTATTAACTTAAGTTGATTTTCATCATTTCCGACCTGAAACAAACACCTTTCTTTTTCTTCCATTCTTCACTAATTTCCGTTTTAAAAATTAAACTATGTTTTTTGCTGGACTTCTTTTTCATATTTTCCCAACAATTGGATCATATTTTTTGCACTCCCAGCATTGTCAACAGATTACCTCGTGTGTGTATATGTGTGTGTTGTGTGTCTATCTAACTATCAATATATATATATAGGGATTTTCTTATTGATACCCTTCAAAGTGTCAAATAATTTGTAACATTACCTTTTTTGCCCTTTTGATATACACAATATTTTTCCAATGAGGGTAATGGTGTCATTTCATATGCATGCTGAAGCATGACGACACATTTTGATAATGACATAATGTTATGCCACTTTCAACTTATATTTGAAAACCCTTTTCTACCCCTATCTTAAAAACCTTTTGAGAATAAGACAAGTGGCAATTAAAAGAAGGTGTTAAGTTCTAAATGCACCTATATAAGTATCATTGAAACACTCCCATATGTATACAGTATATACAATATAAATATATATATTATATATACAACTCCCACATCAAAACAAGGAGTATACTTGAAAAAATTGGATCTGTACCCATAAACAGTTTCACAAACATTCTAACAGCATTATAAAAGGTAAAAATTAACCATATACATCAATCCTACAAAGTCCCTCTATCCAAAAACGTAGCAGAAGTACAGCCAACGAGCTCGAATCATAAACCTCATATCAATGATATATAAGCAACTCATGCCGCCGAGTCAAATCATCATCCGTGTAATCTCATTACACAAGTCCACATGTTTGTCTCATCCTGTAGACCCCAAAAACCTGCATATGTGAGCATCTGCCAAAGAACATCCCCCCCCCCCCCACACACAACCCAGAACCCAAAGGTGGCCGACAAAGAGAAATGTCCTTTGTCCCTGTCAGTCAGTGCCAATGCATTCCAAACAAATCTAATAAGTAGTTCCACACTGCTTAGCAGAGTAGCAAGAATGAAATAGATGAATTCCATTCTGCATTTCGTGGTAACACGTGACACACTTGCTCCACAAAGGCAACCTTGCTCCACAAAGGCAACCCTTTTTCTACTGCAGATTGGCCAATGATAGAACCTTATCCAAAGCAAGGACCCAAGCAAAAATCTTAAATTGTATCAGCATTGGTTTTCCCCCCACATCAGGTGGATATCCCCAGCTTAAACTCAGTCTCTCTCATCATGTCACCCTACAACATAAACTTTTTAATCTATTCTTCCAGGATCACATAGTTCCACCCAAGAAAAAAAAGGAGAATCACACACCAGTTTAACCAATCAAAATGCTACATTCACTAAATTCAGCATTCAATCAATCTAGGAAAATCAATTCATAACGAAAAAGGGAAAAAAAATGAATCAAACAAACCAAAGAGGGGGGAACTTACGCGGCTTCCAACAATAATGGAGTTCCAGACCACTTGGCCCGAACTGAAACCTGAACGTTCTTCGGACGACGATTATCTGCAGAAATCGAACTGCAAGAAAGACTCACAAGGACAAGAAGGATCAGAACACAACGCAGAGACAGAGATCTGATACGTATCTCCATACTGAACAGTAAGATTTGGATCTCAGTGTCGCTCACTATCCATCACTTCTATAGATCGAGTGCTCGTTTCAAGAAGGTTTTGGGTAGAGAGATACAATTAAGCTCTTTTAGGCTTTTAGGTGGCGATATATAATCGACGGAAGACTTGGAACGGAAAAGGAGCACGAAGACTGACTTCTCGGGTCTCTTCTAAATCGAGGGTTTGGGTCCAGGGAGGTGCAACTCGGTCTGGGCTGACCATGGCTGGGTCAAGCTTGGTCCTGGTGTCTAGTTCTTGAGGACTCTCTGCCACTTTCTGTTCTGAATTCTGATAACTGCACAGTTCCAGTATGGGTGAAGATAGAATCTCATCATCATGGAGATTTGATTGACCCTTTGATTACCATAGAAAAAAGTATTTTCGACCCTGTATTGTAAGGATGAATTAATGATGACATAGGAGTCCAATCAGTTGTGGTGAAGGGATTTTTCCTTCGTGACTGAAGGAAAACTTAAATCTTTTTTTGTGCATAATTTTCCTTTACCCAAGGTGGAGGAAGAATTCTTTGTCAGTTTTTTAGCATCCGTCTAGATTATAATTATTAAATCTATATCATTGAAACAAGAGTGCATGTGTTTTATGAGATAAGATGTAATTATATCTTATACTAATACATATAGGCATACAACATCTACGTGCAAATCTACCCTATGTATTATTGTTAAAAACAAATACAACAAGCAATAATATAACATGGTATTCATTGTTGTGTCATACATTGTAGAAATTAGCTAGAAGGAAAGTTATGAACCATTTGTTGGTTTTTACGGCAAGAAGTTGAAGCTCTATTTGATATCACCTCGTATATTAAGGTTCGGGAGTTCTCCACAATCTTGAAGACGTTGAACTTCATTCAAGTAAAATGATCAAAA
The DNA here is from genome assembly GCF_013358625.1 of Macadamia integrifolia. Classification (NCBI taxonomy): domain Eukaryota; kingdom Viridiplantae; phylum Streptophyta; class Magnoliopsida; order Proteales; family Proteaceae; genus Macadamia; species Macadamia integrifolia. The sequence continues at coordinate 8,478,273 of NC_056563.1, read as the reverse complement.
TGCCCATGTATGTTTAATTAGGTTAATTATATAGCACAAGATTTTTTGTGTCAATATTGTCATTGTTGTCAACACACTCAATCAAGGATAGAGCATGCATAAGTTTGATTAAGGAAGTATAGAAGTGAATTGACTAAAAATATAAGAGCATTGAGAGGTTTACTAATGTGAGGTGAGCAGCTTAATGTAGATGAATTGGCCAACTAGAAGTTCTAGGCTCAACGAGAGATTACAATGAAAGAGCAAAGCATAGTACAGATGATTGTATGATTTGGCATGGTTGAGCTTGGTTGACAAACAAAGCAATGTTGATGGCATGACATAATATTGGCAACTAGACTAGAAGAGCGAAGCAACCATAAAGCAGTTGTATAGTCTTCATATGCGTCATATACAATTATTAATGTCATGGACAACAATTGTGTTTGTGTTGATGATGTGGCAACAGTTCAGTAGATGATATGGTAGCAAATAATGTTGAGCTTGTACAATTGGCAAGACATCATGTACAGTTGTTAGTATCAATGAGATGAATGGCTTAGTTGATAGTAGGGCTGGTACAATTGGCATCGTGTGAGAATGCAGGCTCAAGCCCTAGTGTGCATAGGGTAATATTGCCGAGATGAGAATGTGTAACTGCATGTTTATGCTGCAGTATTAGTTTTACAAATTTTTTTAGTTATCCATTGAGAATTTTGGGGAGCTCAAAAGTTAAAACATGAGAAGTGTGGATCTCTTAATTTTTATTTTTTTTTCAATATAATATAATCAACCTGATATCGAAATAAAAAATTATGAAATGTTCTTCAGGCATAGAGTGTGTGAGTGTGTGTGTTTCAAGAAGTAGTATTTGCATATGTATCGGATTCAAGCTCCAATTTGGATATATGCATTGAATCTAGGCTATTGGTGTAAACATGAAAGTTGCATATATATTTTAGTTAAATTTCATGTGAAAAGAAAAATCATGTCAATTGGAAATAAGACGAGGGAGATATGATTATTTAAGTGATAAGAGGTCGGTCAATTTTAAAGGTTGTGTGGTTCTCGAGTTTTGTCAAAAGCCGAGGGAAATATAGTTTTATTTTCTGATATTGGGGTGGATTTTTCGACATCTACTCTCCTCATGGGTTAGAGCTTAATCATAAAATAAGAAGAGCTTCAAGTCTATTTGTATATGCCTCAAGCATTGGCTCAATCTAAGTCCGACCGAAGGAGTATTGGTTGATCTCTAATGTGAATGGTGTACAATGTGACTAGAATATTCTATTTGCACATATAGTAACTCGTAATAAAAGTTTTGTGGTGTTCCTCACGACTTAAGGATCAAAACATGAAATTTGTAAAGCTTCAGATCTTCTTTCCAATGCCGTTAGAATCATCTCAATCCGTTATGAATTATAGCCATTTATCCACAAGTGTGCACAAACTACTTCACCCACAGCAAGTAGTTCAATCGGGACGAAAAATGAGTCTTATTTTTCCATGTTTAAAGCATGCTTTCTAAGAATAAATGAAGTATATAGTTGAGGAAAATATAATAGACGATAGAGAAGAAGAAGAGATAAGTAAAAGAGGTAGGAGAAGCTTGAATTGTTAATTCCTAAGCTAGCAACATTTATTGAATACTATAAGCTTCATCAAAAGCAAGAGTAACGTGGTTATAAATGCTTTGAATATCTAGCTGGGGTTTAAAAAGTGAAGAGAATAAGCTCATGTTGAATAGGAGAAAGAGCGGGAGAACTTGGGAGAGTTTCCCTATACTTATTCTATATTCACTATTAATCTTTAGAGATTTATTATCCTATTGACGGTTCAAAAAATGTGATTGAAAAATCCATTAAAGATTTAGCTAGGGTTTGAACAGAGAAAGAGTGTTTGAGAACAAGAAAAAACAAAGAAGAGAAATAAGGAAAATGATGAGGGATGCTTCATCGATTGAAGACGCTCAATATACAACATTTTTGGAGGTTACCTGGTTATGTATGTAATCCCTTAATAAATCCATGTTATTGTCATTGACTGTGGGATAGGTGTTTGCATTTTTGCCCAAGTCACCATTTGTAAGTCATCATGTGACATTTTTACATGTTAATGAGCTTGTAATTGGGGCAACTTATATAAGCCTATTTTTTGTATTCTTTGGCTATCGAGTGTGTGCTTGACAGCAAGGGTAGGTGCTCCATTGTAGTTGTAGTTGCATAAACTATAAGTCGTAGCTCTTAACTATTGGTGCAATCAAATCATTGTAATCTGCATTATACATTGACTAAGTTAGGCTATTTGCACTGGGAGTGTAGGTACATTGTTGAATCACATATATCTCTATTTTATGGTATGTATTCGTATACTTGCATGCATATAATATTTATTGCAATATGGTTGTGGAGGATGCTATTTATGATGTGTGGCAGATGATAATCGTATATGTGTATGTGTTTACTACAAGGTAATGTGTGATTGATAGTTGTATGCCATAGTGTGCTTGAGTAATAGTAAAGCCAACAAGTGAGTTGAAAAATGAACGAGTTAGGTTTGGTTTTTAGTCAACACTGATTCACCCCATCTTAGTGTCCATCTCAATACAAAAAGCTAATTGGTTTAAAAATCCACCCAAATTTGTAAATAAATGATTTTCAATTTGTATTTCTTTAACTTAAATATGGTTTGAAAATTAGTTTAAATGAGTTCATTTATTCATGTGTGCCCCACACTGAATAAATATTTTTTCACCAAAACATGCCTATATTTCACATTATTTCAAAGTATTTAGTAAAGGTTTAAAGATGTGCTTTAAATCACCCAATTTAGATTTTTTAAAACAAAAGATGTAGCTTTTATAGTTTTAACGAACTTGAACTAGGCTAGAGCTAGCCCACTTAAAAATGGAACCAAATAGACAAAAAAAAAAAAAAAAAAAAGAGTTAATTTAGATCTTTAAATCTAATAAAGATTATATTTTATTTATGTAGGACCCACTTCGTAGGAATAGTTGTTTACTAAATCATCCCACAAATTTCATATTATTTAGAAGTATTTGGAATAACTTTGAAACGTCTTTTAAATCACAAAATCTTATTTTTTTGAGCTAAATATATGAGCTTACAAAGTTTTACCAAACTTGGACTGCCAAAACCTAGCCCACTTCAAAACTGAACCAAACAACCCAAATGCCTTTATCGAAACTTTTCATTAAATGAGCCTATGTCGAAATGCAATGAGCTTGAGTCAACGTAGAGTGCACCTCTATCGACACTTGCTCAATATCAAATAGAACTCACCACAAGATGAAAATCCTAAAACATTGTATCAATGTGCGTCGGCTTATGTTTGATGCCAATCATTCTTGTGTCTATCTTGAAGTTCATGCTTTTAATATCGAACAGAGGTCATCCGACTTCAAATTTCATAATTTTGTCGTAAATTGAATTATTTATGGTCGTGCAATCCACCACTGTACATAGATGCACAACTGATGTCAAAGTTCATACTTACAAATGTTGAACATAGGTCATTTGATGTCAAATTTTAGGTTTTTGTTGTAAACTGGACACTTCATTTTTACATAATCCACCATATACAAGCTTGTGGATGTTCTACAGAATTCAAAATCCATTTTAATCCATTCCTTAAAATATAAAGGAGGTTTTAGTTGTGATTAACCACATAACAAACTTGCCATTTGATTTTAGATTCTATCATAATTTCAATATTTAATGAGAAACCATCTAGTTCTCACCTAAATCTAATGGTTTTGGATGACATTTGATCATTTACTTTATAGAGAAACTAAGGAAGTTGCCTAAGACTATAAATAGGACATTCCCCGCCCCCTTCCAAAAATAAAAAAGGGAGTGCAAGTAACATCCCTCTTTTATTTTATTTTGTGCATATTTGATACTATTTAACTTTGTTTTAAGAGTTTTTAGATAAGGTAAATATGAATATAGGTTTAACCGGGTAGATTGAGGTCCATAACATCTTCTTTGGTCCACACCTTGACTTGAATCCTTATTATTTTCATTTTGACTACTCTCCACTGTAGTCATTTATATAATTATGTTTTTATTTGTAGGTATAGACCCTAATCATGGTGGTGATCTCTAGAAGAGGATACGATTTCTCTTATGAGATGATGGGGAAGGTTTGATAATCAGCTGTTCTCATAATTTTAAATTTATCACAATTATGCATATGAAGTAATAAAAATAAGAGCAATTTTCATCCCCCTCCCTTGTACTTAGCTTTTACTATAAATCTCTCCCTTGTGTTTTCAACATTTACATACTCCCCCCCCCATAATATGTTAGTTTTTACTAAAATACTCACGCCATTAAGTTTATACAATTAAGTTACACTAATATTTCGATGATGCCCAGTTTACCTTTCAATAAAATTTACATCTCCCTCCCCTGTACTTTGCTCTTATTACAAATTCCTCTCCTATGTATTTAGAAACTACATACTCCTCCCCTGTCAATTGACACTTTTAGTGTGGTGTTAGTTTTAAATTGTAAAAGATGATTTTAGCCTTATATAATTCAACAAAAAATTACATATAAACCCCAAATTTAGACTAATCACAAAAATTAAACTATGTAACATGCATAAACTATCCAAAACTTATAAGCACTATACTAAGGCATTAAAATATTGGTGTAATTGGGTGAAGTTCCAACACCAGCCTTTTCTATATTGAGTTGCTTCGAAAAAGAAAAAAATAAAATATAGATATTTAGTCGATGACTCTTTCACATTGCCCTTAATGTATTGGATTTGTTCTTGGTCCTAATTTCCATTGATGTATAATAGTTCATTTGTGCAATTAGGATTGGATAGATTCATTTTAATATTAATATACATGTTAGTAATCCCATGGATCATTATCTCACAGTGGATTTTATTATCAAAACCTAAGGTAGAATAATATACATTTATATGTCAACACAATCATCGAAGAATAATAAATGTATATCTAGCTATGATTTACAACATAATGAAATATCTCATAACCAATTTTCTTAGTTATTTTTTAATTAAGATATTTTAAAAACTTAGAAAACTTCTAAACAATTCCAACTAAATGCTTTTTTTTTTCTTAGAAAAATATTCGTTAAAAACTAAATATTAAAGAATAAAAATGTATATCTCATTATAATTATAGAACATGTTGAAATAGCATAAAATATTCTTTAAAAAATATTACAGAAAACCATAGCAACATGCTATTTCATGTTTTTTCCTCAAATAAAATGAAAGGCTAATGAATAAAACGGAAGCAAAAAATCGATAAAATACAATAAACTCTTCCAAAATAAAGAAGTTGAAGATGGTTTGAAACGGCCTCCTTTGATCTACAATTCTAATTGTTGGATCTTAGTTGAAAATGTTGGATGGGTATAACGATAAAAAGCCGTGAGCTCCTTCGAAAAATCAGATTGATTGGACTTTAGATGATCAAGATTGAGAAGTTTGAAGTTTTTTATAATATTGAAACTAAATATTTAACTTTAAAATCGGGTTGGATCGGGCAATCTACCTACTGCTGTAATCTAGCCCACTTTGCTATGACAATATGGAATCACATTGGTATCGAGCTCGGGCAATTTTGATATCGATAGACTGGTATGTTTTATTCAATACGACAACAACAGCAACAATGACAACAACATACACAACCTTGTCTTAACTTAATGGGGTTGGCTATATGAATTTGCATAAAAACAAAAAGGAGAGACGGAAGTAGGAAAAAAGAAACTAAAAAGAAAGCAAAAGGAGAGAAAAAATATGTTTGATCTAATACCGACTACTAAATCCATGATGGAGATAGGACAAAAAGCTTGGCCTAACAGTTCGGCGTTGTTCAATTAAGAGTGTGCCCAAGGTTTGGTAAGTGGATCAAAGCCTCACAAATGTGCATATCAATACATGGCTAGCACCATCCATCCCCACCCCTAAAGGCGGCCCTTTGGGCACCCAATCCCTTCGTCTGGCCCTACTAGTGGGCATTGTAGCTAAAAAAAAGAAAAAAAAAAGGACAAAAGGCAACACGAAAGGGATCAAAATAATATATATATATATATATATCATTTTAAATGTTTGAAAGTAAAAAAATAATTGAAGAATGAAGGAGCTCTAAAGAACAATGCATCTCGTAATAAAACTAAGTTTTCAGTAGTGGAGGAATTCCCTCACCAATACCCATTATTATTGTGATGGGATGAGTGTCAAATAGTAAGGGAGGGTATTTTGGATCTTCAACTAATGGGGGAGGAAGGAATAATGACCCCAGGATTTTTGGGTGGACCCTACACTTAGGTGTGGGAAACCTTTCTCCTCAATTTAATTTTAACACAAACATTTTTGCTTCCTGTTTCTTATAAACAAAAAAATAGATAGTTTTTTTGGTGAGAAATCCTTTTATAGACTTCATTGACTTTATTTAGAACAATCAATTACTTACTATTACTAAGCCTCTAAATTCATTTGTTAGGTCTAAAGCCAGCTCTCTCTCTCTCTCTTTCTCTCCTACATCCACACAAAATCATTGATAAGCATCCAAACTTTACAAAAAAAAAAAAAGGAAAAAAGAAAGATAAAGTACCAACCAACTAAGCAAACAATGGTCTTTAACCCTAAACATAATCTATTTCATTCATCAACACACAAAAAATATTACATTTAGTCATCTCACCTACCTACTTCTAATCCTAAACTTCTTTTCTTTGGTAAGAAGTTCTAACCCTAAACTCTCCAACTATAATATCTTCCCATATAAATGTCACATTTTTAAATTTACCTACTCTATAACATTCCATGCCAAATCAAATTGAAATGCTTTGAAAATAAACAAACAAGTTGATTTTATTCCAAAAACAGAATGTTGAAAAGAAGTTGATTTTTTATTCCTTCCTTAGCTTCCATGACAAGGGCCCAGAATGCCCTTACAAGGGCTATAAGCCAAAGTCATGGTTTGTAGTGTAACGAACAGTTGAGGGTATTGTTGTCACATTATCCAAGATTCTAAAAAGGTCAGCGTATCTAGGCTCTAGGGTCATTCTTCAAATGGACAAAAACACAACGACTGGTAAACGCAGCTTACGCATTGCCAGATAGGCTTTGATTCCCAAACCAAGAGACTCGGAAAAACACAGCTGGAGACAGCCTGTCAGCAACCAAGTCCCCTACTCTTTTTCTCTTCCTCCAGTTTTGTTTGCTGCTTCTCTCTCTCTCTGCTACATCGACGGAGCTCTTGTTCTTCTTCAGCTAGGGTTTTGATCATCTTTTTTCAGATTTCTGAATCCTCTTTGTAGCTCATTGGATCGAGATTCGCCTCTCGAAGAGCTCTTGTCGAATGTTTTTTGGTTCAATTTGATCCTTTGTTCGTCTAAAAATCCTTGAACTCGGGGCCTTTTTCCTCTCTAGCCCTAACGGGTCGATTTTTTCGGACTAAAACGCTGGCTACAGGAGAGGTCTTCTCACAGGTATTACCATATATTTTTGGAAGCTTATTTCAAGAATTTCCATTAATTAACAAGTAGAAAATGTTTATAATGAATGTTTTTCATTAGGAGTATTAGCGATTTTTAATGCATTTTGATGAAGATTCTGAAGGGAATATTAATCATTTTTCTGTTTTAGATTCTAGTTCTTGCTCTCATTTGAATTGAGACGTTCGCGTAGGGCAATATGTGAGTATTTGATCATGAAATTTTATATGGTGGAAAACTGGGAACACATTCATTGATGACCCTATAGAGAGGGAGAGTAGAAGTTTTTCTTCTATGTCTCTAGAAAATGAAAATTATTTTTTGTTCTTCGAAATGGAAGAATTTTCAATGGGGAAAAGGATAGTCCAATTGAAATTTATGTTTCAGTTAGCCAAGATATCGTAGTTCTCTTTATATCGAACTCTTTTTGTTTCATACATCTTAGTCGGCTGTCTTGGTTGAAATGGTTAAGGAAACCAGCTTTAGGGACTTTATTTTAGTTAGTATTGAAGCCGTAATTGTTTCAATTTCTTCTGTTTACTTGATGCACTTTTATTCTATATCTTCTGCATTACCTAATAACATGTTTCAATCAAATTTAGGTGGTCTGAAATGGATGGCTGACCTCAAACCCATAAGTGGAGTGCTTCAGACTCATATAAACGGACACCTTTTGTGATTGGACCTGATACTTAATTACTTGTGGATTTGGTAGCATATAACATTTGTGAACTAGAAAGAAAGTTTTATTTGAGATAACTGGTGGTTATACTAGGCGGTTAGAAGGGTCAAAAAGTTGCAGTCTTGTGGGCTGGAGGCAACTCTGTTCTGTCTGTTTGGTTGTGGGGAGGATATCTGTCATTGTTGCTTATATGGTTGTTCAGTGTGGCACCGCAGGCTTCCAGGATTATGTAGGGGGCTCATTGCGTTATTCTTATTTATTTGAGGACACTTTGACATTCTTGGTCGGACGTTTCTGTATCCATGCTGGTGGATAGCATGCGTGGAATCTGTGCTTCGGGTAATGCCCCTGACCAGACTCGTCACCGAGGCATTCGGTGTGGTGACAATCTCTCTAGTATTTATATTGGTACTTTTTGGTGTCCTCTGCATACTTTACTCAGTTTACTTCCAATCTTGGATCAGAGGACAAGGCTTTGCTCAACTTCGATATTTTAATGGACCGTGGATAATCCGAATCACGCTAATCTGTTTTGCAATTTGGTGGGGTTTTGGTGAGATTGTTCGGTTGAGTTTCTTGAGACAGGGAAGAGTGTTGCATTTCCTTACCTTAAAATGGCAGGAGATTGCCTGCAAATTCTACATCCTCTCAAATCTTGGGTTTTCAGAACCATGCTTGCTCCTAACCCTTATGTTTCTACTTCGTGCCTCCTTGCAGAGGAGGGAGTCAGGAACTTTAAGCCAGCAATGGAATGGAAAGACAGCTAGTTATGTTCTTCTATATTGTGTTCCTCTATTTGTCCTTCAGCTCATTATCATATTGATTGGGCTTGGGTTCAACAGTGAAAACTTTGTGCATAAGATACCCCATTCATTTGTAACAACAGTTGTGCACCATGATGACATTGCCCTTTGCACATACCCTTTGCTGAGTACAATTGTCCTTGGGCTTTTTGTCGTTCTAGTAACTGTCTATTTGTTGTCTCTTGGAAGGCGTATGGTGTATTTGGTTATCAACAAGGGATTGCGCAGGAGGGTTTATTGGTTGATCTTCTCTGTTTCCAGTGTCCTCCCATTAAGGGTTCTTTTGCTTGGTTTATCTGTTCTATCACGGCCAGAGGATGTTTTGTTTGAAGCTCTAGTCTTTCTAGCTTTTCTCCTTCTTTTATCTTGTGCCGGGCTGGGTATCGCCATGCTTGTCTACTGCCCAGTTGCCGATTCCTTGGCCTTGAAGGTCATGAGAGATTTGGAAGCCAGAGGAAGGTCAGATTACAACAATGAAACTGATCTTATTGCTAGCCAGAGCCTTCTTGAAACTAGTTCAGCTACTAGTGGTGGGAGAAACTCAGATGCTTCAACAAAGCGTGGGTCAATCTCCTTCAGGACTATGGTGAAGGACGATGCTTCAACAGAGGTTTTTGAGGAATTGTGCCTCTTCTCTCCTGATTCACATCGGCTTGTGTCCCCACCTGGGTCTCCACCACTTCCTGGCTGGCCCATGCTCCCCCTTAAACAAGTTTCTGAACGATAGGAATCAATAGCTGTTGTTGTTATTATCAGTTTTGTGGTGAACAAAGGTTGTATGTAAAGGTTTGTTCATAGGAATTGGTAGCTGTATTCTCAAATTTTTATTTTTATGAGAGAACGGTTCTACCTGCCTCCCTTGTCTGCATATTTTTTTCAGCAGGACTTTTTCATTATTCTCCTTCATGACCTTCACAAGTTCATCAATTGATTTAAAGAGAAAACACTTTATTTTGCATAAGGTGAGAGCTTGGCAGTCTTGAAGTCCTGTGTGTGCTTTAAACTGCATTTTGACTACAAATTAGGTTTTTTGGGCAGATTAATTACTCACCCTGGCCAAATTCAACTCATAATATTGTGGTAGTTGCCATAAGGCCCATAACAGTACATCTTTGTTTCACTAGATGGACTTGGTCATATGACATGTAAGATCATCAGAAAATCTGGGATAATCACAAGGATGCACAGGAATGCGAGAGGATGCATGGGCTTACTTTAGATGGATTGACATTACATGAAGCTTATATGATTGCATTCTAGTTTGAAATGTTTCATCTGGTCTCTTCTTTACATATATAAAAGTAGTATTTATCACATCAATTTTCCATGTAGGCTTCATTTGGTTGTAAGGGAATTGAAGAGAAGGGGAGGGAAATTTTAAAACTTCAAAAATAAAATTTTGTAATTGTTACCTGTATAAATTAATTAAATTTCTTATCATATTTAGCAATGATACATTTTCTATATAATTATTATTTTTCATTTTATAACGGTTTTGGATGCAAAGTAAAATAAAATTTAATAATCAAAGAGTTAATTTTTACCATATTTAGTAATGTTACATTTTCAATGTAATTATTATTATTTTACATTTTATAACAAAGGGTTTTGAATGCAAAATAAAGTGAAATTTAATAACTAAATATGAAATAATTTAAAGTTAGTAATATAGTCAAATGGGTTAATAAAATCTTATATTATTTTATTATTTTTTTAAGTTTTAAAACTTCTCTTCCCTTCCCTTTAAATTTCCCTTGCAACCAAAGATAGCTATAAGAAAACAAAGTTATATCCATCAACCAGATTCCATCTTTTCATAGGAAACTAAATATGAAATAATTTAAAGTTAGTAATATAGTCATATGGGGTAATAAAATTTTATATTATTTGATTTTTTTTTTAACACTTAAAACTTCTCTTCCCTTCCCTTTAAATTTCCCTTGCAACCAAACATAGCTATAAGAAAACAAAGTTATATCCATCAACCAGATTCCATCTTCTTATGGGGATTTTCTTGTTGACATCTTTAAGTTGTCAAATAATTTATAATTTTTTTTCCCAATGAGAGTAATAATGTTTAGAAGAATGTGTATGAGAATGATACCTTTTGATAATGGCATTGATGTCATTTTCAAATTGTTTTGAAAATCTTTTTATGTCTTAAAGAACTTTTGGGAATAAGACAAAAATTAATTTTAAAAAAAAAATATCTAGTTGCAAGAGAGTTGTTTCTAACATGTTGCAATAGTGTAACTTGATCGTTGTGCCACAGGCTCGCCCCTTTGCATTACAGAATTGTATTATTAACTCCAAATTATTCCATATTTGATTATAAAAATTTCTTTTACTTTGAATTTAAATCCATTGAATTTGAAAAATAAAAGAAAATTACATCTAAAAAAAATTAGTACTAAAATTTGTACAATCATGTTGGATAATGATTATTAAAGTTTTCTTCTTAGGCATGGAAATTTTTACTTGCCTTATTTTCAATTTCCCTTGGAATCTATTTAGAGGAAATAGAGAGAAAGAAAAAATATTTATATATATTTTATTATAATTTCTAAGGAAGTGTCCAAGGGGACTTTACTCAAGTGCATAGAGGGGGTGTGGGGGGGGGGGGGGATGATAAGGAGAGGGGGAAGGGACACACTAGATGCAAACTAACACAACCATGAGACATGAGTCGATCCACTGACCTTTTAGTGCCTACTCTCCAAGCAGAATCCGCATGTTAGTGCAACAGATCCACAAGAAAAAATAATAAGATTAGCAATCCATCTATTAATATTTTTCATAATTTTATGACGGCTAGGATGACATTGAGAAACAATACATTGATTCCATGCATTCCTGACAAAATAACAACTAAGGAAAAAGATTGAGATACCTAATAGAGAAATGAGATCAAATTATTCATCAATTAAAGAATAGACAATGCTTGGAGGTAAGCAATCCTCTTAGAAAAAAGAACAAGATAGAAACAAATGACAAAGAGTTTCTTTTTCCAAAGATTAGAAAATTACTTAAGAAAAAAATTCCACAAGAAAACATGAAATTTGGGATGAATTTTGGCTTTCCGTAGCAAAATGCTAAACAATTGAAGTAGTGCTTTGGATAGAGAGAAAAATTAAGGGAAAATTACATGATTACCCACTTTTAGGTTTTTCTTTACAAAATTACCCACAAAAAGTTTTGGTTAACAAAAATGCCCAAAATTAGGTTTGGATTTACAAAACTATCCACCCAAAGTTTCAGTTAACAAAAATACCCAAAATCAGGTTTGAGTTTACAAAACTACCTAAACTAGTGACTGTTCATCTTCCACATATAATTTTGTATTTTTTTATTATTAAAACTTTGAGTGGGTAGTTTTGTAAACCAAACTTAATTTTGGGTATTTTTGTTAACTTAAATTTTAGGTGGGTAATTTTGAAAAGGGAAACCTAATTTTGGGTATTTTTGTTAACTAAACTTTTGTGTGGGTAATTTTGTAAAGAGAAACTCAAAAGTGGGTAATCATGTAATTTTTCCAAGAATAATTAATGGGAAGGAGTTCAAACTATTACAAGATAAAATAAAAAATTTGGCAGCCACGTTTGTTATTCGCTCACCACCTTAGCCTTAAGGACTAAAATTGAGAGCAATGATATTAGATATGGGAAAGTATTTAGCCTTAAGCACTTTACACCAAAGAGTTGTAGGATTTTTCAAAAAAGTCTTCATCTAAGATGGGAGTAGTAGGGCTTAATAAGTACAGAACTTTACCGAAAACTACGACTGAGCTAAACTTTTTGATTTACATACATTTAGATAAGATATCAACGATATCAAAGATATTTTTTAAGACCGAGTTTTTCTAAGGCCACATTTCCATGCACCATAGCCCATTGCGATGACTACAATAAGGGAGGAGAGAGGTGGGGAGTGATGGGGTCACATCTTGACCTTCCCATCATTCAGCCATTGGTAAAGGGAAACTTTGTCCTATTTTTATGTCCCTCATTTTCATCTCTCCAAAATCAAGCAATAATCAAATCCAATTGAGAACTAATTTGAAAAAAAAAAATAAAAAATTTCAGACAAGTTGGGACTTGGCATAGAACTATTGATAGAATTAGTAAGCATAAATCTCCTTGCTTGAGCCTCGTGCACCGGGTACATTTGTTTTTAGATCTCCTTGCCAGAGATAAAGAGAGCAATTTCCAGCAAACAAGTTTATTTTGGACTCCATGAATTAACTAAGACAAGACGCCAATATATAGAGGAAGAAGACATCTCCTTCATACCAAGTTGCTGACAAATCTGCCGTCGTAGCAAACTGACCATTAGATGGCAGTCCATCCATTTGTTGCCACATGTCAAAGAGCCACGTTTCTTGACACAGAATTTGAGCTTTGCAAACTGACCAAACTGATCATTGGATGGACAGTACATCCATTTGTTAGCCACGTGTCAAAGTTCAGGTATGTTCTACATCATATGCCCCACCAACTTTGTTAGCTTAAAGGTCTACAATGGCCCCTGAATATCCAAACATGTTCCTTAATGTTTGTTCCAGTATTCAACAATGTATCTATCAAAAATAAAAGTATTCAACAATGTCTCCAAACAAGTCTGGACACCTGTTATCAGTAATTTTGTTCCTCAAAACTTCTGAGAACATACCCTAATGGTAAAAAAGTTGGTGAACCTCAATTTGTTTAGCTCTGGAGTTTTGGCCTTGAAATTGAATTTTGATGATAAACAAGAAATTAATGTTTAATGATTGTTACACCAAGGTCCACTCACCCAGTTCCAGAAGGATAAAGCCTTGCAAGATAAGCAGTTCAACACCATTTAAGTTCTTTGTGAGGATTTGCCAGACCTCCCAAATATAATACCTGTTCCACCATCATGCAACAATTCCACCAGTTTATTCCATCTGATTATCCATTGTCAGTTCTCAATATTGTTTGGAAGGTAACTGCTGCTTTTTGCAAGGGATATAAGAATTTGTATGAGCAGAACCAAATCTCGAGTTAAAGATGTTTAGAGTTATCTCAGAAGGGTTTCCAACATTCATTTAGGCACAGCATTTGAGTCAAAGTGGGATACAAATTAATACCGTATAATTCCTATAACAAATTTGATTCACAAAACATACTGCAAGTTTATTCGTTGACTTCTAAGAGTTTCATTTACAAAGATAATAGTACAATATTGTGGAAAAATCAGTAGTAGATTTCTTGATTGCAAGTTGTCTTGAATCAACTCCAAATCCAACTATACCCAATTTCTTTCTTCACTCTCCTATCATTCATTCTCCTCCTCATCTCTGCCTTTTCCTCCATCTTCTGTACTGAAGCATAGATGTTGGAAAGGAGAATATAAGAAGATGAATCAAGTGGTTCCAACTGCATTATGTTATCTGCAACTTCCTTCCCAAGCTGAATATCTCCATTATTCCTACAAGCGCTGAGCAATGTCCGCCAAATTAATAAGCAAGGTCTGAATGGCATGTTTTCGATCAAATCTTTAGCCTCTCTCAAGTTCCCACCCCGGCATAAAATGTCAACCATACATGCATAATGCTCCTCACATGGGACAATGCCATGGTCGCTGTACATAGATTTGAATATGGCCTCTGCCTCTGTCACAAGGCCAGCATGACTACATGCAGAAAGAACACCAATAAAGGTTACAGCATTCGGTTTTTCACCTGAGGTTTTCATGTCTAATAACGTATCCAGTGCTTCTCTTCCACAACCATGATATGCATAACCACAAATCATGGAGTTCCATGTGATCACATCTCTATAGTTTATGGTATTCTGGAAAATCCTGGATGAATCATTGATGTCTCCACACTTTGCATACAGGTTGATAAATGAATTAGAGACCAAAATATATGATTCAAATCCTCTGATGATGACTTGGGCATGAAATTGCAACCCAAGATTCAGGTCTGTGCATGTGGCACAGGACTTGGAAATACTTGCAAATGTCATGTGGTTAGGTCTAAAGCCATTCTCATTCATTAACATGTAAAATGTGAGGAACTCTTCAATGAAGCCATTCTGTGCATAACCACAAACAATAGCATTCCATGAAACAGAGTCAGTCCAAGGGATCTCTTTGAAGATTTTGGATGCTTTATCCATCATTCCGCAACTAGTATACATGGACAGTAAGGAATTCATCAAGCTTGTATCAGAAAAAAGGCCCGACTTTTGGATCTGAGCTTGGATATGCTCTCCAGTCACTGAAGTCTCAAGGTAGCCACATATATCTAGCATTGTGCAATAAGAGAATTCATTTAACTCTATACTCAACTCTATCATCTTTTCCCAAATTTTGATTGCTTGGTCAAAACACCCAAAACAGGCATATCCCATAACCATTGTATTCCACGTGAAGATATCTGGTCCATCAATTTCACTGAATATTTTTTCCATGCTCTTTAACTTGCCACATTGTGAATACATCTCTAGGAGGGAGTTTCTAAGGAGCAAGACCTTCTCAAAACCAGTTTTGATGACACAACTATGAATCTGTTCTCCAATCTCTAAAGCAGCCAACTTTGAGCAGCTAGAAATGAGACTCGAATACATTAGTTCATCCATGTTATATCCCTCTAACTGACACTGCCAGAAAAGTCTAATGGCTTCTCCATGCTGACCAAGATCTCGGAATAATCCGATTAGAAGATTAAATGATATCATATCCCTCTCCATCACTTCAAATACTTTACTAGCATAACTTAAACTCTTACATCTACAGTACATAGTAAGTATTATATTAATGATTACTTGATCTATAGATTCACTCAACTTCAGTATTAGAACGTGTGCCTTCTTTGCACTTTCAAGAACAGTTAATGTCTTAGAAGATGAAAGAAAACTTGAGAAAGTAGATTCATTGATCCTCATTCCAGTATATAAAAGGCTTCCAACAAGACCCATCCCAACGTCTCCTTCACCATTCAATGCATAACCTGCAATAAGGGAGTTCCATGTAACAATATCGCGCAAGCTTAGCCCCTCAAACAAACATGTAGCTTCCTCTAAGAGGTATGATCTTGCATACATTGCAATAAGAGAATTCACTACAGAAACATCGGAGTCCAACCCGACCTTAACAATGTACCCATGAATTTGCATTTCATGATCAATAAGTTCACTTTCACAGAAGCTTATAAGGCTAGTAAGTGAAAAACAACTAAGGGGTATTCCTATTAAATGAGAACTTCTGAATAGATCAAATGCTTCACTGAAGCTACCTAGTTGAAGATAACCTCTAACTAAGATTTCACATGAAGCTTCATCAAAATTTTTCATTCCATTAAACATGTCTCTTGTTCCCTTGATGTCACCACACTTAACATAAGCTGTCAAAAGAGCATTTCCCACAAGGAGATTAGATGAGAACCCATATTTGAAACACTCTCCATGTATTTGTCTGCAATTAACCAGACTACCCATCTCAGTCAAAGCAACCAGAACAGAAGCAAAACTCGACTGACTAGGAACGATTCCAACCCTTCTCATCTCACGGTAAAACGAAAACCCTTCATTAAAAAAACCCAAACTAACAAGTCCAGAAATCATGGTATTCCAAGAGACAACATCTCTTTCAGGCATTTTGTAGAACAATTTCAGTGCTTCCAACATAAGACCATCTCTGCAATAAACATGAAGCAGATTGTTGAAAACCAACAAATCTGATTTGAACCCAGTTCGCACAATATACGCATGAACCATCTTCGCAACCTGAAAGGATCCAGAACTAGCAGAATTTCGCAGAATTGAGATGAGGACGAAGGGGTTGGTGATATGGGTACCCTTTGGTTGGGGTCTTGGGACGACCATGGAACACAGAAAACGGGGTTTGCTTGCAGGTTTTCCGTGGAGAAACGGATTTCTAAAAGAGAAAGCTCGTGTGGTTTCCTTCAGAATAAACAAAACTTTCAAAATGTGGCGACACTGTTTCATATATCCCCTGCAACGGCTATATGCCTTTGAAATCCCAGTGAGGCCTAGATCTGCTTCAGAATTATCCGAATGGAAATTGTATTTTAAAAAAGGGAAAAAGATTTTCTGCATCGCTGGTTCAGAGTACACAAGCACCTCTATAAGCAACTCGGTGGCTTAGTGTCTATATCTCTCCTCTTAATGTCAAATGACATTGTTACCCTCGTATGCATGATACCATCTTATCATCTCTTTGGTACCTCCACTCTGCCTTATACTTGGGTTGAAATCGTCTGCAATTCCGATCTCGTACAATTCCGTGCAATACCACCTTTAGGCGGTGACACGTGTATTGATACCAATACAATGGTCCAGATCTGCTACAACTAATAAAACATTAAATTAGTGAAGAGACATTTAAATCAGATCTGGACCATTGCATTGGAATCAATACACGTGTCACCCCCTGAAGGTGGTATTGCACGGAATTGTATGAGATCGGAATTGTAGACGATTTTTTTCCCTTATACTTAGAGAACCCTTCCCTTACAAATACGGGAAAAGGTTGCTCACGCTGCTGGGTACCAACCTCTGGCACTTTCTTTTTCTCCCCTTTTGAAATCACTTATGCCTCTCCCACCCCAACCCTTCATTAGTTGAGTTGCTAGTTCTAGGGAAGCTTTCTATGTGCCTCAACCCTCTCCCTAAAAATATTTAGGAAATGAAAACTCTATCCGCTTGCATTTCTCATGCCTAGACATGGGAAAATGGAGGTAGGGCAAGGGCATCTTTTCACAGCCCTCCTCTACTTCCCCATGTGTCCAATGTTTTGAATGCAAGCAGGTGTTTTTCTTTCTCCCAAATATGGGCAAATGTTTTTTATCCGAGAGCTGTCCCCATGCCCAAATGTAGGGACATGCATCATAGTAGGGGCATAATGGTCATTGTGTGCTTTGTGTCTTATAACGCAACAGCCACTCTCTGACAGAGAACTATTCCCCCAATTATATAAGAGAATAGAATTTCTAAACACGTCAGAATAGGTCCTTTTCATATGAAGTGACCTTGCTGCCCTCATGTGTATGATATCGATTTGTGACCTCATTCACCTATGCCATTTGCTTAGAGAATCCTCTAATGTGTACCCATTCATCTAAACATCTTGACCATCCAATTGGCATGTATGAGGGTGGGATTGTAAGGTAAGTGCAAGTGGTCGTTAGTCAATCAAGCAACCCATTTTGACAGGAGGGTCCAAGTGTCTGGCTACTTGGAACCTTGCCAAAAGGCTTCTTTTTTGTCACAATTAAATCCTATTCACAGCCACTCATTTCGTTTACATTATCTTATTCATAACTGATCCCTCCTTTCCCATGCTCATGGCTCAAAGAACAAAACCAGAAGTCTAAATAGAAAACATTTTCCAACTGACTTGAACTCCTTGCTGTCGAAATTCATGACCCGACCCGACAACCCCCTAAAATATGGCTCATTTGATTGCAAGTACATACAATTCCTTTCTTCTAAATTCATCTTCCAGCTTTAGATGTAATAAAGTTGAAGTGGAGAACTTGGGTGATAGTAGCAGGGATCTGACTTTTTTTGAGAGAAGTAGTGAGAAGGGAAGAAAGTCCAGGGAGAGACAAAGGGGAGCTTTGGTGCCCTTTTGTTCTTCTTCAACCTCTGTGGGTTTGGAAGGGGAGGGCAAGGAGAGGAAATTATTGGTCAGTAAGGAGCAGTTTGGCTATTTGGTTAGTGAGTTTGGGTGGAAGGTTAGGAGGTTGGTTGAGGAAGAAGATGAGATGAGAAGAGTAGCCCAAGTACAGGCTGAAGCATTTCATGATCCAGTTATTCTGTTCAATGGTTTGTTCTTTGAATTCTTCAAGGTCACACCTATCCTTTTGTCTTCTCAATGTTCCCTTACCATGTGAAAGCTAATATCTTTTTCCTGTGTTATTATCTGTGTTTTTATTTCTGTTTTTTGGGTTTGAAATTTTGCTCTGTAGTCTGTACTGCTAGCAGATCTTTTGCTTTTTTATTTCTTCTTTCCCATCTTGGTTTGTGCTTTGGTTTCTTTATTTAATTATTTCTGGGTGAATTTTATTTGGTTTATTATGAATATCTTTACCCCTAAATTATTGAAAGACAGAAGGAAATGCTTCAAAAATCTTTTCATAGATAACTGCAACTCTTATTGTGTTTAAATTTGTTTTGTAAACTTTTTTGCTGATTTCTGTTTGTAACTTATTTGGGTTGATTTCTCTCCATAATACAGGCTGAAGTGTTCTCTGGCCTTGTCTACAAGTTAAGAAACTCACCACCAGATAGGTATGGTGCTTGTTCATGTCCCCATGGTGAAGGCGATAAATATAGCAACTTGGAAAATGCAGTACTAGATTAGGAAGGAAAATGCAGCACCCTTTATCAGTGAAATCAACTTTTTAAATAATCAAAAGGTCCAGACTATTGAAAATTTGCCATTTTGAGCCTAAATTGGATTTATTGAAAACTTGCTTCTTGAGTGTTTCCCACTGTCCCTGTCTACTATCCAGTGAAACCACAGCCAAGGGAACAGGCTTGGCAGAATCAGTGGGGAAAGAAGACCCTGTTGAGCTTGACACTAGTCCAACTTTGTGATATGACTTGAGAGGTGTAGGACAAGTGGGAGCTGAAAACGGCGCAAATGAAATACCACTACTTAGTGCTAATACGTGCACCAAACCCCGACTTTTGGAAGGAATGCATTTATTAGATAAAAGGTCGACGTGGGCTATTGGTTTGTTTGTGGTGGTGGGCTTTATGTTGGTGCATTGAACCACTATTCATAGATACCTCTGGCTCGAGTTGTGGATTGCTTATCTAGTTTTCATTGCGGAGTTGTGTGTTGATTACGTACTTTTCAATGTGGAGTTGTGTGTTTGAGTTGTTACTTTTGTGCTTAGCAGGGCTATCAAGAATTCGTTACCTCATTCATCCTTTCATAAAAGTAGGTTGGTTGATGGATTGACTTGGTGGTGGATGTAATACATGTAGGTCGCTTTGGCTTGACTGATCCATATGGTATGTCAGGTAGACAGCTGATACCATATTACAGTTTGTTGTTATAAGCTTGTGGCTGATTTGTAGTGGTGCATCAGGTTGCCAGCCGGCACTTATTACAATTAGCCGTAACCCGTCAATCTTTATGCATGGATCCTTGTGCTTGTCCTTGCTTGGAATCTCCATGTAGTCGACCCCATTAAGTTGGGATAAGGTTTTGGATGTTGTTGTTGTTGTTGTTGTTTTTGCTTCTTGAGTGTTATTTGCCAGTAGAGTGCTTTTAAATTATGACATTATTTGTCAAACAAAAAGAATATAAATTACAGGGATCTGTTATGCAGGTATGCTTGTTTGGTTGCTGAGGCAGCAGATGCTTTAAATACAAAGCCTGAATCTCCAGAGGGGCTTGTGGGGGTTGCAGATGTAACAGTATTAAGAGATGAAGTTGTCCTCAGGCATCTTGAAGGAGCAGAAGAATATCTTTATGTTTCTGGAATAGCAGTGTCAAAAGATTTTAGGTATGGATTTCATTCTTGGTTAACATTGCCTCCAAATGCTATGAAAACTGACAAAGAAAGGGTTCAGAGAGAATGGATAACAGTAATATAGGATCAAATTGGTTGTAAATCATTTATGTTATAAATCTATACTATTCAATGTGGCTTGTGTTCCACCTTTCTCATTTTTTTTTTCTTTTGTTTCACTGGATACCCAACAAATCTAGCAAGCCTCCTTTAACAAGGCTTGAACAGTAGCTCTACAGCATTGTCATGCTATAATTATTAGTAACATAGATTCATCCAATGGTTGTTCTGTGTTTCTTCTTCAGTGGCTATGGAAAAACTTGTTTTCAAGGAGGCAATGATACCCTCCACATTTGATAGGGAAGAAGATTTCTTTTAAAAAATCCCAACACACGAACTTCAATTACAACTGATAATGGTGCTAATTGAATTTGCATTTCATGTCTTCAACCAGGCTTCTTTTTTATGTTGTTTCAGTTATTTTATTATCTTTTTTTTTTTTGGGGGGGGGATGTTTATGATTTCTCAGACTCTAATGTAAGACTATATAACTTACAGGAGACGGAAGGTAGCAACTGCATTGCTTAAAGCCTGCGACATGCTGTCACTTCTTTGGGGTTTCAACTACCTTGCTCTGCGGGCATATGAAGATGATTTAGCAGCACGCAAATTGTACGGTAATGCAGGCTACAGAGTTGTTTCAGGAGAGTCACCATGGTTACCGTCTTGGATAGGAAGTAAGCGAAGGGTTCTAATGATCAAAAGGTCAACCTTAGGTATGTCTGATAAGTCTTCTAACAAAAAATTTCCTTGTCCTACAACTTTAAACTTGAGCCATATCCAATAGCCTAGCTGTAGGTACTTCAACTCTGCTGCCTCACCTAATTGGCTTGGACCTCAAGTAATATATCTAGTCCCCTCCCTATCTCCATAGGAGATCTTGAAGGCCAATATTTAGACTGTTTTATGGGTTCCTAATCAAATAATATTAACAACAATAAAAATGAATAAGTTTTCTTATGGCCCAACAAATTACAAATATGTATCCTTGGTCTAGCACAAGTGTTCAATTTAGAGTATTTCTGAGCTTGGACACAAGTCTCCTACCTATGGAATGTTTGCAACAGAGGAAGGGAGGATGATCAAAAGATGCAGTCAATACGGCCGGAATCACGCTAGTCCACAACCTAATTCAATTCACAAGGTTTTAGTGTGATTAACAGCCAGGATTCCATGGCTTGGGATCATCTAGCCAGTAGAGGATCACCCAAGAGTCAGAGGTCTACTGGTTGAGATGGTCAAGAGGTTGTATGGCAAAACCCAATTTGAAATAGCTAGCTCAGATTCAACATTAATTCAGTGAATTTGTGAGATTGTTTTGCTAATTCATTGTTGAATAAATTAATTTTCAGAAGGTTAATTTGATAATATGATAACCTTCTAAATTATCAAGTTATTGGGTTATCAGTTTATCACTTGTTTCTTATCGGTTAATAGGTTTACCTGCTCTCAACCAAACTGAACCAATTAAGTAATTTCCTACGGCTATGTTTGGTTGTAAGGGGAATTAAAGGGAAGGGAAGTGAAATTTTCATACTTAAAAAAGAAATATATGTAATCATTACTCCATGTGACTTTAAAATTAACTTCAAATCATTCTATATTTGGTTATAAAATTTTACTTTACTTTGCATCCAAAACCCTTTGCTATAATATGTAAAATAAAAATTACATGTAAAATACATTATTACTAAATATGGCTAAAAAAATTAAGTAGTTTATACAATCACATGGTATAATGATTATAAACATTACCATTTAAAGTATGAAAATTTCACTTTCCTTCCCTTTAAATTCCCATTGCAACCAAACGGAGCCTACAATAGCCCAAACCAATAATTCATTCGCTTTGGTCTGACCTTCATCAGTCTGTTCTGGTTTGGTTTTTTGGGTTTTGGTTAAAAAATGTCATCCTAAACAGCTAAATTGGGACAGATCAAGATGATTGACCATTTCAACATACACCTTCAATTTGATACTTATGCAAGTACATTTGGGATCAGTTAATAAGCCAAATTAATGATTTTTTTCAATTTTACAGTTATCAGAACTATCTATGGAGAATTTCCTTATTATTGCATTTAAGCTAGATCATGAATTCATGATATGTCTGTTGTTGTTTGCAGGAGATTGGTGCTGACAAGCTTAATTGCAAAAAGAAGATAAAACACAATCCTAGTACATCTGAGACTAAACTCATTATTGCAACTCTCATATTCAGATTTTTTTTTTTCTTCTTTCAAGTTGGGGCATCAAATAAGCACCTTATTTGATATTATAATAGATGTGCAGCACAGAACTGAGAAAGTTTGAAGTTCAGTAGCCTTGGAACCATAGCAAAACCTATCAGAGGTTCCTGAATTCAGGCTATAAGCTCATTTACCAAAACAAGCCATGGCCTTCTTATATTTGAAATATCCATTAGGAAGAGGATGATCATATTCTTCAAGACCATATTGTTCTTGGTTGGCTAGCCTACCTACCAAGCAACTCTCTGATCTTTATTCAGAAATTGATCTCTTGGTTAAAAGATAAAGAACTGCATCAACCAGGAGTGACAAGTAATTTACTGGTGGAGTATCGATGAAATATGAAAAATAAAGATGTCAAGGAGTGGCTATTGTGAAGGTTCCCCATTTGGTACTTCAGTGCATGTATGCTTGTGTCTATTTGTTGATCTTCATCTTTCTTGAGTTGGAAACAAAGACTGTTTTCTCTAGATTTAAATGTACAAATCAAGAGTGAAAGCTTTTTCATCAATATGACATGATTAGACTCAAATCTTCCAGGACTGAACATCTAAGGGTAGATGTTTAATAGAAGAATCATTCAAACCCACTTTGTGTAAGACACCCAACACAGAACACATCAAGACTTAAGGGCATGAAATTGCACCAATGTCATCTTCTAAATTGTTGGTGAATAACACAAGCATGAAGTAAAACAAAACAATGATAATAACAAGTTAACTACCAATGGGGATTGACATAGAAATATAGATGTTGGCACTTATATGTATTAAACACTGATCTGTAGAGATTCCTAAATGGTTCACTACATGTTGTGTTAGGTAACAGGATTCTCTAGTATATGTTTGTTTCCTATACCTGAGAGGCATTTATTGTTGCATTTGTAGTGTGCCAATGGTTGATACCTATCAACAAGGCTGTCTGTATATCGATATGCTTGGCATTAGGGTATGAATGTGATTGAGGGTT
Source organism: Macadamia integrifolia (assembly GCF_013358625.1). Lineage (NCBI taxonomy): Eukaryota > Viridiplantae > Streptophyta > Magnoliopsida > Proteales > Proteaceae > Macadamia > Macadamia integrifolia. The sequence continues at coordinate 8,454,505 of NC_056563.1, read as the reverse complement.
GGGTGACGTTCGATATGGTTTCCACTGTCCTTTTAGGGACAACATCCAAGTGAGTTGGTTGGTTTAATTGTGATTGGTCAAAATTTGGGGCATAAAACTTGTTTTGCGAAAAGTTTGCAAATAAATTTTATTTTATTATTACATTAAATAAATATTATTTGAAAAGTGTTTCGAAACATTTTTTTTATCCGATCTTTAGACCGTGACTCTCTAATATTGATGTACAATGGATAAGGATTTATGAAGGTGATATTATTCCATGCCTACAATGTCTATTGTAGATGTTAATTGTGTGGAGGAGAAAATTTAACGAAAGATTTCAACTATTTAGGTTTTTTAGGTTATGCTTTTGTAGGATTGTCATTTTGTACGATTAAGGAAAATGAAAGGCTTCCTTTTAGGATTGCACCACTTGGGATGATGTGTACCATTAGATTGCAATCTCCTAACTTAAGACTTTATATTAAAAGCTGATGTCTAAATCCTAATTGCACATTGTAATTCATAACAACATAAGAAAAGTTAGTGGAAAGTGTACATAGAGTCTCTTCGTCCTATACTTTGGTTACAACCATTGGAGAAGGAGCAATCGACGTGGATCATTACCGAGTGCTACAATCCTTTGGAGGAACTCCCCATTAGTGAGTTCTAGTTAACTTCCATTCCGTTGTTATTTGATTTACGTGTTTTGTGATAGAAGATATACTTGCAATACATCACATGGAGATAAGATAAGCATGGAACAATGAATACATAGTCAAGTTTTAAGCATACCTGAATCCATGGCTGAAGAATTACAACTCCTCAATGTCTTCTGGTATGCTCCTTGTACAACACGATCAATGTTGGTCTGATCTACCCTCTTTCCCTTTTGTTTTAGGTCATTAGCCTCACTTAATAGGTCAGTGATAACTATATATAGGGGTGAGGGTAGAGACCAACCCTGCAAAGAAATTAGGGTTTCCTCCCTATTAAGGAAACAATACCTTATGTCCACATATAGTAATAAATATTTCATACTATTAAGGTGTGCTAATAGAATCCAATATCTCCATAGAGATAGCTTACCAATAATATTGGATTCTTTTTGTTTACTCCATCTGTAGTCAACACCACTAAACCGGTTTTGGAAACAAATCTTTGACTATGCTAGCCCACCTAATTGGAAATCTTACAATCCCCCACTTGGGCAGCATATATCACAAATTTTAAATTTTAAAAAATTTATTTAAAATGACTCTCCGGTTTAGATAAACTGAATGTGGCCACAAACAAAACAGTGTCAAATGAAGTGCACCTTAAACCAAATGTCTTGGTCTGAATGAGAATTATAAACACCCAACCGTATTGATCATCACATCTAAAACAATATGGGACCAAACACGTCAAATTGCTCATAACATCACCGACTTGGGCTGAATATTATGAAAGTGTGGTATGAAAATAACATGCAATAGTGATCATCATGTCCATTTCCAAATTGGTCATGGCTCGAAAAACAAATGAGCCCTATGAGATAGATACCGAAGGTCTCATTAACTACAAGCGTCTCTCAAATGCTCAAGCTTTAATCAAAGAAGGTCATTGGGACTGGGTTCGGATGTCCCAAAACACTAGCACTAGATCTCAATCAAACGAGGCTTTGCTAGCGACTGAATGTGTGTATTGATTAAAACCTCAGATACTGAATGAGGTAAATACACCACATCTAACCTCAATTTTCTGTAGGAGGCAAATAAATAAGTGTATACACATAAACAAATGGCTATAATAAAAATGCATATATATTCTTGAGAACAATAATAATGCATCATATATATATAATAAAACTGAACGTCAAATGCGAACATATTGAGCAAAACTCCCACTAATAAAATTCATCAAAATAACTAACAAGTCCCATATTAGTGACATGCTCTTGAAAGACTTCTGGGGTCAAGCTCTTAGTAAGAGGATTTGCAATCATGTTTTCTATAGCAATCTGCTCCATTGTAATCTGTGACTCTTGAACTTTCTCTCTAACAAAAAAATATTTAATGCCAATGTGTTTAGAGCCTGAAGTACTTTTACTGTTATGAGATAAATGAATTACAGCGGAGTTGTCACAGAACATCCTCAATGGTTTAGATATAGAGTCAACAATCTGTAGCCCTGAGATAAAATTCCTTAACCATAAAGCTTGAACAGTGGCTTTATAACACGCCACATACTCTGCCTGCATAGTAGAAGATGCAGTGAGTATCTGCTTGACACTCTTCCAAGAAATAGCCCCACCTGCCATCATAAAAACATATCCAGAAGTAGACTCATCTAGACATCCAGCAAAATTTACGTCAGTGTAACCGACTCCATCAAGTGAATCGGTTCTTCTATAAGTAAGCATAAAATCCTTAGTGCCTTGTAAATATGTCATGACTTTCTTAGAAGCTTCCCAATGCGCTTCACTAGGGTTGCTCAAATATCTCCCAAGTATACTGATAACATAGGCAATGTCAGGTCGTGTACAAACTTGAGTATACATCAAACTACCAGCAGCAGATGCATAAGGTATATTCTTCATCTGATTGTGCTCCAATTCTGTCTGTGGACATTGAGACTTTCCAAATTTGTCCCCTTTCACAATTGGAGTCTTACTAGAGGAACATGCTAATATATTAAACCTTTTTAATACCCTCTCAATGTAACCTTTTTGAGACAAACCAAGAACACCACAAGACCTATCACGATGAATCTCAATGCCCAAAACATAAGAGGCCTTTCCAAGATCCTTCATATCAAAGTGACTTGATAATAATCGTTTTGTCTCATGCAAAAGATCAATATTATTGCTGGCAAGAAGAATATCATCAACATAAAGCACAAGGAAAATGAACTTACTCTCATTGATCTTCAGATAAATACACTGGTCCACAAGATTTTCTTTGAAACCATAAGAAGTGACAACTTCATTGAACTTAAGATACCACTATTTAGATGCCTGTTTCAAACCATAAATAGATTTTTTGAGTTTGCACACAAGGTGCTCTGTATCAGCTTTCATGAAGCCAAGGGTTGATGCATGTAAACATCCTTTTCAAGATCTTTATTTAGGAAAGATGTTTTGACATCCATCTAACGAAGCTCCAAATTAAAATGTGCTACTAAAGCCATGATAATTTTAAAAGAATCTTTTATCGCGACTGATGAGAATGTTACCTTGTAATCTATACCCTCCCTCTGGCTGAATCCTTTTGCTACAAGTCTAGCCTTGTAACTCTCAATTTCACTTTTAGAGTTCCGTTTGGTCTTGAAAATCTATTTACAATCAATCGGTCTGCATCCATTTGGTAATTCAACCAAATCCCAAACATCATTAATAGACATAAAATTCAATTCATCTTGCATGACAACCATCCACATTGATGAATTGGGATCATTGGCAGTCTGGTTAAAACTGATTGGATCTGAATCCAAAGTAATATCAAATTCATGTTTTTGTAAATAAACAACATAGTCATTAGATATGGCAGGCCTATGAGTTCTCTCTGATTTCCTCAAGGGAACATCAGCTACAATATGGTCCTGAATCTCATCAACAATAGGGGGTGTAGGCTCAGCCAATATAGGTTGCACAGGTTCTTGAGTGGGGACATTCTCTCGTTCAATGTGAGGTTGTAATACAATAGACGGCAACGTCACAGGCATAGGTACAAGAACACGTTCCTCCTCAAAAACAAAGTTACATGGTTGAACCACGAATATTCTCTCAGTAATTTCTGTTATGATATTATTGAAGCACAATAGCTCTATTTATAGACATTACAAAACATTGGATCCTTTTTGTTGGATCCCACATAGGATACGTATAAAAGCTTAAAGCATAAGCACGCACGAAATACTTTACACATGTTACACACATATCAAGACGATAAGTGGGATCGTCTAATCACAACATACAAACATTCTACACACATATCAAGATGATAAGTGGGACCGTCTGATATGCCTCTGATACCAAAGACAGATTTGCCTCCTCCAGTTATTCTTCCCTGTTGTATGTACACCCTAGGTTCTTCTTCTTCCTCTCCTCTTAAGCTTTTCCCAGGACCAAGTGACTCTGGCCCGATATTCATGGTATCCGCCATGTTTGGAAAGTCAAACCTACGATTCGTCCCTTCGAACATTCTTTAGAAATTTCTCCAACTGAAGCAGCTTGGAATTGGTAAGCATAAAATGCTACTGTTCAAAATCAATACCTTGAACGAATCCTGGCCCAAGCACAGCAAACCCATGGCACCTTAACGCATCATGATTATTTGTTGCAGTCTTTATGATGAGAAATTGATCAAGTGCATGCAGAACTTGCTGGAATTACCTCTAGTGTCGCGAACACCACTACTACTTTTTCCCTCATTGGCTAAAAGGAAAAACATCTTCGATATCTTGAAGCTCAACTTCAGAGCTTACAGTGACCACAAGCCCCTTCTTCTACAACAAGCAGGCAGCAATCACTTCCAATTACAGTTCTAAGTTTCATTCCACAAGATTCTTTTGCTATGTACGCCTCTCCTGCACCACCAGTTGTCTCTTCTCCAAGAACTTTTCCTACTGAAGCACTCAAAGAACTCCAAAAACAACAACGTTCTCTTCCCAAAATAACTAGAGCAACTAGAGGTCGTGCTCGTGGTAGAATTCCTCCCGCATAGACTTCTACTACCACATTAATGGATCTCAGTGATGATTATGAAGAAGAATTTGCAGATGCTCTATCAGTACCTCCTCCTTTTACACCTTACCCTATGCCCGTTTCTTACCCAGCACCGCGGTGCTAGTACCACCACCTCCGGTGCTAGTACCACCACCAGTACCACCAACTATTCCACAACCTACCCCTCCACCATCTACCCCTGCAACGACTACTCAACCTCCTAAATCTATCCATACCACTATCACTCCCTCAAAAAATGCTTTATCTGAGTACCTTACAAATCTTACCATTACTGATCCCCTTCCTTCATTTGTGAATGATGGTCCTCGTCCTACAACTCCTTATGTTTCAGAAATGGATGATGGCCCTGAAATCCATAATCCTGAAGATCCACCTAGACCAAATCCTATTTCACCCACACCTTATACCCCATTCCAAAACCAGGATCCTAAACAGTTTTTTACCCTGGATGATATCCCTGTTCCTAAATGGGCATCAAGAATTGCAGATTTTCATGCATGGATCGATGCAGAATTACTTCATGAAGGAGCCTCCATTGTCACAGTCTTGTCCAAATTTGTTATAAGACTCTAAGGAAAACTCAGGGAATGGTATTTAGCTCTTGGCCCTTACCGACAACTTCAACTTGTTCAACTCACAGAAAGCCAGTTTATTACCACTCTCTATCAAGAGTTTCTTGGCCCAGTTTCAAATGATTTATCAAAGGCCCATGATGAATTCCTTCAGATGAAGTGTTGCTCTCTGAATAGATCAGATCTTGATAAACATTTCTCCAGGATGACTGATTGTTTCCACAAGATTGGTGGAATTGATGATGAAAATCTTAAACAAGTTTTCCTAAATTCTCTTCCAGAACCTCTTGGCGTAGACACACAACAGTTTTTATGGAACTAGAACATTCGATTGGCTTCATGCACTAGTGATTCCCTCTACAGTTATGCCCTTATTGCTCTTGACAAGCTCTGCAATATCAAAAAAGTTTGGAAGGATTTGCAAGACAGATCTGATAAGGTCTCCTCCGCCTGTGATACTTCTAACTTCAAGATTAAGTGCAAAGGTGATAAGTCTTGTGATTGTTCCACCAAGAAGTCCTCTCATCACAGAAAGTTTTCACCTTTCTCTCCGCATCAGAAATGGAAACCTAAAAAGAAGTTCTCCTTCAGATCCCCAAAGTTTAAGAAAAAATGGAGATTTCTTCGAAGAAAGCAATTCAGAGGAAATACTAAGTTTTTTTTTTGGGTCCGTTTGATCACAACATAAAAACATTCTACACACATATCAAGACGATAAGTGGGACCGTCTGATACAATTATTACAATTATGCATTAAAATTATCAGAGCTGTCGGAGCTACTGGCTGGATATGAGCTAGCAGTGTCAATCAACCAGTCATTGTAGGCATCGAGCAGCTGTTCAATTCAGGGATCAGGAAGTCTGCCTGTTTGATGTAGTTCCCATGCAGTATCCATTCGAAGAAGGAGTGGGGAAGGAACTTGGCTTGGTGAGACATTATTCATAGAACACATGGTGTGTAAAAAGGATCTCCATTCGGTCCTGTGTTGGACTCGGTTGGTAAAGAGCTCATAAGACTTGACGCTTAACACATGAAAATCAGGATTGTAATGAATGTAATGGCAGGGTTGTTGATTTTCAAAAGTTTGGTGAATAAGAGGGGGTCGATGGAAAAGGATGGTAATATGATATTGGTTTGGATGCTCTTCCATGGTTTTGGGAGATGGGAGGAGAAGAGATTAAACCAGTAATTCATGGGAGCAAAAAGTTGTAGGAAAGTAAGGATTGTGAGGTTGGGTTGCGGAACACCTCGATTGGAAAACATCCAACGGGTAGTAAACCAGTGGATAGTGCTAAGAGGAAGGCTTAGAGCAATGGTGTAGGCTGAGCAGAGGTGCCAAAAGATACACTTATAGATAAGGGGAAGGTCTTGGAGTTCATATAGGGTAGTGAAGGAGAAAAGGGTGAGGAATGGATAGTCAGGGTGGAAAGAGCTACCTGGTAAGACTAGTCCTTCACGGCAAAGGGCAATCTGGAGGAGTTGGATGGCCGTAGTCTTATTGTAGGAGATGACTCTTCTCTGGGTTAAGTCTTGTAGGAATTCTGGAGGAAGGCTTGGTGGGAGAGAATAGCAGAGGTTATGGCCAGGTGGTGGAGGTTGAGATTGAGAGGTAGAAGCACTAGGTGTTATAGGGAAAAGTAGGGGTATTATGGCAAAGGTTGAGGTAGGTCGAGAAACGAAGTCTGCCAAAACATTTTCCTTTCTTTTGATGTGTTTGACATCAAATTACCATTGGGAGAACCACTGAGCCCATCAGAGAAGTTGTGCATGGGGAAGGATCTTCTGTCAGAATTCAAGCATGCAGGGAAAGCTTGACATGTCAATTTTGACGAGGAACTTGTGACCAATAAGATGAAATTGGAATTTTTCTATGCCACGCTTGACCGCTAAGATTTTTTTAATGGTAGAATGATAATGAGCTTCAGAAGGCTTGAAAGAACCACTCTTGTAACCACAAACAGTCTTTTTGGTGGCTGGATTATGTTCTTCAAGAAGATCGGCACCCTAGTGGGTGTCACTTGCATCTATTTGTAAAATTATTTTTCCCTAGGAAGGGATCTGGAGAGTGGGGAGGTTCTCAGAGAGTTTCTTCAGAGCTTGAATTGCTGTAGTGTGGTCAGAAGACCAAGGAGGAGCTTTTTTCCGTAAAAGCTGGTGAAGCAAGGAGGTATGCTTGATCTGCTGAGGAAGGAACTCTGTCATGTAATTGACTATCCCAAGAAATTCCTGGACTTGGTTCTTTGTCAAAGGGCCATCTGGAAATGACTGCAACGAACTTGCAATATGAGGTTGAAGGTTATATTTTCCTTTTGAGATGGTAACTCTGAGAAAGTCAATGGTACAGACGTCGATTTGCATCTTCTTAAGCGAGAGCATAAGACCATAATCCTGCACAATCTGATGGAATTGTCGAAGAAGGTGAAGATGATCTGTCTCATCTTTGGAGAAGAGGAGAATATCATTAATATATATATATATATATATATATATAATAGCATGGTCTTGAATTGCAGCAAAAATTTTCATCATGGCTCTCTGGAATATTTATGGTGCTATTTTCAAACCAAAAGGCATCACTGTCCATTCCAAATGGTATCCTGGAACACAAAAAACTGTCTTTGGTCTATTTTCTGGGACTATCCCAAGCTGCCAAAAACCTGCTTTGAGATCGAATTTGGAGAAGATATTGGCATGGGCCAACTGGAGAAGCAAAGCCGGGTGGGTTGGAAGTGGGAACTTGTCATCGGCTAGAAAGAAATTTAAAGGCCGATAATTAATGACCATTCTTAGTTTTCCACGAACTTGTTTTACCCGTTTGGTGACATAAAATGCTTGGCATACCCATGGAGAGAGGGTTGGTTCTAAAAGACCCTGAGATTGTAATTGCTGGATTTCTTGGACCGCCAAAGAAAATTGTTCCGGTTTCATGCCTAGATGGCTGGCTTTTGTGGGGTTGACATCTTCATTTTTCTTGAAGGGGAGAGTAATGAAAAAGTCAGGATTCTGTCATAAAGGATGTGAACATTTTGTGAGAAACTCGGTATGAGATTCTGCACATGATGTTGAAAGGATGTGAGCTTTGATTTCTTCAAACAAAGATGTTCCTGCAAAAAAGAGGTTAGAAATAGGAAACCAGGGAAGAAGTTGTTGTTTATATACAAGGCCACTGGGAGTCCAATGGAGAGGGAGATGGCTTAGAACATCAAAACCTATGATGAGGTCTTTTCCTGGAAAATTGGTTCCTAAAACAGTATGGGTGAAAGACAGGGTAGGTAGAAGTTGGATTTTTATGGGATGTTTAAATACTAGATTGATGTGGAAGATTTCACCATTAGCTGCTAGGAAGGGTAAAGGAGGTTTCTGGGTTTTCCAAAGGGAGTTGGGAAGAATTTTTGGGTTCATAATGGTGGTGGCAGCCCCTGTATCTAGAAAAGCTATGATTTTGATGGGTTTGGCATAAGGTCCAGGGATAAGTTGAACCAAGACATGAGGGAGAGAAACGGCTTGACATGGGGGAGGGGAAGGTTGTAGGCTGGCCTGAGAAGGGGAGATAAAGGAAATTACTTGGCAGAGGGATCAGATTCCTCGGACTCGGAGAGGGAAGACTCTGGGTCTGAGTCTGTTACAGGGAAATCAATGGCAAAAAGGGAAAGATCTGTGGGCGATTCATCAAGAGAATACAAAGATTCTAGGTCTGCATCTTGAAGGTCTTCACGATGGAGAGAAGATAACATATGCATGAACTTGTCTTTCTTGTGAGACGGGATAACTTTTTACAAAATGTCCTTCTTTTCCACAAACATAGCAAGAAGTGGACTTAGTCTTTCCTCTGAATTCATCCTCAAAGAAAACTGCCCGATTTGATTCCACTACTCTAGTAGAATGTGTAGGACAATAAAATCTATATCCTCTTGATCTTTCAGAATAACCGATAAAATGACTACTAATGGTCCTATGATCAAGCTTCCTTATATGAGGATTGTAAGGTCTCACCTCTGCAGCACATCCCCATATATGAAAACAAGATAAATTTGGCTTCTTACCAGTCCACAATTCATAGGGAGTTTTGGGAACAGACTTGCTAGGCACTTTATTCAAAATATACACTATTGTTTTCAAAGCAACACCCCATAAGAAATCAGGTAAAGTTGAATTAATAATCATGCCTCTCACCATATCCATAAGGGTACGGTTTCGCCTTTTAGCCTCTCCATTCTGCTCAGGTGAACTAGGCATAGTGTACTGATCGTCAATACCACATTCTTGTAAGAATCTGGCAAACGGTCTAGGGTTATGCCCAGTTTCATCATATCTACCATAAAACTCTCTACCTCGATCAGATCTCACACTTTTTATATTCTTTTCCCTTTTAAGTTCTACCTCTGCTTTAAAAACTTTGAAAGCATCTAAGGATTCAGATTTTTCTTGAATAAGGTAAATAAAACCAAAATGGGAAAGATCATCTATGAAAGTAATAAAATATCTATATCCACCCATGGTAGTAGGTGTGAATGGACCACAAATATCAATATGAATCATCTCCAATGCTTCATCCTTCCTGGTTGCACCTTTCTTTTTAGTTCTAGTGTGTTTCCCCTTAATGCAATCAATACAAATTCCAAATTCTGAAAAATCCAATTAAGGAAGTGTACCATCCTTAATCAATTGTTCTATCTTCTGTTTAGAAATATGTCCTAGATATTTATGCCACTACATAGAAGAATTTTCATCAAATCTAGTACGTTTAGTATTTGTAACCACATAATTTACAGCAAAAGAAGTGTAGGCATATTTGGAAGAACTAATATCCAAATCAAATTTATAAAGACTATCACATAACAAGGTAGATCCAACCATAAGAGAACCAGAATAAAGAGTAAGTTTTCCATTGGCAATATTAAAAGTGTAACCATAACTGTCAAGTTTAGATACCGAAACAAGTTTTCGTCTAAACGACGGTACATAAACCACATCATTCAAATCCAAAACAAAACCAGTGGATAAAAGTAATCTAACTACTCCTATGAATTCAAATTTGGTCTTCTCTTCATTCCCCATATAGATCATCATCTCTCCCTCGCTTGGTTTCCTCCTGCTTCTTAATTCCTGCAAACAATTAGTGATGTGAATAGTTGCTCTAGTATCAATCCACCACGAATCAGGGGAAACATCTACTAAATTTGATTCAAGACACAGTAGAGCTAAATATGTACCTTTCTTTTCAAGCCATTTCTTATAGCCATAGCAATCTGTCTTCATATGTCCATCCCTTTTGCAAAAGAAACACTTTCCCTTAAAAGCCTTAGTTATTGGTTTCAGATTCTATTCTATTTTCTGTTCTATTTTTCCTAATTTTTCTTACTTGTTGCCTTTCCAATTTTTCTTGAATTTCTTCTCACCCCTATTATTGGAAACAAAATAAGCTTAATTAAAATTTCCCTTCTTCTTTCTTTCCTCTTCCTTACCAATATGAAAGTCATGTCCTCAAGATTCCACTCCAATTTTTGTGCATTATAGGAGGTCTTAAGAGTATCAAACGATGATGGAAACGATTGCATTATTTGCCACACAAGGAAAGAATCAGATATCTTCACTTCCATCTCACCCAACGTGGCAGCATAATTTGTCATTTTCATAATGTGATCACGTACTTCACTTGTGCCATCATATCAAGTGGATGAAAACCTCTCCAAATATGTTCCCTTCTTAGCCTTGTCAAATTTGGTAAACTTTGTATTAACGGCTGCAATAAAATCCTTAGCATTTTCTTTCGAAGGCACACTCTTCTTAATGGTATTGTCCATAGTATGCTTCATAACGATCAGACACAATCTGTTGGACTCCTCCCACTTTTCATAAAGTGCTTTTGCAGTAGCATCACTCTTAGTTGTGGGCTCGGGAAGCTTATCAGTTCTCAGGGCATAATCGAGTCTCATGATTGCAAGAGACATAGTAAGAGAGTCTATCCACTCCTCAAAATTGGAACCATTCAGGACTTTAATGGAAGACAATTGGGAAGTTATAACTGGCAATAATAATTATCAAAATTTTACCAAAACATACAATATGCAATAACCAAAAGCATATCATCATCCCAATAATATAATGAAAACTAACTAATTAGAGCTTATTAATCAGATTTATCCCAGTACCAATTTTAACAATTGTATAAAAAAAAAACACAAACTGAGAAAAGATTCGGCATCATTAGGGTCACACCTGTGGTGGCAAGATCACCCAACATGCAGTAAAATCTTTCACATGTAAGGCGAGACGTCAAAAACAACACCATATTGTAGATTCCGTCACCTGTGGTGGCAAGACAAGATCCTTCAAAATAGTGAAGCTCAAAACGTCACCCTCACACCATCAAAGAAAACTGACCAAACGAAGACTCGCCTATGTTGGCAAGAGCACATCGTTTGCCATATGGCTTTCTTGACTGCAATCCATCTGGATGGTTTATAGTGATTCCGCATCTTCAGGAATTAGCCCACTAAGTGGATATCTAATCTCTAAAATTACGAAAACTCTATAGACCTGGATTGCTACTGTATGCCCATTATATATATATATATATATTTTTTTTTTTAAATTAGAGAATTGTATAATAATATGGAACACAAAAGCACATAAAACTTTTAATGTTGACATCCATAAGTGTTCCTATCGTGACAGAACAAAATATCACAAGGCAAAATAATCTGATAAAAAAAATGTTCCATAATGAAAATTTGAATCATATATGCCAAAATCAATAGTCATAAAAAAAAATAATAAAAAAAAATTAAAAATTAAAAAATTAAAATTAAAATTGTACGGTTTCTCTAACAGAGAAACAAACCCAATAAAGGTAACTCAATTTTTTATTTTTTATTGTAACTTGTGTAACTTTTGACCCTTCTTATATAATATATTATATATAATGAATAATAATAAATCCAAAAAAAAAAAAAA
>NC_056563.1:8370637-8442167 GCF_013358625.1 Macadamia integrifolia | reverse complement strand
TAATCCCCAAAAGCATGTATTGCAACCCTAACGGGGAATGTAACTTTGAGATTACTGATCCGAATTAGTATCGACCGAGACCGATACCAATCTAATATAGATAAAAAAAAAAAAATAGATTGCTAAATTTGTAATGATGGATGAGACAAAAAATAATAATAATAAATAATATCTTTAAGGACACATCAGCTATGTCAATATCCTTGATGATGGATGAGACAACTTGTAAGTGATTTGGTTCAAACCATGTTTTGAACTAGTCAAATTGAAAAAAGTGTAATAGGTTATAGGTGAAAAGGAGGGTTAATATGGGTATACAAAAAGAGCAGGAGAGAAAGAGATGTAAAATTCAAAAAGCAGAGGAGTATCAGAAAAAAAAATAAAAGGTAGGGGAGTTTTAGTAAATATAGACTAAGTGTAGGGGAGTGATAGTAAATTCCCCAAAAATATATTTCACCAAACCAAGTGAACTTGCCTCCATGACCTCCTTTCTCTCGCAATCATTCATTCTAATCACTGATCTTTGATCATTCCGACCTCCTTTCTCTTCGCCTGGAAGAACTTTCACCCTATATGTTTCACTCTTGTCATCGGCCTTCAAGAGAATGAGGTAAGTCTCGAGGGATGGAAGATGGAATGATGTCTATGGTATTGTCGACCAAAACTCAATACTTGCAAGGGAAGCAAATCATGATGGCTTTACAATGAACATTTTAGCTACAAATCTGACGTAAAATATGTCAAGGTATTTTTCAAAAAACATGAGGTATAGTAAAAAATATCTTCTAAAAATTTTTCAACTTAACAAACAAACAACGAAAATTTACATTTTACCAGAAAAATTTGTTTTCCGATTGTTTTATGTGAAAATAAACGGAGCCTATAGGGAATTAATTATTACTCTTCCATGCGATTAGACAACCAAGCCAAGAAAAAAGAACTGATTAGAACATTGAGGCAAGCGAGCATACTAACAATGCCAGTTCACAAGGAATAGCTTCTTACCAACACTGAGAACACGCCATACATCAATGCTACAATCATGGCAACATTGGCAATAAGAATTAGATACACAGATGTGGTAATGTTCACTAAAAACTCAAAGAAATGAGCCAATTATGCTATGTAGTAAAATATTTCATTCAAATTGTTTTCCTCAAATGCATGTTTACAGTGTCAAGCATCATATATACAGATGTAGCAAAGGTCACCAAAAATCCAAAGAAATAAGCCAACTAAGCTAAGTAGTAAAATATTTCCTTCAAATTTTTTCCTCAAATACAAGTATACAGTATCAAGCACAATATACATCACCGCAATAAAACGAAATCAAACCAAGTAGCCAAGAAAACACCAAAAAGATGAACACTGACACATAAGAAAATAGTAACAATGTCAACCCATAAGGAATGGATTCTTACCAAAGCAGCAAACACACCACACATAAATGCTATCAACATGACAACGATGGCAACAAAAATTAGCCACAAAGATAAGAGAATAGTCATCATTCTAGGAGGCTTACCTGCAATAAGCATCTCAATAAAGAAGTAGAGTAATAGAGCAATGACAGAACATGAAAGGGCTATCACATCTATAATGACAAAAGCCGTGAAAACTGCATCTCCTGCAAGCACTGCCATGCCTTTCTTTCTAACTTATTGGTCTTTACTTTCATAACCACTTGGTATTTTTATAGCTGTAGTGAAAGCTATATGATATAATTCCTACAATTGGTATCAGATCTTTTGATAGTTATACTAAAGCAAAAGAAAAAAGAAGAGAAAAAATGCATAGAAGTATTTCTAAGACACAGATAGTGGTGATTACACTAATTGCCACTGTAGCTTTTGTAATATATAATTCCTACAATTGGTATTAGAGCTTTTGATAGTCATACTAATCATCTTCATGAGAAACTAATTGTTATCACTGATGAGAGCATTGCTAATGAGATTACATTACATGATTGGTGGGAGCATTCCAACATTCTTTGTATTTTTATATATCATGAAGACGATTAACAAGACTATTAAAAGCTCTGATATCAATTGTAGGAATTATATCCTACAAAAGCTACAATGGCAATTAGTGTAGTCACCACTATCTGTGTCTTAGAAATACTTCTAGGCATATCTTCTCTTTATTTTCCTTCTACTTTATCATCTTCTTCTTTATCTATTAGTAACCCAAAATCAAGCTCCAAAGCATCAATCCACGTGTCTGATTGGTGAGGATCCAATTCAATCGATGAAGGTACGCTCTAATTGCATGCCACCGATTAAGGACTTTTTCCTAGATGAATTAAGATGTAATAAAAGACATTAATTATAAAATAGCTTAGTCATTCGATCACCAATAAAATATATATAAAAAAAAAACAAATAAAAAATTAATTCTGATAAGAACAAATAATAAATTTTATATACATAATTGCTTGCATACATAGTTTCTCAGATATATTACAAGACCATTTCAGGTTTCGAGATGCTAGGTAGCTCATTGGTTAATTTATAAAAATGTCTCTCAGAGACGTACCTGGAATTTCATAACGTGGAATTCAGCTTACTCTGTGGGTGTGTATGTATTTTCCTGCTCCACTAACTTTCTTATTTGTCATCGTATGTCTAAGTTGATGTAAAGAAGTTTCCTAGCTAAGTCATGTGAGATTGTAAACAATTTAAAATTAAATTTAGGGAGAAAGAAATTAGATATTGATCGATCCTGTGATAAAGATAAATGCATAATGATGTAAATCAATTATATGAGGAAAAAATACAGTAATAAGAAGGTTGGTCCAATAAGACCCAATTTTGGAAGACCTACCAATTTCAATTTTGTGGGGATTTTTGTCTTTATTCAAGCCTTGGACAGCATGGCATAAGAAGACCTCAATTAGAAGGATCGGATTCTTCTAGAAGATTCACAGTTTGATGCTTCCTTTCATAAACCCCATTTTGCTGTGGAATATAACCAACTTTAAGTTGGATTCTCATGCCTTCATCTTCACAAAATTGATCAAATTCTTTTGTATTTCCTTGCATTTGTCACTTCTCAACACTTAACAAAATGACCACTTTGTTTTTCAACAAGATACTTTCACTTCTTAAAAATAAAGAATTCTATAGAACTGTCTCATAAAGTAAACTCAAGTCATTCTTGAATAACCATCTATAAAGAGAATAAAATATTTATTTTGAGAAAGAGTCCTTATTGAACCACACACATCACTATACACCATTTCTAATACTTCTTTTGTTCTTCATGCTACCTTTTTTGAAAATGGTTGTCAAGGATGCTTTTAAAATGCACAACCTTCACATACATTATGCTTCTCTTCAATACTAGGAAGCACTTGCACCATATCCTTTTGTTGAAGTAGCTTGAGATTGCGAAAGTTGAAATGCTCATACTTTTATGTCATAACCAAGAGTCATCCATAGCATTTGCCCTTAAGACAACATCTTTTGCATAATTGAAATTAATTGGAAGAAGAAGTGGTGGGTTCCACTTAATTTTGTGTGTTTTCAAGGAATGGGAATGAGTTATTATATTAAGGGACATAACAAGATCAAAAGGGTTTTTTCCAGTTCTAAGCTAACGTCATTATCCATCAGGGGTGCGGTGGGTGCAATTGATGTTGGGGTGCGGTTGATGTTATTAGAAAATGAGGGGGCTTACATCATATAAAACATAAATTTAGGGATGGTACAAGAAAAAAAAGAGGGGGATTTTTATAGGAGAGATCGCAACTCACGAGATTCAGTGGTAATGTATAAATATGTGAAAAAATTCTTCTTTTGCTTGATCAAAAGTGTCTACTAATTTTGTTTTTTCTTAATGACAAAAAGAAATAAAACATAATATTAAAGATAAGTTGAGTTATACATATATGTATCAAATAGCAGCTTTATAAGTTAGCCCTTTCAAAAAATAAAGGATATTCATCTATATGAGTATGATAAATTGAGTTATATATATATATATATATTTGATAAATTTTCTTATACCACCCCTAAAAATCTCCATAATTAGGGGTGACCCCAAAAATGAAAATAAGAGCTTGTATATCCTTCACTTTCATCAAAATTTTTTTAATAAATCCATTTCGTTAGAATTAAATTGTTAAGTGGTGATGTCAGCAATCTATTACTATCTAAATGGCCAAATTACCCTTGTGGGGAAGTGCCGTTATACCCTTCACCTTAAAACCTCCTAATTGGTAAAGTATTATGCTTTGTCGGAACCTAAAACTCCATCTCTGCTCCAACAATCTACAAAGAAAAGAGGAAGGGGAAGAAGAAGCTTTGACCAACTGCGAAGGATTTCGACGTGATTTCTAAATTGAAGAAACTCGAGAAGACCTGACCCTGTCATCATTTTGGGCATAGTTGCTCTTGTACTCCTCCATTTTATCGTTCACGAGCATGACAATTTGTTCATAGCCGCCGAGGCCGTTTATGCCATTGGAATCTGTAGTTCTGGAATTGATATCTACTTCTATTCTTGAGTTTTGGATCCTATCTACAATGTGAGATCAACAAGCATGTAGCTGGTCCAAATTCTGGGTTTATTCAGCCCCAATGATTTCTGCCTCAAAGAAAGGTGTAGACTAATAGTAAAAAAGGGGATTTTATTTCCATAATTAAAATAGGAGATTGATCAATTATTTAAACATATATTTTTTGTTCTATTTTCT
This sequence comes from Macadamia integrifolia, assembly GCF_013358625.1. Taxonomy (NCBI): domain Eukaryota; kingdom Viridiplantae; phylum Streptophyta; class Magnoliopsida; order Proteales; family Proteaceae; genus Macadamia; species Macadamia integrifolia. The sequence goes on along the minus strand of NC_056563.1, from coordinate 8,437,468 downwards.
ATTATATAGAGCAGTCTATTTCCAGCACATTATGAGGCGATTTGCCCCGATAAATCTATATTTAGGGTTTCTGTTCTTAGTGTTTCTTATTAATTCTTTCGCTTGAGATCTCTTGATCCTTCTCTCCTTTTCATTATATGTAGTGGATTATGTTTTCAATTAGTATGGTTGGTGGTTTTGGGTGTAGGATTTTGTTGATTTGTAATTTAGAAGGTTCATCTCCTACTCTTGGTTCCTGGTCCATGTGTTGGAGGAGGATGTTGGTTTTTGTTTATGAATTCTCGAATATCTGACTCCATTTCTGATATGAACATGATAGTAAAAAGGTAAAAAACCAATATAATCAAGTATGATCTAGTGGTTTGATACAAAGAGGACCATTTGATTGTAGTGGTGGTAAGGCGGAGAGAGATCTATCCTCTGATTCAAATGTTAAGCTTGGAGAGATGGAGTTCAAAGATCTAAAGAACTTGCTGGTGATGTTGTATGCTTTGTTTTACGAAAATTCCTCGTCAACCAAAGATAATTCCTAAATTGTGACCAGATTTGATTATTGGAGATAAGGGTGTAAGTTTAGCCTTAACGATCCAAACCCGCCTAACCCACCTTGAGCCTGAACCCCGTCTAACCTGACTATGAGGGCCAACCCGACCCAATCCTATGTGGGGTTGGGTCGGGCCTGGGTTGAGGCATAGAAAACCCAGCCTGACCCTAATCTGCCTTGAGTCAAACCCTGACTATTATTGTGCTTTGTAGAATGCAGATGTCTCTCCTAGCCAAGGGAGAGCCATATTTCCTAGTGGGAGTTTATTGTTGTTGTCATGGAGTTTCTTGTGTAACAAGAATATGATAGAGAACAGTATAGCCAAAAGAGAGTACAAAGCTAAAGGAAAAACCCATGTCTACAGCCATGAAATAAGGAATGAGGAGAGGTGGGTGTGATACCCTACTTTTAAAACTTGGTATAATTACACGGCTGACCCGGTTTAACCATGCAGGACCCGAACCAGAGAGGGTTAAGGCGGGGTCCTTATAGACCATGATTGCAAGGGTGACTTTGAACACAGGTTGGCCAGACAAGTCCGAGTCAGTGCCAGAAGAGATGGGTGTACCCAAGCCATGTACATACACGTATCATAAGGTCATATATGGGTAACGTTGGTATGTAGCCGTATCCTAAAGTGTATACGTATAATATACCTTGTGCCGAGAGTCAAATTCCATCAAAATCTCACTTTTTGGCTAAGTTTCGACCCACAGGTGCGGTCACAGGCAGGCGAATCCGCCGACCTGAGTGACCCACCCATGTGGTTACTAGATATTTTAAAGTATAAATAGTACTTATTATGTTTCTCCTTTTCTCATTTATTGCATTAAAGAGTTGGTGAGAAGAGTAAAGAGGAGAGAGAAAAGAAAGGAAGAAAAGAGAACGAAGAAGAAGAAAGGGAAAGAAAGAGGAGGAATAAATGGATTTAAGCGACGCCGAGGTTTGATCTTCACATTTCGACGCCAGAAAAGTGATCCCCAACACAAAATCTATGATTTGAGGTCAGCAGAAGCTATGCTTCTCAAACTTTCACCAAACCCCAAGTGAAACCCTTGATTTGGGTAGAGTTCCTTGAGATCTTGTAAATCCCACTTGAGATGATGAATCTAAGGTTTAATAGGTGGTCTATGTGTTGATTTTGAAGGGTTGAAGAAGTGTTTACAAGATTTGAGAAGCATTAGTGATTTCTTGAGCTAAGAGGTGATTTTGGGATTTTGAAAGAGTTCTTGAGCAAAGAAGGTAAGATGGCTTTTCAATCCTTAAATCTAACTTAGATCTAGGTTAAAACCATCTTATAAGACCTTAGATGTATGAAAAATGTGATTGGAACAGTCCCATTTTGTTTTCCCAAGGTTGGGGAACATTTCAAGGAAGAAAGCAAATTTTTGCCCCAACAGGTGGGCGAAGACCGACGGGCGAAGCCGCCCGCCTGAGAGGGCAGCCCCTCGGATCCCACTGGTGGGCAAGGACCGACGGGCAAACCCGCCCGCCTGAGGGTGCCCGTCGATTGGACCGATGGGCAAGCCTTGCCCGCCTGAGAAGACCGGCGGGTAAGGACCGGTGGGCGAACCCGCCCACCTGAGATGACCGGTGGGCGATCTCAAGTGGGCTGTCTGGCCCACCTGTTGGCCCCCCAACGTGATTTTTGTGTCCGAATGGACCCAAAACGGATGAACAACCTTCTTTATGATTTTAAATACTATTTAAATATCAAAACTAACTCGTTTTGACCCCAAAGTGGGAAATACTAACCCTATTCACTTATGATAGGTTTCACTAAAAACTTACGTTTCTCGCGTCGGATCTCACTTGTACCGAGCGTGAGTTTTTGTACACAATAGGTAAGTGGGAAGGGGACATTTGAATTTATTTTAAACTTGTCTTTGCATCATTAAATTGTATCTATACTAGCCATGTCATTATGCAAATTATGTGTAGATTAGTCATCCTTGTATGCCATTCGTGTGCATTTGCTTGTGCATTCTAAATTAATGATTTATGATATGTGTGTTGTGCCTTACATTCTCAATGTTAAATGATTGATGTGCTAATGTGATGAGTGATGAGATTACGGTGCATGATGCATTACTAGACTAGACGTCGCAATCAGCCTGGAAACGAGTGCATTGGTGGCCCGTGAAATAGGACGCGGTGTCACTATGCAATCGTACTATGTCATATAGGAGCATGCGGTTTAGGATTATCATTTCTGCATGCTACGACCCTTCTCAACAGGGGTTGAGGTGTTGGGTTATCACTTGGGGGGAAGCAATGGTCGTGGTTGTCGGGTCACTGTGGCGGTTAGACATACGCCCGGCTGGTCATTAGGATAGTCGACAATCTCAGTGGTATATTCAAGAGAGCCAATCGTACTGTTTTTAAATTACTAGAGTCAGCACCTTTACTTTGTGTCATTTACTTTTATGTTGAGAACCGGTGGTCGGCATGCTTTACTTTTTTGACTACTCACGGTGGGCCTTCTCCGACAACCCTATGGGCGTATCACAGGATGGAGTTCGTGGCTCGTACCCGGGGCATACGCACACTATGATTGTAGTAGCACAAAACCAAAGACTTAGTAATATTGTTTAGATGGATAAGATTTAAAATGAATTACATAGCTTATAGTGCATATGGATGTGATTGTTGTGTGGTCTTTCTTTTCACTTACTGAGCTAGTGAGCTCATCCCACGTGCGCACCTCTTTTAGATGATTTTGCAGGTCACCAGCCCGAAAATCAAGGGTCGAGCCCCACAGTTGAGTTTCCAGATGAGGATTGATGGGTCCCCAAGGAGTATGAGCATGGTGCTGAATGCACGTGCGAGGGCTGTGCTGTGGGACCGCAGTAATGACACCGTACAAGATTTTACTTTTTGATTCTTTTGATGACCTCCCTTTTTGTGTACTTGATACGTAAATTGTTATTCTTTTTGCGTAAATATCATGTCTGCGGGCTCACATGTATTTATCTATATACTACAATTTGGGTATCAAGTATATTGGGGATTTACAGGTAATTTAAGTCTTCCGCTGAACTTTTGAACACTTATCTTGATGTGGGTATGTTGTGGTTGGGTACTGTATCAAATGATCCTGTCAGGTTTGGGTTAACCGGAGTTAACCCGGTCACCGGTCCGGTTCTGTGTGAACGGGGTGTGACAACGGTAGTATCAAAGCGTGATGCTCTATCCACTCATAGCATACCATTTAGACCCCATAGAATCTATAATAGGAAATGGGATTGGGTAAATGTAAAACACTTGTAAGAATTAAAAGCAAAAAAAAAAATGGTTGCATTTAATTATTGCATTTCATGGCATGCATTAGAGAAAGCTTGCTTGGAATAAATAAAAGATTAGTTATTTAATTTCATAATCCATCGAGTATGAATTTAACAAAATTTTGGCAGCATAACAACACTAAAACAAGATTTCCCAAATTTTTTGAACATAAGCACCTGATAGACAACATATATATACAAATAAGCATAATCGATAAAGGCTAACTAACGTTGTTACAACCAAATTACAATAAGTTATCAAGTAGACAAAACTAACCACAAGTCACCAACAACATCATAACACCATACTAGCAAGTCCAAATTACAGAGAAAAGTATAAAAAAATATATATACACATAGTCCACCATAAACACATAAACAACAGAGACAAGTAAAAGTTGATTTGGATAGGCAAGCTAAGTCCTCAGAGACCCTCGTCATCGTCTAGCTCTACTACTCCATCCCTCCTAGGCATTGATCTAACATTGAGTCGACGATCGTAGTAATCAAACCTTGAATTCACTAGTTGCACATCCCTCTGGAGTCGGGTAAAATCTGTTGAAATAGCATTGGCCGTTGTGTCCAAATCCTCACTCAATCTTAGGAAGGAATTCTCTAAGGTGGCCTATCTTTCTAAGATATTTTCCTCTCTAGTAGCACTCTCATCTAGTCTTCTCAGAAGTTGATCTTGCCCATCTTTCAAGGCCCTCATACTAGTCACCATACTCTCAAAGTCAAATGCACCACTCTCAGGTGGTGGGGTCCTATGTTGTGGGCCTGTAGCCCTAGCAAAGTCAGGATCAACATCTCTCGAATCAAGAGGCTCCTCCTCGAGGATATCCTCGTCCATAAAGTCCTCCTGCTCGAATTGAGGAACATAATCCTCATCCTCCTCACTATTTTCTCCTCCTCCATGTGGACATCCTCCCTATGGACATTCCCCCTGTCCCTGCCTCCTTGAGCTCCTGCTCTCTGAGGTACATCCATAAGTGCTTGGAGACCCATCCTGCATATGTTTTCCCTGTTAAATTTATCCGCTGGAGTCTTTTCCTCCTCACCACTCAAATCCATCCCAAAGAACTCAAAAACCCTGGTGAGGGTCCTACTATATGGGAAACCTCCGTCCTCAGGATGTGTGGCATGATGCTCCATAGTCTTAAGTATAACGTAGGGCAAGCATAAATGCTCGACACCTCCCTCCAAGGCCTTGTAGATGCAAAAGGCTATGTAGGTTGCCATGAAGCCTACTTGGTTCCTGTGACCCCCTCTAGAGAGTGAATTAAAATGAACCAAGCGAGCAAATACACAAGCCTTCGGGTGAAATGTCGTCTCGAAATCTGGACGCACCTTGCCGCCACAAATGGTCTTGTAAATGTGGTCCTGCATCCCCGAACTTAAGGATGGGCCCACGGGCTTACTCCTTCGGGGGGGCTATAGAATTGATGTCCAACTGATGAAATATCTAAAATACTAGCAAGAGTGTCCACAGTCAAACGAATGTTCACCCCCTTCACCATGCTAGTGATTGAGTACTCCCCATACTGGTAAGAGACCTCCAAATTACAGTAAAATCTTCGAACCAAGTGTTCATAGCATGGGCGGTCAATGTTAAGGATGAACTGCCAACCTAGTGCAGTAAACCTCTCTTGAAGTTGAATCTTTTTAAAATCACTAGTTACCACGGTTTTCTCTATCATCACAGACTTCTTTAGAAAGGTCTGCCAATTAGTTTTCGCCCTCAAACTCCGGAAGTGTCTCTCATCGTAGTCTAAAGGATCGATGGGGGCATGTCCTTGTTGCCTTGTGCGAAGGGCTGGGGAACTAGTCCTTACACTTTTTCGTTTTGAAGTTGTGACCCTATGTCTATTGGAAGAAGATGCGGGTTCCTTGCCCTTGCGGGAAGACATCCTAGTAAGAAAAGAGAAGAAATAATGATAAATAAGGATGTTGCACAACAAAGGAAGTAAATAGATGGGTGAGCAAGCACATATAAATGCACCTAAATACATAATGTGGATCATTATAGGAAAGGGGGTGGTTAAGCCATGGGGAAAGGAATAGGAGGAAACCCCCAAAACATGACATCCACTAGCATGTTGCAAAATAGAAAAGTAACAAGGGAGTATGAGCATGGTGCTGATTGCACGTGCGAGAGCTGTGCTGCGGGACCATAGTAATGACGCCGTACAAGATTTTATTTTATTTTTTATTATTTTGATGACCCCCTTTTTGTGTACTTGATACGTAAATTATTATTCTTTTTGTGTAAATATCATGTCTGTGGGCCCACATGTACTTAGTTATATACTACAATTTGGGTATCAAGTATATTGGGGATATTTACAGGTAATTTAAGTCTTCCGCTGAACTTTGTACACTTATCTTAGATGTGGGTATGCTGTGGTGGGTACTATATCAGATAATCCTGGCAGGTTTGGGTTAACCAGAGTTAACCCGGTCACAGGTCCGATCTGTGTGAACGGAGTGTGACAGTGGGGGCTTGCAGTATTTGAGTTTCTTGGTCCTTATATATTGGAAATTAAGCATGATTGTAGATCAAGATGAAATTCTAACAACAATGAATGATTGGATTATGTCTTAATATGTTGACTTTTGATGGGGAGGGGATTAAAAATAGGGCCACATGGAAAAATAGGGGCACATGGAATCTCCATGAAAGAGTGATAAAATATCATGTTCAGTATAGTTCAATAGATGAATTCATTTTAGCGTTTTAATTAAAAACCATTTGCTTCAAATCTATCAATTTTTTTAATTATCACATGTTGTACTTATCAGAATATGATTCCACTAAGAAGACTTGCTAGGGTCAACCCAACCTTGAGCCCGGTAGGGTTGGGCTTGAGCATGAACCCGGTAAGATTGGGTTAGGGTTTTAAGAAACCCGGCCCAACCTGGCTCAACTCGGCCCTATTTCACCCCTAATTGGAGATGGGCGGATACTGGATAATCTATCTCCTCTGTTATTCTTATGAACATAATTCACCGGTAATCAAGGGATGGATTTTGTAGATCCACTTCTCAAAACTTTCTAGTTCATTTATTTTGTTATTTTAGAGGTTAATTAGAAGGGTAAAAAAGTCTTTTCATGTTTTAAGTTAATGGTGTTACACATTAAGGTTATGGTAGATATTATTGTCATTTTTGGGGATCACCCTTAATTATGGAGATTTTTAGGGATGATACAAAAAAAATTCCCTATATATTTATATCAGATAGTTCATTGATAGCAGCTTTGTAAGTTACTCCTTTCAAAAAATAAAAGATATTCATCGATACGTGATACTCGATCCTGATAACAGATTTACTAGATGCAGAATCCAAAAAATTAGAAAAAGTGGACAAAACCAAGCATCTTGGGTAGATACTTTTTAAAATACTGTATGAAAAAAAAAAATAGGCATGAAATCAATGAAATTTTTTTTTTTTTTTGGGGGGTAGAAAAATCAATGAAATTACTTCTAGAGCCTGGAGATGATTAACAACTTTTTGGCGTATTCTTTCAATCTATACCGCGCATCAAACAGATTTTACCCATGCTTTTCAATAACATTTTTTTTTTATTATCTACTAGTGGATGGGTAAGGCCGATACCATACTGATCGATCCGATCCGAATTTTGTAACCCTGATACTGACACCCGGATCCTTTTTTCAATGTATGTTATGTGCACATTAATAACTTTACCATAAAAAAAGATGTCCACATTCATAACAGTATCCAGTTTGCCCAAACCTTCCAAGCAGGACAGCTATAGGCTTTGGCTTGGCGGCTCTCTGAATCTTTTATATTTATCTACAATTTTTTTTTTCTGAACCTTCCCACGACCCTTCTGGCTCTCTCATTCGTTCATTTTTAATTTTTTTTTTTATTTACTATAATTTTAAGATGAGGTTTTGGTCAAGAAGAACAGACAGCTCTTGTTAATGGGTATATTTCGAAATGAACAACAATTTTGACTGAAATATATCATCTGTGTTTTTCATTCGTCGTTAATCCGTTGTTTAATGTTGCAGGTTCATTTCTTTCGAAATCTGCGTCTGTAGTTTGCGTAAAGGTTAGCATTATTTGCATTTTACTGAATGTTGTTCATGATTCGATACGTTTTGTAGCTCTGATTGGACCCAGATAGGGATTTTCGTTAGTTTATTCTTTGAACTTTGGGATTGTTATCTTTCTTGGTTTTAGATCCTCTGTGTTCAACATTACTTGCAGTCATTTTGCTTCGTTTCAATTGGTTCTGGTTGTTACATATATGAATTAACAATTTCAAATGGTACCCATTTGATTAAAATCTCTGAATTTAGATTGAGTGAAAGTAACAGTTGCTTGCCTTGTGAATGTATGAAGTATAACAGCAAAGTGGTCAACTTGATCACAGACAGCTCTTATTTCATCTCTCTAGTTGGTTTGGTTGAGAATGAGACGAAGGAAGATTCCATTGTACATGTGTTCACTTATATAGTTAAAGACAAGAGGAGAGAGTCATTACATGATTCCAAGATTTAGGGAGAAGAATAAGTAAAATAAAATAATATTGGAAAGATATATCCGTTGAGAGACATTGGGTTGTCATGTGAGCTGTGAATTGGGAGATAATGTATCCATTGGAGTGATTTGGGGAGAGACCATAATAGTTGATTGATTGGATGATTGATTGGATGAACTGTGAGGTGTCATTCTTTCAACAGTATTAGTGTGTTACTTTCTCTAAGATATGGAAATCTCCATATCAAAAAAAAAATAAAAAGATATGGAAATCTCTCTAGCTACAATGCCTCCTTTTTTTATGTATGGAAGCTTCTATGCAGATATGCATTAATTCCCTTCTTTTTTTTACAGGCATTGTTGAGCAAGCAACTTCTGCTTTTTGAGTTTTGACAGCCGTATATCTTATGCCCTTAGCTTGAAAGAGTGGACTCATTTTAGTTCATAGAGTTGATTGGGGTGATCTTAGACAGAAAGGTATTTCGAGATAATGGGCCTTCTTCAGGCATGGAGATGTTCATGGTCTTTGGTAGCAGTAATTGCTTCACTTTTGGTGTTGGCTTCAATGGTTCATCTGTTCTTGTTTCCTTTGGTGCCTTCTTCTCTCTATTACATCAAAAATCGAGAAGTTCAGAGTTCTTGTTCTCCAGTTAATGGATCAAGTGAGGGAGGGAAGGAACATGTGGCAAAGAATATTGTGCCAACTCTTGATCTAGAACGTCGGTTCCCGGCAGACATGCATAAAGCTGTGGACTACCATGGAACGCCATGGCAAGGAAAGATTGGCCGATGGCTTTCTGGTTGTGATTCAATTACTGTGCCAGTCAGTGTTGTTGAGGTAGGAAATGGGAATATCCTTAGAATTTTTCTCATTTTGATCAACTGGTCTCATTATTTTTCCTCGATTTGGAGTGTCAATTTGAATATTGATTTAGTTGTTGTTACATGATGTCTGAGGAAACAACACTTGGGATTATCTTGCTCAACTTTTCAGTTTTTTTTTTTCCTTTTTTCTGGAAGAGGAACTTTTAGTTTTATTTTTTGATATACTTCTTCTTAGATGAATTGTTCTTGAATATTAAAATGGGAATTGCTAGTTTTTGTTTCTTTTTTAGTTTTACCCTGTTTCTGTTTATTTCATCGTTAAATTCCTTACATGAGATTTGGCTTTGTTGAAGAAATTGTTGGTTTGTGTAAATTAAAATATTGGATCAGTTGGATTTCCAAATACAAAAACTGCTTATAACTCTTGTTTGTGGTGACAGGAAATAGGTGGGAATGACTGCAAGAATGACTGTAGTGGTCTAGGTGTTTGTAACCGGGAATTGGGACAATGCAGATGCTTTCATGGATATTCTGGTCAGTATCAATCTGTCCTAATTTATTTTCAAAAGTTCATGGTTTAGGCCTTTCGGGTATGGCTATTCAACCTTTTGGGGTATCACCTCATTATTTACTATTTACCCGGAAAGGGAAAAGAAGGGGGCACCTTTCTCAAGCTATGAATTTTGCGTTAGCTAGCTTTTATATTCAACAACTAGCTTCCAAGTCATTCTTGTGATATAACTGGAAGTTCCCTAACAATATGAGTTGTTTAAATCCTAGCTTCATCGTTCTGGGTTCCCAATTGACAATCAAAATAAAATTTTAATTCCTTGCCCTTGTTCATTTTGTAAGGCTACTCTTGTTTTAATTAAAATGTTGAAAATATTGTTTCCATAAAATTAGTGCAATATCGCACCTGGAAACACATTATCAGTTTTATGGATAAGATTAAGTGTAGAAGTAAACTGCTTTTGTTTTATTAATTTTGAGGAAAATGAACAACATATATTGTATATATCTCATTTTCTTCTGATGGAATTTATTTTCAGTCATGAATCATTTTGATCCTCAATATTGCCTAATCAAACAGGGGAAGGTTGCTCCGAAAGACTGCAGTTGGAGTGCAATCATCCAAGAACACCAGAGCAACCATATGGGCCATGGGTTGTGTCAATCTGTGCCTCTTATTGTGATACAACAAAAGCAATGTGTTTCTGTGGAGAAGGCACAAAATATCCAAATCGGCCTGTTGCAGAGGCATGTGGGTTTGAACTGAGGTAAGGGATACTGAAATTTAGTATTAGCTTCAATTATGGTATCTCTGTTGTCCTACAAATAAATTAATTTGAGGATAATAATTCTATTTCAGCTCTCCATCTGAACGTGGTGCTCCCAAAGTGGCCAATTGGTCACAGCCTGATCTGGATATTTTCACAATGAACAGTAGCAAATCTGGATGGTGTAATGTGGACCCGAAGGAAGCATATGCATCCAAGGTTAAATTCAAGGAGGAATGTGATTGCAAATATGATGGCCTCTGGGGTCGTTTCTGTGAAGTTCCTGTGCAGTGCACATGCCTTAACCAATGCTCTGGTCGTGGACATTGCCGTGGTGGATTTTGTCAGGTATAAAAATAGTGAAGCTTTCAACATTTAGTGTATATTCTAGTCTAAAGTCATGATATTTGATTTTACCATTCTTTTTTTCTGATATGACCAACTAACTGCATGCAGTTTTCATCTTTAGTGCGACAGTGGTTGGTATGGAACAGATTGCAGTATCCCATCTGTATTATCATCTGTGCGAGAGTGGCCTCGATGGCTTCGGCCAGCCACAGTTGATGTTCCTGATAATGCACAAACCAGCAGCAGCCTTGTCAACATTAAAGCTGTGATTAAAAAGAAAAGGCCCCTCATTTATGTCTATGATTTACCGTCTGAATTCAACAGTCTCCTCCTTGAGGTTATAATAGGCACTTACAACTGTTACCCGTACAAAGTACACAGTAAACTTTTATTCATTTTCTTCATATGTTGTTCTTGGGTGTTGCAGGGTCGGCATTTCAAGTTTGAATGTGTAAACCGGATATATGATGGTCGGAATGCAACATTCTGGACAGATCAGTTGTATGGGGCACAGGTTTAACTTGACTCCCTGATGATACCAGCACAAAAATATTGAAGTTATTGCAGCATCCATTGTCGTTTGACACACTTTTTTTGCAGATTGCGCTCTATGAAAGCATCCTTGCTAGCCCTTATCGAACATTAAATGGTGAAGAAGCAGACTATTTCTATGTTCCTGTTCTAGATTCATGCATTATAACTCGTGCTGATGATGCACCCCACTTGAGTATGCGGGTATAATTCTATACTCACATGTGCTTTGGTATTGTTTGTATGATTGCTTTGTACATCATAAACTACTTCCTTAAGTGGTTCTCTGAATCCTTGAACTTTGGATCACACAAGCTACTTAGCTTTTTATGTAATCAATGAACTGTGTGACTACTTGAGAAGGTTGCCCAGAATTTTTGTCCTGGTAGTTGTGAGCTACTTAATGTATTCATATCTATGTGTCTAGCTAAGATTCTTGTACCAGATTGTAATCTCTGTTTTTCTGGAACTTCAGGAGCACATGGGTTTGAGGAGCTCTCTAACCCTCGAGCACTATAAGATGGCATATGATCATATAATTGAGAACTATCCTTACTGGAATCGCTCAGCAGGAAGAGACCATATTTGGGTATTATGTAGACTGAGAATCTTCATTGGTTGAGAGTGAGGAATCTGGGTAGAGCAAAAGAGAATGAAAATCTATTACTCTGTTATTGATAGAAAAAAAATTATTAAGAAATTCTGTTCTATTTCTTATCTTCTCCTTTGTGTGTTTCTAATGGTGTTGCATCTTTATCCAAAGGCAGTTTTTTTCATGGGATGAAGGTGCTTGCTATGCTCCTAAAGAGATTTGGAACAGCATGATGTTGGTACACTGGGGAAACACAAATTCAAAGCATAACCACTCAACAACAGCATATTGGCCTGACAACTGGGACCAAATTCCTTCACATAAGAGAGGCAATCATCCTTGCTTTGAGCCTGAGAAGGATCTTGTACTTCCTGCATGGAAACGGCCAGATCCAAGTTCCTTAAGATTGAAACTGTGGTCGAGGTACATATCAAATTGGAACTTTATTCAGCTTTCTACTTTCTTTAACATCACTCGTTAAAGGGGACAGAATCCACCAATTGGTGTTTGGCCAAGCAAAGATGAAAATCAATTTTGCCTTATGCTTGCAGGCCCCATGACAAACGTAAGACACTATTCTACTTCAACGGAAATCTTGGACCAGCTTATGATAATGGCAGGCCAGAAGATACGTATGTAGAACAAGATGTACTCCTCATGGATTCGGATTAGACTCTTACATTCCTAATGCCTCTGCTTGGTGTCAATTATTTAGGTATAGCATGGGCATCAGGCAAAAACTGGCGGAAGAATTTGGATCAAGCCCAAACAAAGAAGGAAAACTAGGTAAACAACATGCAGAAAATGTTATTGTAACCGCAATACGGGCTGTGAATTATTATGAGGATTTGGCAAGCTCTGTTTTCTGTGCGGTTTTACCTGGGGATGGTTGGAGTGGTCGAATGGAAGATAGTGTCCTACATGGTTGCATCCCTGTGGTTATTCAGGTATTGATTTCTTCCACCTTGTTTGTCTTCCAAGCATGGACAAGAGGAAATTTGAGGCAACTGACAAGTGTGAACAGTATTATATGGTGAACATTCTGGTTAGATGGTTATGATTCGGGAATTAGGATAATGATTGGGTTTACCTAATATATCTCCTAAGTAGATCTTATCAAGCCAAGATGAGCAGCAGGTTATGTTACTACAATGATTATTGGTGTCTTGCTTCATTTCAGGATGGGATCTACTTGCCATATGAGAATGTGCTCAATTATGATAGCTTTGCTGTGCGAATTCACGAGGATGATATTCCAAACTTGATAAAGATTCTAAGGGTAATTGTTTTCTCTGTTTGTTACCAAAGTTGGATCATAAAATTTTTACCTGGGAGAATTGGTAATTAATGTCGTGGCTTGATGTTCTCATTTTTTTTTCCTTCTTTACTTATTGTAGGGATTCAATGAAGAAGAAATAGAATTCAAATTGGCGAATGTTCAAAGAATCTGGCAAAGGTTCTTGTATCGTGATTCTGTTTTACTTGAAGCTGAGCGTCAGAAAAAAGCTTCTGGCCGTGTGGATGACTGGGCTGTTGAGTTCTTGAAATTTACTGAAGATGATGTCTTTTCCACATTCATACAGGTAGCTTCCTTACTATTTCCAGTTATGCACTTGATGCAGATTAATTACCAAAATAGGCTTCTTTTATTAGGAATAAGCCTAGGGTTGGGTTCCATACATGTTAGGCCTTTGATCCCATGTGTTTTGAGTGTAATAGACCACTTTTATGGGTCTAAAAAGGGGGGTCTAAGATTGAGTACGGGATTACTAGTAAGTTTCCATTTTCATTAGTTTCCTTTTTAGTTGGGCTTGATTTGAGTTATATTTGTTTCTTTAGGAGTCAAGTTATTAATTGAGTCAAGTCATTAGTAGTTAGTTTCCTTTTTCAACTAGTTTCTAATTTCAGTTTTTAGTAACTATTGTATTAGGAGAATATTTGGTTTCCTTTTGAGGAACCTTCTATTTTGTAATTCCCTCCCCCATTAACATTATAAATAAAGAAGAGGAGGCTCCTAAAAGCCTAGAATGATTTTGATAAAAAAATTAATGGTTGTTGTTATTGTCTTCTTCATGAAGAATTGTCTTGTGTTTGATCAAGGCTGAAGGAATTGGTGTTTGATCCAATTGACACTCTACGGCGAGAAGTCTGAGTGGATTCTTATTATTTCTGGTTTCTCTTATTGTGGTTATCTTCATCAATTTCCCAAGTAAGTCATCTGAACTTTCTGCAAAATTTTTCTGGGTTTTAAGAGTTCTGGATTCTCCCACCGACCTATACCGATCTAAGAGACAACCGTCAGATGGATCTGAAATTCTGGTCGAGTGCTGCCCTTGCTGAATGGGAGACTCGATCCAAAATGTAGAGGGATCTGACCAGGGGATTGAGACTTATGGGAAGTCTCCCTGTTCTGTCCGATTGAAGTTCTGCCTAGATTTTCTTGTCTAATCTGTGTTGTGTTTGACTGCTGCCTTTATTCTCCGATGGACTGGACCTTTCTACTTAGTAATCTGAGTTGATTATAGGCTCTTTAATATTCTGCTATTGAATTTTCTGAAACTGCTGGGATCGACTATAAGGTTTCAGAACCTGCTGTTTAGAGTTGAGTTCTGGTTTGGTTTATCTGTTCCTGTGGTGTTTGCTGCTGATTGTGTCTTATTCAATACTCTATTCCTATTGCTGGTTAGTCTACTTGTTGGTGTAGTCTCTGTGCTCAGAAATTCCAGGTTCTGGATTTGAGAATTCTGGTTTTCAATGACTGTTGATTGCCGCCAATGTTTGGGTAATTATGGCTGTTCTTTGGTTTACAAGATCCTGTTGTTTGGGTCTAGTTTGACTTGTCAAACCTAGTCCTACATTAAGTGGTATCAGAGCATGTCTGAGAACAACACCCCCACCCTAGCTTCTATTATGGAGTTTCTACAAAAATGGAAAACTGAATTGAAGGCTGAATTGGATGCCAAGTTGTTGAATGAAGAGACCCCACCACAACCGCCTATTGGCAATTCACGTACAACACCCGAAGTAGAAACCCCATTGAATGTAGTTGCTCAGTTGACTAACAGGAGAGCAAACCCTAATCTGAGAGCACCACAAAGGGTTCCGGTAGCACAACCTACTTTTGAAGAGCATGTAAGAGGATATTTTGAGACTGAGCGTCCCGTGCAACAAAGGTATTTTGGAGATTCACAGAAGGTCAAGCCCGATCTGAAGGAGTTTGATGGGAGATATGACCCCCAATTGTTCTATGATTGGGTAGTCGCACTAGACGACTATTTTGACTATTATGAGTTACCTGAGGAACGGAAGATGAAACTAGCTCGTGCTAAGCTAGTTGGGGCTGCTTGTGAGTGGTGGAGGACCTATGAGCTAGAGTTAGAAGACCGTGGTAGAGAACCTACTAGTTGGGAGGAGATGAAGCTTGAGTTATCAGATAAATACTTGCCACGTAACTTCAGAGCTCGTATATAAGACCAGTTGAACTCTCTTCGTCAAGGAAATATGAATGTTGCGGAATACATGAACAAATTTGATGCACTTTATTCTCTCACAAGCATTAGGAAGAATGAGAGGCAATTACTTTCTCAGTTTTGACTGGGATTACGAGCTGAAGTTAAGAGAGAAATTGGTGTTGTTGATCTGTAAACAGTGAGAGATTGCTTTGATAAGGCTCTTCGAGCAGAGGAACTTCTGGCACAGCCAAGTAGAAGGTTTGGTTACCAAGCTAGGGAGGTCAAGAAGAATTTTTCAGCCACTAAACCTAACACTTCAATATCCCCAAGTGCCACAACTCCTTTATGTGAAGTGAAGATACCTCTATTCAAACCAAAAGAACTTGAAGTCAAGGTTCACATTGAAGAGATGGTTCTTGAAGCTTCAAAGACAGAAGGTCAAGAGATAGAAGATTCAACTGAAGAGTTCTACATTGAAGAGAGCATAGTAGACAAGACTAAAACCATGGAAGAAGACTCCAGTGAAGGATTCTACATTGAAGAGAGCATAATAGACAAGACTAAAGATGTGGAAGATGAGATAGTGACTGAAAGAACTCCACAACAAGTCTTTGAGATTCATGATGAAAAGGAAGTGTTTGTTCCAATCCTTGATGAGAAGGTTACCAACATTGACGACTCTATGCACACGACATTCACAGCTGGTATTGATTCAGAGGTTGAGCATATAGAGTTTGTTATGCCATCATGGTTCTTTGAAGAGAAAGCTCCACACCTTGAAGACTACCTTCCAAAAGTCTACAAGCAACCAGAATTTTATTTAGGAATGGTTAAAGCTGCTACGCACATGTTGTTTCCTCCTTATCACTGCAAAATTCGAGGACGAATTTTTTCAAGATGGGGAGAATTGATGCAGATTAATTACCAAAATAGGCTTGTTTTATTAGGAATAAGCCTAGGGTTGGGTTCCATACATGTTAGGCCTTTGATCCCATGTGTTTTGAGTGTAATAGACCACTTTTATGGGTCTAAAAGGGGGGAGTCTAAGATTGAGTACGGGATTACTAGTAAGTTTCCATTTTCATTAGTTTCCTTTTTAGTTGGGCTTGATTTGAGTTATATTTGTTTTTTTAGTAGTCAAGTTATTAATTGAGTCAAGTCATTAGTAGTTAGTTTCCTTTTTCAACTAGTTTCTAATTTCAGTTAGTTTCTAATTTCAGTTTTTAGTAACTATTGTATTAGGAGAATATTTGGTTTCCTTTTGAGGAACCTTCTATTTTGTAATTTCCTCCCCCATTAACATTATAAATAAAGAAGAGGAGGCTCCTAAAAGCCTAGAATGATTTTGATAAAAAAAATTAATGGTTGTTGTTATTGTCTTCTTCATGAAGAGTTGTCTTGTGTTTGATCAAGGCTAAAGGAATTGGTGTTTGATCCAATTGACACTCTACGGCGAGAAGTCTGAGTGGATTCTTATTATTTCTGGTTTCTCTTATTGTGGTTATCTTCTTCAATTTCCCAAGTAAGTAATCTGAATTTTCTGCAGAATTTTTCTGGGTTTTAAGAGTTCTGGATTCTCCCACCGACCTGTACCGATCTAAGAGACAGCCATCAGATGGATCTGAAATTCTGGTCGAGTGCTGCCCTTGCTGAATGGGAGACTCAATCCAAAATTTAAAGGGATCTGACCAGGGGATTGAGACTTATGGGAAGTCTCCCTGTTCTGTCCGATTAAAGTTCTACCCAGATTTTCTTGTCTAATCTGTGTTGTATTTGACTGCTGCCTTTATTCTCCGATGGACTGGACCTTTCTAATTAGTAATCTGAGTTGATTATAGGCTCTTTAATATTCTGCTATTGAATTTCCTGAAACTGCTGGGATCGACTGTAAGGTTTCAGAACCTGCTGTTTAGAGTTGAGTTCTGGTTTAGTTTATCTGTTCCTGTGGTGTTTTGCTGCTGATTGTGTCTTATTCAATACTCTATTCCTATTGCTGGTTAATCTACTTGTTGGTGTAGTCTCTGTGCTCAGAAATTCCAGGTTCTGGATTTGAGAATTCTGGTTTTCAATGACTGTTGATTGATTACTTCTGGACTGTTGATTGCCGCCAATGTTTGGGTAATTATGGTTGTTCTTTGGTTTACAAGATCCTGTTGTTTGGGTCTAGTTTGACTTGTCAAACCTAGTCCTACATCAGCACTTTTCCTATAAACATACCAGTGAAGAACTTGACATAAAGCACCTAGGATTGACCACCATAAATAACTGAAAACACCCCAAATGCTGTGAAATGGGTTATTGTAATCTAGAATGATTTAGTTTGGAAGATAATGAAATGAAGAATTTACAATATTTCAGAGTAAGGATCAACTGAAATATCCTATGCACATGCTGAGATGGAGAATCGGCCTTACACACTTTGGTTACAATCAAATATGGATTTGAGATTCATGTACTCATTCATATACATTGATATGATTATGACCTGTCTACGGAAGGCTTTGACCTGACAAGTTCAATTTTTGGTAAAGAAAAGTTGGTAGGGAAGAATTTGTCGATGCCATTGTAGTTCCTGCTGGCTTGCCATTGTTGCACCCCTTTTGTTGTGTGTTAAATTGTCTCAGTTATGTTATTATTCTAAATAAGATTCCTTAACCAAAAGGAAAGCAGGGACTAATATTAGCTGTTGGACCTGATTTAAGGACTTCTTCGTGGCCCGTTAATTTTCGTTAACCATATTTATGGCGTTGAAATATTGCTCCCAAGAGTAAAATATTTCCACTAAATAGATGGAGATAAAACTTGGACACTGTCACTTTATCATGACCAACTTGTTAGGAAACGGCATATTGACAGTTTAATCTATGTAGTTTGCTTTTTTTGTATGTGATCTATATTGTGTTAAGTATTTTCAGTGATCTGAGGGGCCTTTCTGATACTAACTGGGTATGAGAGCATTGTAGACTAAGGAGTGTGAAAAGGAGGTGGGGTGTCCCAGGTGGAAGATGTGCTTTTTAAATTTTAAGCAACTCTTGGGTTTAATTGCGTAATAGTTAGAATGTTTGACATCTCATTTTGTGCTTTGGTTGTATCCTTAATGTTATGTTTTACTAGGTTGGTGTTTGTCTTTGTCTGGTGGCGTATTAGTTATTTAATGGTTTGAGGCCTATGGTTAACTCACTTGCAGCATCAGTTTAGAGTTCATTTCTCGGTTCTTGATAATTGTTCTGATTCTCCCCACAACCATTCTTTTTGCTATGTCATTGTATGCAAGGTTCGAAATCTTGTCTCGTTTCGGTGGTTTCAGAACCACCGAAGTATCGAAATCTTGGTGAGTTGGATATTTTTTTTTTACTCAGTTGACTGTTTCAGTGGTCAAACTGCCATATTGTGATTGGAAACTTGGTGGGTAGCTTGTTTTAAGCTTAATAAATATACTTAGAACTTAAATTTGCAAAAATATTAGAACATAAGAGTGTTTTAATATTAATGCATCTAATGTTTTTTTTTTTTTTTTTAACTCGGTTTAGTTGCAACCTTGTTTGGTAGCAACCATCGAACTGTTTTGGAGAGTTTACCTGCTTCATTGATAGAACAAGGTATAATATGATAGTAAAACTAATATTTAGAGTACTAGAGTAATATATTATGCATCTCCACTGAGTGTCTTACTTTTAAATCTTAAAGTCCCAAATGGCAATATCCCAAGTCCCAAGGACCCAAACATATTAGTTATACAACACTAACTATAATGACTGTCTACTAGAAAGAACTATGAAGCCTCGTTGGATTCCACGCCCAATACGATGGAGTTGATGTGCGTTTTCCTCTGAAAAAAATTTTTGCTTCGATAAAGTTGTAGATCAGCCAATAGGGAGTAACATATATATAATTGAGTTCCATCAAAGCTATATTAAACATAAAAAAATACAATTTATGTTGATGAAAAATGCATCTTTTAAACCAGAAATTTTTTTGAAATATTTATGAACAAAAAAAAAGTTTGACTCCGTGAGGCCATAGATTGGCCTCTATTGTTTAACATATAAAAAATTTAGCCCTATCCAACATGTGTTTATGTGACTATTTAAAAAAAAAATGGTTTTCAGGAAAGTGGTTTACCTTTCCAAAGCTTGAAATGTTTAGATCTTCAACTTGGAGTAATCTTCAAGGCAATAGATGTGACGATGTGGCTAATTAGTGGATAATGGAGTGATTTTTTGTTCAAATGCAAGGAGGAGCCAAAATTTCACCGAGACCCTCACGAGATGTTGTATTTATAAGCCTTGGCTGGTATCATTTCGATATCTCGCCGAAACGGTACCAAAATTTCGGCCAAGATACTGAAATTTCGACCGAGATGATGTCCTTTTTGTAATTTGTAGCATATCTCATCTTGATAAAAAAAAATCACGAAATTTCCGAGATCTCACCATGATCTTGGACCATGATTGTATGGGAGCTCAAGTAGCTTGATTTTTCTATTTTCAAGATCATTTAGGAAGTTCCATTTTTTGTAGTGGATGTGTGATGGGAAAGGTGGGGAGAAGCAGGGATTTTTTTTCGCCCGGGGGGGTGGGGGGGTGGGTTGTCCCATGCCCTTGATGGTTTCTTGAGGAGCTTTGGCTACTTTGTTTTGTGCTTCTCTTATACTTCATTTTAATATCATATGCTTACTATTGACATAATGAATAGACAATAAGAGTACATATTAGCCAGCACTTGTGGACCTTAAATTTTATTTGCTGATCATTTGAAATATGGAGGCTTATTTAATTGTTTGGCATATGATTATCAGAACCCTGTATATATGAGGAATGTCAGGACCTATATGCATTAGTATTACAACAGGGGCGAAACCAGTGGCGGGGCGTACATTATACAGAAGATCCCTGGGAAAAGAGGACTCCCACAAACCCTTAGAATGAGGTCCTTCATAGTGTGGCAACTCTAAAAAATTAGGAAGTCGAAGAAAAAGGAAACAACTAAATAACAATACTAACTTAGCCTAGAAGTAACTACTGTTACTAGTTAGAAACTATTAAAAAATGGCGTACCCAGTGCACAAGGCTCCCGCCACTGGAGGTCTAGGGAGCGTAATAATATAACAACCTTACCCTTGCTTCACGGAGAGGCTGTTTCCAGAATTGAAACCACAATCACTAGGACACAATGGAGCAAGCTTACCAATTCCCGAGGTCTGCCCACCTACAACTTAAAAATTATTATAAAATAGAAACTAACTACTTAATCTTGTATAGGGCCTAAATCCCTAATATTTGGTCTTATAGAATGGACATTTTACAATAGAAAACTCAAAATTACTTAGCCCATAATCCATATAACCCATTGAGGACTTAAATTTGGGCCTACCTTATTCAACCGCAGGGAGACTAAAGCAGGGATTAAAACTAAGTTGGAAATATGGAGATCAACCTTAAAAACAAGAGGTTTTAAAATTAGTAGATCGAAGACAGAATATATGATTTGTAACTTCGGTCACTCTATGATGAATAATGAAACGGTGAAGATTGAGGAGAGGGAGATTCTGCAGAAGGACCATTTTTGATATTTTGGGTCAATCATAAATAAAGAAGGTGATATAGAAGATGACATCTCTCAAAGAATTAAAGTGGGATAGATGAAGGGAGAGGTGTGTCTAGAGTGTTGTGTGACTGGCGTATCCCTTTAAAGCTTAAGGGAAAATTCTATAGGACTGTTGTGTGTTCGGCTATGATGTAGGAGCTGAATGTTGAGTAGTTAAGAAGTGTCATATAGAGAAGATGTGTGTGACAGAGATGAGGATATTAAGATGGATGTGTGGCAAAATGAGGAAGGATAAAGTAAGAAATGAGCGTATTAGAGCTGATTTGAGAGTTGCCCCGATCAATGACAAGCTCCAAGAAATCTGTTTGAGGTGGTATGGTCATGTTCCACGAAGGCCTAGTGATGCCCCAGTAAGGAGTGATAGGATTAAGATTGAAGGGGTTACAAGAGCTAGGGGCAGACCTAAAATGACCATAAGAGAAGTTATGAGGAATGACATGCGTGGTTTAGGTCTCATACCAAGTATGACCTCAGATACAGCTTATTGGAGAGGAAGGATCCATGTGGCTGACCCCATTTCGCTGTGATTCTCCTGACTTGCTAAGCTGTGCCTCTTTCCTCTTGCTTTCAACTTTCACCTCTCACTTTTCATAGTGCATTCTTCATATTTCATTTTTTATGTTCCTTTTGTTCATTTCTCATATTTTTCTCTTTTCGTCTTTTCTCATCTCTTCCCCCCTCTTGATCTGTTTTAGAATCCAATTTTCCTTGCTCGCTTAGTTTGTTGTTGTTTGTTCTTGTTATTAATCTGCGGATTCAGCTTGTCCCAAAAAAATGAACCATACCCAAGTCCGAAAATTCTTCTTCCACGAGCTTATATCTGTATCAGGGAACATCATGGACTCAATGAATTTGCCTCGTTTTCAAGGAAAAAGTTGCTCCTTTGGAGGCCCAAACCACATGAAATTAAGCACAACTCATTTCCTTTAATTTGGGGCCTTTTGCGGTTCATTATTGAAGAAAATTGGATTCCTTCTTGTCAAAGTTGGATTTATTTTGCAATCATTAGTATGGTTTAGCATATGGTAGTGATGATACTAATTCTTTATTTAATTAGGTGGGCATATTTTGCTGAGTTAATATGGTAGTAATGGTGGTCCAGCAAGGGGTGCATCTGTGTAAACTATCTTCTTCTTCTTCTTTACACTTCCATTCACTCTTTCTTCTTGACATTTCGTTTTTTATTCGAATATTGTATTTCTTAATGTAAACTCTTTTTCTTGTTTTAAATCTTCAGCTGATTTCTTGACATCTTGCCTCTTAATTGATTATCTTTCAATATTTTATAGTTTTTGTGGTCACAGCTCATAGTTACACCCAAGGATTAAAGTATCGGTATCGGTCGCCGTATCGGTCGGCCAAAATTAAGATACGTATCGGAGGGTATCGTATCGTATCGGAGATACACTAAGATACGCTAAAAATACACACATAAATGGATAGGAAACATTTTTTTAAACACTTTTGCATAAAGAATTTGTTAAAAAAAGCTATTGATAACATGTATTATGCATAAACACTAACTTGAGGTATCGTACTAAGAATTCAAGATCTGTAGTTGTCCCATAAATGTAAAATCCTTGTTCCCAACCTTGATTTCCACTTTAGTTAGAGAGAAATATGGCTGACAGCAACTTTGGAACAAAAACCCTTCAAAAAATCATTTTTTTCTGAAAAGTTACCCATATTGGCCATTATATGACCGTAGCGCCGATACGTATCGATACTCACCGATACTTACCGATATATATATCGATACTCACCGATACATGCTGATATATACCAATACGTACCGATCGATACATACCGATACTCACCGATACGTACCAATACATACCGAAACGTACATTTTACTTCAATTTTATATTTTTCATTGAGTCGTGTCGAGGCATGTCGTATCGTATCGATGTGTATTAGTGGTGTATTGATGCATATCGGTATGTATTGTAGGATATATATCGATACGAAATGATTTAAAAAATTCAATGTATCGTATCGGTGTGTATCGTATCGGTGTGTATCGTATCGGCTGACTAAATTTAAGATACGTATCGGAGGGTATCGTATCGGTATCGGAGATACTTAAAACCATGGTTACACCTGCGATGTGTCAAATCGTGCTTTTTGATAGGATCCTTGAATTCTCAAGATTTTAATCTCATTCCAAATCGTGTTGGTGTCCCCTTCACAATCCCACTTCCCATGCTTCACCACTTTATCCGTAAAAGACCCCACTGCCTCTCCTTTCGATCTCCACCACCTAACCTTAGGGCTAATAGGTTTCCTTGGTTTTACTCTTCGGCAAACAGAAGCACATGTCCATGATCAACAATCTATGTTGGGATGTTAAGCTCTCCCCAGAAATAACCTTACAATCCTTACACATCCATCTGTCGGACCTTCTAGTTAGGAAGAAGTCAAATTGACTGGAATGCTGTCAACTTTTGTATGTAATTAAGTGTTCTTCCTTTTTAGCGAAAAGAGTATTTGCAATGGATAGATCATAGGCTATTGCAAAGTCCAAAACTAAGCTTCCTACTCATTCCTCTCCCCAACTCCATAACCTCCATGAACCTCTCCTATCCCTACCAATGTTTCCGTTCAAATCCCCTCCCATAATAATCTTTTCACCTGGTCCAAAACCATGCGTCAATTCATCCATGTGTTCCCAAAATTGTATCTTTCATCTCTCATCCAAACCTGTTGTTGTCTTTCCTTCTGATCGTAATCTCTCTCTCTCTCTCTCTCTCTCTCTCTCTCTCTCTCTCTCCTTATCTGCTTTGCCCTTTTGCTAGCCTTATTTGTTTTACACCCTATCCATCCTTTGAACATTGAAATGGTTACATTACATATTTAGGGTTTGTTTGAGCCCCTATGCTCATAAGTTGTCAGTTTCCTTACCACCCAAGGATTAAAGTATCGGTATCAGTTGCCGTATCGGTCGGCCAAAATTAAGATACGTATCGGAGGGTATCGTATCGTATCGGAGATACGCTAAAGATACGCACATAAATGTATAAGAAACACTTTTTTAAACACTTTTGCATAAAAAATTTGTTAAAAAAATCTATTGATAACATGTATTATGCATAAACACTAAAGTTGAGAGTATCGCACTAAGAATTCAAGGTTTGTAGTTGTCCCATAAATGTAAAATCTTTGTTCCCAACCTTGATTCCACTTTAGTTAGAGAGAAATATGGCTGGCAGTAACTTTGGAACAAAAACCCTTCAAAAATCGTGTTTTTTTCTGAAAAATTACCCATCTTAGCCATTATATGACCGTACCGCATTGTATCGGTATATACCGATACGTATCGATACTCATCGATATGTATTGATCGATACATATCGATACTCACCGATATGTACTGATACTCAACAATATACACCGACCGATATGTATCGATCGATACATTCCGAAATGTATATTTCACCTCAATTTTATATTTTCCATAGAGTATCGGTACATGTTGTATTATATCAATGTGTATCAGTGATGTATCAATGCATATTGGTATGTATCGTAGGATATATATCGATACGAAAGGATTTTAAAAATTCCATGTATCGTATCGGTAAGCTAAATTTAAAATACGTATCGGAGGGTATCGTATCGGTATCAAAGATACTTTAAACCATCCCCACCCCCCGGTCATTAACTTCATTATGTAATTACTCTCTGTATTGTTCAGGCACAACAATGGATTTTTTTTTTTTTGTTGTTGTGTAGGTTATTATACTTAGAAGTATAGTGGGTAAAATATGTTCGTCACCCAGGTCTGTCATTTCAACACCAACAGACCTGAGAACCTAGCTAGGTTCTTCTGAGAATGCTTGGTATCAGAGCCCATATTGCCTGTTTTTCAGGAGATGAGTAATTCAAATGTTCCATTCTGTCCCACAACAATACAGGCCTCGACTCTTCATATTTCTGTACTAATCCTGAAATATGTTCTTTTTTTTTTTTTTTTTTTTTTTTTTCTGTGGGTAACGCTGAAACATATTATCTATATAAACGTTAGTCTACTCTTAAAATTGCATGCTATGAGTGGCGTAAGATTTTAGAATAAGTCACTACATGTCCTAGTAAAACATTTGGGCTTTCCTCTATCTCAATATGCATCACTTACGTTTTGCACATTGGTGGTGCTAATGCGTGTGTGGTACTCTTGTTTAAAATTATCTATAATGTGTACATGTGTGGTGCTTAAAATCATGTCCAACCTATTGATCTAGCTGAATTTTCTTTGCTTTATAAGGTTTTAATACTCACAAAATAACCTTGAACCTTCAGATTTTTAAGAATGATAATTTGTCATGCAGTAATTAATGCACAACGTTGACATTAAATGATGCGCATCAGTTTTGAGACATTTTTATATGTAATTTATTTTATATAAGCTAAAATTCATTTATATGGCCCCTTAACTACTCTAGTAATGCCTGATGATAAAGATGGTAGAACTCAAAAAAAAAGGGGGGGGGGGGCGAGAAAGAGAGAAGATGAAGATCCTACGACTCCATCCTAAAGGTCAAAAAAATATTTGTTATTACGTCAGAGCATATTGGGTAACAATATGCACATTTTAGTTGAAGTTATTAGCAGCGTTTGCTCTTTCTTATCCAAAAGTTACATGCTAGAATAAGTCATATGTCATCTTGATCACTCACTGCATTCTAAAGCTCACGTTTTCAATTCTTTTGCTTCACAAAGAAATCTTGTCTCAAGTATTACTATGTGCAGAGTTATTGAGGCTTTCCTCACTCAGCACGTATATGAATTATGTTTCCCATCATTATTTTTATCAGGTATACAATTCTTGTGTGGTAGAATGAATGATCTTGTAGGAAAATGTCTCAGCAATTGATCTAGCTGATTTTTTTTGTTTGCCAAGGTTCTACACTACAAGTTACACAAGGATCCTTGGAGACGTCAACTCAATTACATGAAAAAGGACTACGGATTGCCAACAGAGTGCTTGGTAAAAACCAGGTGACGAGTTGCAAATGATCAGCAAAACTACACTACAGAAATCCCAGTTATTGAGCTGAAGCGAAGAAGAAGCAAAGACCCTTCTATGCATTCAACAACTGAACATGTGAGGACTGCACAATTAGACGAGTAAGTGGCGTCCAATTATAATTTGGGGCTAGCCCCATTGTAACAATCATATCCAAAAAGGGAGAAAATATCATTCAGTTGCAAGTTTAAATAGTATATAACCTTGGCCAAGTTTTTCATATCAAGCAAAAGCAGTGAATAAGATTCTTTTAACCACTATACGTATTACCTACTTCATCTTAGAGAACTAATGAATTGGAAAGAGGAAAAATTGCATCCACTTAGATAATTTTAGTTCTTACTGCCTTTATGTCATTCAGTCATCGATGCATAAATGCAGGTTGAAAGAGTTACTTCTGTATTGTGCATTTGTTTGTATTATGAAAGTTGGAATCTGTCAATCTTGATCCATAACCTACTCTGGCATGGTTCACTTGATTTATAAACAAGTTGACCAAAGTAACCTTGGATATTGACTTTAATAATCAACGTCAGAAGCTTCAGTCAAACTATTTTGAAGGCTAAACAGGTTTAATTCTCAGACATGAGACTGGTTTGACAGTTTTGAGTATGGTCAGCAGACCATAGAGTAGGGTTTTTCTGCGACATAAAGGTTTACAAATTTGTCAAATATTCGGACAAAAATAGCTACATAATTAAGAATGCCTAAAAATCGTTGAAGTTGATTTTATCTTTAATTCCATCAAGAAATTTGTCAGCAAATTCTGTTGATAGATGGTAAGTTTGTCTTACCTCCTTGGGGCCATTTTCATGGGGGTGTTTAGTGTTCTTCACTTCCTTGAATGGTTCTCTTTCAATCCCGGTATGACCGGGTCCATGTGATTGTGGGGTTAGTATGGGCCTGCAAGACTAGTCAGGCCGAAGACTTTGATAACCAACATTAAGAAAAAAAAAAAGCAAGTTTGTGACCAAACCAGTTACAATGGACTCTTGCAACTCTACTTAAAAAACTTTTATTAGTGGGGTTAGTTTTGTAATTTTATGGCTGATCTCCACTCCTCTCCCTACCTGTCTCATCTCTTTGTTTCAGAAGTGTGTCTAACTTAATCCACCACCCCTGCCTTTAGCTTGTCACGGTCTCTATTTATTAGGGAAACTTGCAATCATTGAAATGTGGAGAGCCTCGTAAATCTGGCACTAGGGATGGTGTGAACCAAGGTAGTTTTTACAATGCATAAGTTAGCTCACTTTGCATAAGCCCTTAAGCAAGGATGAAAGTATCGGTATCGGTCATCATATTGGTTGGCTAAATTTAAGATACATATTAGGGGTGTCAATTGGATGGTTTGGTTCGGTTTCGATCAGGTTGAATCGGTTTCGGTCTAAGAATAAGGGAGACCAAAACCAATCCATTAAGAAACTTTGGTTTACGGTCAATTTTGGTTTCGATCTGGTTTGGTTTCGGTTTATCTTGGTTTTTCAATCTCGGGTTAATATTGATTTAGATCAGTTTATTATTGGGCTTGAACCATAATGAAATCTTATATACATAACTTTATAGTGATAAAATTTGATGAAAAAAACACTTTAAAAAATAGTTATGATTATGATTAAATCATGGTTTATCGTTGTAAGGGAACTAATATTGAAACTAATAGATAACAAATTACTAAGAAGATAACTAATATTGAAATCACAAACAAACCCTATTATCCCTAATTATTTATTTAACTATCCAACTAGTTTTATATAGTGAACAAGGAAATCAATGGAAGCATTATTACAATGTACAAATCAATTTCTCTATTCATAACCTAATATTCAATGATTTGTAACAATTCCCTTTACAATAAAAATTTTTCTCACTAATATTGTGAAAAAATGGATATTCAATTCACCAATTTATAATATCATAATCATTTGTTTTTTTATCGGTTTCATTCAGTTTGGCTTCGGTTTAGTTATCGGTCGATTCGGTTTGGATCGGTTTTCAGCCGGTCCCAACATACCTTTATCGGTCGATTTTATCGGTTCGGGCTAGATTTTGACACTCCTCAATTACATATCGGAGATACGTTACAATATGCCAAAGATTAAGGATTAAAGTATCGATATTAGTTGTCGTATCGATCGGTTAAATTTAAGATACGTATCGAAGGGTATCGTATCGATATTGGAGATACTTTAAATCATACTCTTAAGCATAATTTAGGTGGAGATGCAAGTAGGGAAGAAAGAGTTCTTTGTATTTTGAGCAGGGGAGCAGCTTGCTTACTCTCTAGAGTAGCTAATGAGGGCTCCTGCCATTATGGTTGGATAGGGAACCATTGGGAGAGAAGGGATAAGGGAGAGGGGGATAGTTGGAGAGGGATGGGGTGCCGGGGGTCCAGGCAGGGGCCAAAGGGTAGGAGGGAGTGGGAGGAGAGGGATAGGGAAGGGAATAGCCAATTTACATTCTTAGCCTCTCAAAATATTTGACATGTCATCTTATGGGGGTAAACAATGTATAGCTACAAAATTTCGTTTGTAACCTTTAGATGCACCTAGGAAAATCTTGTTGTGAGTCTTGTGACCAAGTCACAAGAAGATTACCCAAGGGGGTAGTGCAGTTGGTGAGCAACGAACTTGGTATGAGTCGTAAACTCAGACGTCTTAAGTTCAACTCCCACTAAGCACACCTTGGAGCCACTCACACCATCACAGGGGGTGTTTAATGCTCTTCACTGTTTTCAATGAAAGTTGAATTGTTCTCATTCAACCCTAGTATGACTCGGTCTATGCAATTGTGGGGTTAGTATTGGCCTGCGGGAGTAGTCAAGCCAAAGGCCTAGATACCCGTTGTTAGTAAAAAAAAAAGTCACAACAAGGTTGTAACCTTATTTCTTATGCTCATTGTCTTATGCCCCAAATTTATTCGATGCAATATTTAGTGACAGGGTAAACAAAGGTTTTTCAAAAGTTTAAAGTCATTTAATGCGACATTTAATATAATTTATAAGTGAAATGATAGAATTTCTCCCTATTTTAAACAACTTTGGGAAATAAAACAGTGGACAAAAAGATTAGGTTCACCTACTTGGTGACAACAAGATACTCGTGTGTATTACCATTATACATAGGTCATGGATTTCCTCCACATATATACTAGAGCGTAGGAGTCTCCCCCCCCCCCTCCGAGCCTCTGTTCAACCTATGCAAGTTTCCACACCAGTTCCAACCTATGCAAGGTGAGTATTGCTCCAATTTATTTCTTAGAAAAAAAAAAAGAAGCCCGATTTATTATGATAATGCCCTTGGTCTAGACATGGGACCGGTACTATTATTATTCTAACAAGAAAGAACATAGGCATGTTGCTTTTCTTGGCCCGACTGGAATTCCAAATCCCTTGTACCCTCTCCCTTAGTACATCCCTCTATCATGTCTACTTTCCTTCTTTATCATGTAGCAATCTAGAATAAACACATCAAAATTGTCTACAATGAGGGGGTGAGGTGCAGTGAGTATCCAATGATTGAGGTGCATGATCAGACCCTCTCAATCGTTGGATGCTCACTACACCTCTCTACTTATTGCAAATAAATTGAACTGTGCAACAAAAAATGGAAAGGGACATAATTATAGAATTATCATAAAAAATAGTAGACTAAGGTTTTTTTTTTTCTTTTTGATATGTAAGGTGTCCGAATCTTTGACCTGACTAATCCCTGGGGTTATTGTGATACCATTTACACAAGATCAGATCAATATGAGATGAAAACTCTCATATGATGATCCCAAGAAGTTAGGTGCAGCGGCTAAGGTGTTTATTTATTTAATATATAAAATTCAATAAAAATATTGAACTCCACTCCTTGTTATTGATCCAAACTAAGTGAACATAATAAAAAGGGTTGTCTTAGGTCTAGGGCTACCTAGGGCCCATTAACATTACTCTTGTTGCATCTTTGAAGGAACGGGACGGGATCTAGGCCTAAACAAGTTCCACCTTAAACAATTTACATAGAATTTTATTTTTAATATGATTAGAAAAGTTATAATTGTCTTATGTAAATGTTATTTTTCAAAACAACAATTACAATATGTGTTTTTAACAATCCAATTGGTAGATAGATAATAATCACATATTATTATCGTCATACTTTTGCTTTTATTTCTATCTTAGGGGCAGATCCCAATTAGCAGTCACTAGTTGGGGTAGACTTGCAATTTTCTTGATAAAACTTAACAAAAATTAATAAATGGAGCGTATACAATTGAGTTTAGATATGACATTAAATGGTTAATTTGCATATATATTTTTTATAAAATTTATGGGGAGGATTTTGTGCACGATTATGCATGGTATACACAAAGCCATTTAATGAAGATGAGAGTCTATGGTGCACCCCTTCAATTCAATATGACGGTTGTGTGCACACACAAGATCGTGCACATAACATTTTTTTCAAAATTTATCCATATAATTTTTTATTTATCGAACAGAAAGTAATAGCTATATCATTTATAAAATAAAATAAAATAAACTAATGTTCAAATGAGCATTCCAAAACAATAGTTCTCATATGAAGTAGTTGACTTCCTAGCTCGGAAAACCCCATCCTTAGCCTAGTTATTAAATTCTCCGAATTATTCATGAATAATTTGGCCGAACAAAATTTTACAGAATTTTACCAATAATTCGGTCTGAATCCGAATCAAATAAGAAATTCTAAAAATTTCTCCAATTTTATAGACTTTTTGAAAATTCATGAATAATTTGGTCGAACCGAATTTTATCCAATGTAAAAAAATAAAAATAAAAACTTTTTTTTGAATAAGTCAATAAGCCTTTAGAACATAGTGTGATTATTATGCATTTATTATCCTAATGTTGTTTTTCTTCATTTACAAAGCTTATCTTTCATGAGGTAATTTCTCACAATTCTACAAAAAATAAAAAAATCTCTCATCCCATTTTGGTTTGACTAAGTCTTACAGTCGTTACTCTCTCTCTAGTCTTTAAGGTGAACATGCATGGTGGGTGATGTGGGTCTAGCTGAATTTGTGCTCAATCCCCCATCTCAGTATCTATTTCTTTGATTCAATTATTTGAGTAATAGGAAATGAGTTTAGAAAAAAAAACTAAAAACTAAAAATAATAATTTTATCTTTAAAATTTAAAATTTTATTTTTTTATATCATTTGTATGTTATGTACATTTGATAATTGATAGATAATATGAAACAAGTATTACAAATATTAAAAACAATATCCGAATTTTTTGTCCGCTTTTTATTTTTGTAAATGAATAATTCCTGAATCCAAATCCAAACTCAAATTTTATTATCTCTGTTTTTTTTACCGATATTTTGATCGAATCATTTAATTAATAAAACAAATTAATCAGAATAATTCTTCATCCGAATTTAATAAACTATGATCCTTAGCATGCAGGATGGATTCACCCTCTTCCACTCCTTGGATTTCACATGAATAGATAGACATATATTTAACCCTAAAAAAACAAAAGCGAAAATCCATGGAACTGCCAATAGACTCCAGATACTGGAAAATTTTGAGGGTAGTAAGGTAAAATAATAAAGAATTATTAAAGTATGATCGCTGCCTGCGGCCAATCGCAAATTCTACTGGTGTCAAAACTGAGGCAGTGAAGCAAAGAAGCAAAAAATATCAGAACAACGAGTGAGAGAGAGAGAGAGAGAGAGTGGAGAAGACTGATCAGTTAATATCGAAAACCCATTCTCTCTCGCTCGCTTGAATACCCTCCCTTGAAAACAAATTTTTTTGGGGATCTGCTAATCAAGGTTTATCTGCTTCGAGTACGAGCTGAAAAATGGTCAGTTATCTCCCAGAATTTGGAGCTTACAAACTATCAATTCTAGAACACAGTTTGTATTTTTCGGATTCTGTGCATGATATAGAAGTTTCTGGATTAGAGTTCTAGCGAAAATTGAGTCGTTCTTTGTTTTTATTTATCCTCTTCCGTCATGAATTTGAGATATGGCTGTTTTGTACTGGAGTTCGGATATGGAAGTTCGAATCGGACTGTTTCATGATGTTTGTCTGCAAGATTTTGAAATTGTGGTATTGTTTTTCCCCCTCCCCCTCTTTCCTCATTAGGTTAAATTTATTTAGATTGTTAAACTGCAAAAGGAAGAGAAAAAGAGTTAAGCAGTTACCCATCTCTTGATGCATGTGTGTTTGAGCGTTTGCCTGACAACTTCTCTTCCTGAGCGCCCGGGGGCTTGCTACAGAAAGTCCTTACTTTTTAGTCAAATAATACCACTTTTGTTCTCGGAGTTTTTGCGATTTTTTGGTTGGAGGAGTTTATGGAGTTATGTTTTTTTGGTAGACAAATTTTCTTATCTTTCTGAATTGTTGTTGCTGCTGTTTGATTGATGAGTGGCTACTTGGTTGACAGCATAAGTTGAGTAGAGGTCACCGTGACAAAGTTCAGCAGTTCATAGCAATCACTGGGACAAGGTTGGTTTTCCATTTAAGTTCCCCACCCTCCCCTCCCCTTTATTATTATTTTTTTTCAATTGTAAGTTGTGTCTTTTCTTTTAGTGGATACTTCATTTATATTGATATTGTTGGCAAGGATTAATGTATCGGTATTGGCTAAATTTAAGATATGTACCAGATGGTAGCTTATCGTATCGGAGATACGGTAAGATATGCTAAAGATCAAGGATTAAAATATTAGTATTGATCGGCTAAATTTAAGATACGTATCGGAGGGTATCGTATCGTAGAGGAGATAACTTTAAACCATAACTGTCGGTGACATAGACTTGGATTAACCGGTTTACCTTATTTCTTTATCTTTTGTATCTACCCCATATTCTCTCCTTGTTTCAAGTGAGAGCATAATTGTTCTGTGTAAACCAATTTGATATTGGTTTTTATTGTAATTAATATTGTGGACCTGTTAGAATCCTGTTCACTGAAAGTGCTTCTGGGAAGCTTTTGCCCCACTGAAATTTAAGCCTATTTACTGGGAAGTTGCTCATAAAAGGATTTCCACTTGTGACTTGTATCAGAAAAGGCTGCTGCTTTTTCATGTGTCTGGTAGATGTAGAATCTATTGACCACTTATTCTTATGTTGTGAGAATCATGTGTCTCCTTTTGGAAATTGCTTCTCTAATGCGATATGGCTTGCAAGTTCCTATGGGGATGTACTTTTTACGGTCATGGCATGGTCTATTGGGTGCAGCTTAATGCCACAGTATTTAGAGGCTATTAAGCAGGGAGAAGTGTCGCCAGATATTTATTCATTGGGCTGGACTGGAGGATGTGCACATGGACCCACCCGGGGGTGCATGATGGCTTTTTAGACCTATCCTTTGATGCATTCTCATTAAGGGAGGTCCTTTTGTCGCATGCTGGTCTATCAGACTTCAACATGGAATGGTATGAGCATTCAATGCCCATTGGAAAAGGAGACTCTGCAGGAGCAATGGTCTTATTCTTTATGCTATCGTTGGGATTTTGTTAATACAAGGGGTGAGGTTCAGCTAATGTTATTGGATGAATGAAGAGGGGCAATTGGGCCGTGAAGGCTTTCAAACTACAAGCAGATTTGGATGTGCGATTAGCATGCTCCTTCTTGCCTTTGCTGGTGGGAAAGGCAAATTTTATAAATACACATAAGATCATTGTGTGCTAAATTTTATTTAAATTTAGAAATTGAATCTTGTATTCAGTTTATGGATCTCTTAGCTGGATACATCTATAAATGGAGGAGAAAGCAACAAAACTCTAAAACTAGAAAGCCAATTAAATAGTCTTTTTTACCCCAAAAAGAATTTTTTTTGAAATATTGAGTCAATCTTTGTACATGGACAGGGACACATTGTTATATATATGGTCACGCGGCTCAATTTATTTATTTATTTTTTTTTTGCCATTCTCCCAAATATAACAAGGTTTGATCCCACGACTCCTCCCCTAAATGCAGGCTCTTCAAGCCAATGCTGCCATCATTAGACAAAGCTAGGGTTCGTTGCTCATGCAACTCACGCCTTTTGAAAGTCCAAATCTAATCACATGTGTCACACTCACACATCACAAGACACCCCCCTTGCATATCCAACCATAACTTCCTAACTTATATTGGAAACAGATAAAATCATGTGTGTGGGTGGATTGGGTGTGGATTTGTATCCTAGTTATTAATGCGTTGCAAACTTTCTCTTGCCTTAATGAGCAAAATCTCTTGCAGCCCTTGAGAATTTGTGCCAAGCATATCTTATGACAATGGTTCCAATTTTATTTTTTTCCAACATTCAGAGAAAGAAAAGCTAGCAAATGAACTAGCTAGAGAGACTGTTGATAGGAATCATCTTAAGATGGCATCATTTTTAATTATGTCCCAATGCTTATATGTATGTATGTATGTGTGTGTACATATATATATATATATATATTATATATGATATTATAGTATATTATATATAGAGAGTGTGAATGACACCTCTATAGGTGTATTTGGAACTTGACACCATCTTTTAATCGCCCCTTGTCTTATTCCCAAAAATAATTTGAAAGTGACATCATTAGGTCATCATCAAAAGGTGTCATTGTCATGCACATTTTTTGAGTATGCATGTGAAATGGTACTATTACTCTAAGTGGGAAAAAATTGTCATACTAAAAGGGAAAAAAAAAGGGTGAAATTATCGCCCCTTAACAAAGATTGGAGCAGCTCAGAGACTTCTCTGAAACTGGGTCCAATCCAGAAAAATAAGGATCCAAAGAAATTTATTATAACATGGGCAATCCTCTTTTTGCTTTTCCATCCAAATGATCCAACATTTTGCATAGAGACCCTATTGCATGAAGGACAGTGTTGGCTTGTGCCAACTGCCCACATCTGGCCATAGCAGACTCTATGGTGGACTCCTTGCATTATGTCAGAAATTTGTTTTTTAATTAAAATATCATAGATTTTTTCTTTTGGCTGGCCACGTGTTGGCTAGTGGTATGAAAGGCTGAAACTTACCAAATGAAAAGGCACTGATGTGTTTTGTGCATGGAACCATATTGGTCACCACTTATGCTGCCATATCTTATGTGAGATTCATGACCTTCAAGAACCTCTCCACTAGTTCAGTGTGCGAGTTGGGGTGCAAACTCTTTACTCTTAATTAACTCTTAGATATTTTGACTGGCCATGCTTAAACCTGGCCAACATGGTCTAATTATCATGGCATTTTTTTTTTCTTTCTAGATTTATATATGTTATTAACTTTCCTCTTGTGCAGTGAAAAAGTTGCACTTCAGGCTTTGAAGGCCAGTGATTGGCATCTTGAAGGGGCTTTTGATATTTTCTACACTCAGCCACAGGTTAAAACAGTTACTGATTCTAGACACCTTGAGGAGCTTTACAATAGATACAAAGGCAAGCCTTTTCTTTTCATAAGTTACACTTGCAAAATTATTTGTCCTTTCATTTTAAATTACTTGACCTTTGTGAAGGGGAGAAAAAAAAAATAAAAAAAGAAAAAAAGAAAAAAAGAAAAAAAAAGGAAAAGAAAAGAAGACTATCATTCTTTATGTTTTTTCATCGTGATTAGGTTTCCTTTAGATGCTTTGTAAATGTTGAGTTGTACTACATATTTTCCTTGTGATATAGTCTGCTAGATGTTTGCAATTTGTACCCTTACATAAGAGGAACTGATTAGAAGACAATTAAAACTAAGATAAGAATACAGTTAAAAATTGAGGATGAGATTAAAATACAACTCAAGAACAAACTAGCCTTTGCAGATATGGAGATGAAGCTTAAGTTATCCCTGATTTTCCTTTGTTCAGTCACAATGTCAGAAGCATTAGAAATTTAGGGTCTTTTTTATTCTATATCTCATAGAAGTTGGTGGGATAAAAACGGCGTACCAAGTGCAATAGGCTTCCGCTACTGCATGGTTTGGGGAGTATGCAGCCCATGGTTTAAAATCTCGCTCTCGCCCCCATCTCACTAATCCAAAAAAGAGAGATCTCGCCAGATCTCGCCGAGATCATGAATTTTTTCACGGTCAACTTGGTGGTTGGTCTTGGTGGTCATATGGTCTTTGTAGTCCTTGAAACTAGGTATTTACCCTATTTTAGGGCTTCTAAACACAATGGAAACATCAATTTTTAAAAATCAAACTTAAAATGGTACTTTGACTTCGTACCCTATGTAAGTAGTCTCCGGCTCTTCGGACCATGCTCTATTCCACAATCCACATTGCACAACTAACACATGACACACCATAATCTTAAGAATTTAAAAAACATCATAGATAATTACTTAATTGATTAACAAGTAATATTGATGACTGATGAGTCACATTAACATACATTTGAAAATTTGAAATGACATAAGATATGAATGGAGATCTTCAAGCAAAAGCACCAAAATTCTTGCCCCTTAGTGTTTTTTCTTCAAAAAAGTAGAGAGAGAGGCGAGATCTTGGCAAGATCTGGAGAAATTTGGCGAGATTTAGCGAGAT
Source organism: Macadamia integrifolia (assembly GCF_013358625.1). Taxonomy (NCBI): domain Eukaryota; kingdom Viridiplantae; phylum Streptophyta; class Magnoliopsida; order Proteales; family Proteaceae; genus Macadamia; species Macadamia integrifolia. The sequence continues at coordinate 8,400,976 of NC_056563.1, read as the reverse complement.
TTGGCGAGATCTTGTCGTTTTTACACCTTGCTTGTGATCTCGTCTCGCTAATCTAAAAGAACGAGGTCTTGCTGAGATCTCACCGAGATCTTGAACCATGATGCAGCCTTACCCCCACTTTTTGTGGAGTGGCTATTTCCTTGTTCGAACCAGCGACCACTGAGTTACAATAGAGCAATGATGCAGATTCGTAGCTGAACCGGCTTGACCCTTGTGGCAATCTAAACCAGGATGAACGGGTCCAATTGGTTGTTGGGTCCAGTAAGATATTTTAATTCATTTATTTTTTGGGTTTATTAGTTGGATTTATTTTGTAATTTTCTGTTTTAGTTTTAATAGCCTAATTGGTGGTAGAGTTGATTTAGGATTTTATTTCAGTTTATGAGTCCAAGTTAGATTTAAGTTTAATTTTTCCAGTTTTAGATTACAATTAAGAGTCTTTTATTTTCCTCTTTAAAGAGTAGCTTGTTACCAATGTAAGATACAGATTTGGAATGAAAATATTTTGAATGGGCTATGTTACCAGGATGGTACGAACCAGGTTGTGTGACCTCTTCTCGCTCTCTCTCTCCTCTGAACTCCTCATCTCATATCTGGTTTGATCTCTTCCTCTTCCTTCTCAGTTTCTTCTCTCTGATCCATTTTCCTCCTCTCCTATTCTCTGTCATCGTATTCCGCTATTTCTGTTCTTTCTACTTGTTGTTTGCACTGTTGTGGGTTGAAGAACAGGTTTAGATAGTTCCTTGGTCAACTTTTGTATCAACCTGAAACTTTGGGGGATCACTTCTCTCCTCAAAGCAACCCAACACCTGGAGTTAAATGACCATCAAACCTTCCTATTACAAGATATTGACCTGAGCTCTACCCTGGTTCTGCAATTTCCACCAGTGCTGATTTCGGTGGTTTTTTTTATTTGTTTCTGGTTGTTGATCTGGGTTATGATTGGTTAGTATTCAGAGATTAGTAGGTTAAGAATCCCTGCCTGAAATTTCGTGTGGTATGGATGGCTGTTGATAAAGATAACTCAGCTGAAACCAGTTTGGGTTCTCCACTGGTTGTTGATATCGCGAGGAAGGAGACGATCCCCCTTTCCCCCTTTTTTTTCCTCTTACCTTTATTTTGTTTCTTAATTTCCTTTATTGCCCCTCACTACTCTTATTCCCTTATGTCCATAGTTTAGATGCCATTCCAAGTTTGTTCTTGGACAATAAATACTAGTTCCTTTTATGTCTTTGATGCACTTAGTCTACCTAACACTCCCTTGAACTTTCTGGTTATTTACCGATATGCCATTGGATTTTAAAACTTGGAGTTCTGTTGATTGGGTGGGCCCATAAGCGATTCGGGCCAGGTTTTCGAACCCCGTTATCTGCATCAAGCAACCTTATCATTGCATTGGGTGTAAATGCTGAGGGGCAGGATCTTTTGTCTTCCTTGCTTCCAAAAGCATGTATGTAGCTGTTGAGGTATTCTCCTTCAAATCTATCAGGATATTCTTAAAAGACAGATAACCTTGGACTTCCATCTGAGCCCAATATATAGTTAGGTCTTATAATATGCTGACACTGGATAATACCATACATTTTCTTCATTGCGGGTAAGTTGTGCATAGACATTCCCTGGAGATGAAATATGTGGGCTTATAGAATTGTTCCATTACAAAAGAAAACTCAATAATACTAAGCTCATGACTGATATCACTCGTTGGGCACTAAACTAAGCTTAAACCAAACTTGAATCATAGGTTCAGTTGGGCCGAATAAATTAATCCAAATCCAAACAAGAGATTCTTCTCTTTTTGCTGGAATTCTGCATCAACTCTCCTCGACTTAAAAAGATAAAAAATAAAAAAAACTCGACCTCGAGTTTTTCCGTAACGAGGGGGAAACATGTGAGTAGTAGCTTTGACCATCCCTAAATCGAATTCTGGCTGTATACAGATAGTAGGAATAAAGTCCTCAACCTTGGGGATTTTCGTTGAGTAGTAGTTTGGTAGTAGGACGAACTGCATTTCTTCAAGAACTGCATCATGAATGTTGATGGTTTCCTGCAGAATCTCCTTGACCATGTCCTTGCTCTTGGCCTCCTTTTCCAAGCTTTGTCAGCTTCATCCTCTTCAATGTGGGCCTCTACAGTAGAATCTTCAAGCATCATCTCTTCTTTGTCATCAACAGTTACTAGATTCTCTTCAATTTTAATCTCAAATTCTTGCTCTTTGGTTGGTGGTCTCTTCTTTTCATGTGGAGGTGCAAAGTTGAGATCAATATGTAAAGTAGAGGGTGATTCTAGTATGCCTCTTCTGTGAAATTATAGCTGATCGTTTGACTAGCTGCTTCAACTCCCTAAGAACTTTATTAAGAAAATTTTGGATGTAGGCCATCTCAGAGGGACTTAATTCACTGCTAGCCATAATTCTGTTGCCCATGGATGAGTTTTAATAAATAATATTAAGATATAATGAACTAAAAAATCATAGGGTAGAATCACAGTAATCCAAGTTTAGGAAACAAAAGTCCAGAATAGAAGCTTCAATATCTCCAAACCAGCCAGCTGATAGGGCTTAAATTATGGCCGAAAGCTGGTCCTAACTTGGTGGTCTTTTATCAATGTTATAGAGATCTAATTGTAAAATGAGAAATAATAGAGGTGGACAGAAATTAAAAACTTAGTGAAAACAGAAAATAGAAAGTTATTAAAACATGAAAAACTCCCAAACTCCAGATCTGACGGTGCTACAACTTTGGACAGATGTTCAACTAGTCCTTATAGGGAAGAACATGATATACAAACTTACAAAGCATGGTTTGATCCAGCACTAGGAAAGGATGGAATCTTTAAGAGACGACGAAGAACACAAGTGGACAGAAACTGACATAAATAAACAGAAAAAGTAAAATGAGACATAGTCGAACAAGGAGGGAATATAAACCAAAACAAAAGAGATTGGAAGCAAACATGTAGGAATTGAACTCAATAGAAGAGGGTTTCAGATTTTACCTTGATCAGCACCCACACACTCACCTTGTAGCTTGCTGAAACTGAGAAAAAGATGGAGAGAAAAGAGGGGGAAAAGTGGGGATGTGACTAGGAATCACCACCACCGAACTTATAATTCACCAAACAACAACTCAGCCTTTTCCCAACTAAATGGGGTCGGCTACATGGATCTGTCAAAGAAAAATAAAAGGATTAGAAGAGAGAAAGGGAGGGGGTGATCAAGAAAAGAGATAAGGCAATGCAACACCTCCGGGTCATCCCACTTAAATGCAGTCTGTTACATGGATCTTTGCCCTCCTAACAGCTCTGTTTGGTGTCACACTAAAGTGCAAAACCTAGCTTTTGCAAGTTTGTCCCTACCAACTCATCAATGGTCATTTTAGGCCTGCCCCTAGCTCTTCTAGCTCCTTTCAACTGGATTTGATCACTCCTCCTTACTGGAGCATCCTCAGGCCTCCTTTGAACAAGGCCATACCACCTTAAGCGCATTCTCGGAGCTTCTTCTGGATTGGGGCCACTCTCAACTCAGCTCTACCCTGTCATTCTTCACTCTATCTCTCCTAGTTTTTTCACACATCCATCTCAACATCCGCATCTTTGGTACACTCAACTTATCTATGTTATGCTTCTTGATTGCCTAACATTTCCCCCATACAACATAGCCAGTCTAACGACTATCCTGTAAAACTTTCCTTTAAGCTTGAGGGGAATGCGTCGATTACACAACACTCTAGATGCATCTCTCCATTTCAACCATACTACTTTAATTCTGTGGGAAACATCATCATCTATCTCAGCATTCTTGCAAATAGTAGATCCCAAATATCTAAAACAGTTGCTTTGTGGGATCTCTTACTCTTCAAGCTTCACCACATCACTATTCGTCCTTGAGCTACTAAAGTTACAACCCATATACTCCGTCTTCATTCTGCTAATCTTAAGACCTCTTGATTCCAAGGTAGATCTCCATTACTCCAACTTATCATTACTCCCTGCCATTGTCTCATCCACCAAAATGATATCATCGACAAAAAAATACACCATGAGACCTCCCCTTGAATGTTCTTGGTTAAGTCATCCATGATGAGTGTAAACAAATAGGGGCTTAAAGCAGATTCTTGATGTAACCCAATGGTAACTAGGAACTCACTACCCTGATCTCCCGCCATCTCACACTAGGCACCACGCTCTCGTACATGTCCTTAATTATGTCTACGTACATACTAGCCACCCCTTTCTTTTCCAAAGCATGCCATATTAGCTCTCTAGAGACTATGTCATAGGCCTTTTCTAGGTCGATGAACACCATATGAAGATACTTCTTGCAAGATCTAGATTTTTCCATGAGCTTCCGTAAAAAGTAGATAGCCTCCGTCATGGATCTCCCAGGCATAAAACCAAATTGGTTCCTCGAGACATTAGTTTCACTTCTAATGTGGACTTAGATGATCTTCTCCCATGATTTCATAGTATTACTTATAAGCTTTATGCCTTTGTAGTTATTGCAGCTTTTTATATCACCTTTATTTTGGAGACCAGGACTACAATACTTCTCAATTGCTCAAGCATCTTTCTCTAGTGTTCAAAATAGTGTTAAACAAATTGGTTAACCAGGTAGCCCCACAGGCCCACACCCTCCCAAATCCTTCCATACTTCTATTGGCACCATACGGCCTGAAGTCTTACATATTTTCATCTTTCTCAGGGCATCTTTAACTTCGGTCACTCTAATTCACCATATGAGGTTATTGTTGTTTCCCCGCAATAGCATGTAGTCTCCATAGTGTATAAATTATTCCATTGGCCAAAATCATTGGGAGGGTCTCCGTTCTCTTTTATTTATAAAATTGAAAGTATGTAGCACAAAAATAGTAAGGGTTAGCTACCAAGTTGCTTACAACTTAATAAGCTAGCAATTCCCTAGAAGATGTAGTTGCTATAATACAAAATTGAAAGAGGCAAAACCTAAATAGAAACTACTAAACTTCTAATGACTAAGTAACTAATCTATTACCAAATTAGAAACTTACTTAATCCCGTATAGGACCTAAATCTCTGATATTTAGGCTTATGGAATTTTCCATTACAATAAAAAACTAAAAGTACTAAGCAAATGGCCCATTAACCCATTGGGTATTCGAACTAAGCGTAACTTAAACCAAATTTGAACCGTAGGTTCAGTCGGGTCCGATAAAAATTAAACTAAATTCAAAACAACTATCCTATATTCTTTTCATGCTGGAACTCTGTATCAGGGTTACATCAGTGTATGTCTTGTTTACACGTTGATTAATACTGCATAGTTTGTCTAGTCGGGTTTGCAGAAATCTGCCATAAAATTTTTAAGTTTTTAGAACAGTTATTTAATTTTTCTTCAATTCGTCCACATCTAGGATACTTTTATAAAGAATCTTCCCCCCAACCCCCCTCTTTTTCTGTTGGCTTATTTTAGGTTTTCAGATAGGTCTTAAAGCTAGAGGCCAGAGGGGTGGCATGGTATGGTTGAATTTTGATAGGAAGTAGTATTTGCTTGTTTATCAACCCTTAAACCTTATAGGGTAATAACCTGGGTTGATTGCTCCCCTCCCCCTAGTTTTGATGTATCATAGTCATTCTATTCTAGAAATGACGTTTCATGTCAAAAACAGAATTTTCAGTTTCTGTGGCAATTCCGTTTTAAAATAAAAAAATGGTGTTCGGTGAACCTGTTTCGAAATGGTTTCAAAACAGGAAAACAACAGCTGTAGCGTTTGGTAAAACTTATTCTGAAACAAGTTTTTTGTTAAGGAGTTGCAGAGAAGATGGAGCTCCTATTCCACTATACACTCCAACCAAAGAAAATGAAAGCCTTCAAAGGAATATATATATATATATATATAGCAGTATAGCACCGATGCTTCCAACATCTGTTGATAAAAGAAGAATAACAAGCAAGTAGTACTCAATATCCACAGCTGTGAAATTAGAACAGCAGTATTTTTACTATAAAACATACATTTAAATATCTATAGTTGTTAACAAAGTGAGAATTTTCCCCAACTCTGTTCACCAAAAAAATAAAAGTAAAAAATAACAAATAGTGAATCACCATCCTCTTTCCCCCCTTTATTCCAATTTTTTTTTTTCAGAGGGTACACAGCAGAGTACCTTTCTAGACTCTGCAAAGAAAACCACAGCACTGTTGGGATGCATCTATGATACTTTTTTAATTCACTAAAATAAGGTAGAAAGAAGAAAACATGCAAGAACCACCATCCCTTACTCCAAAAATCCCTAGCTTAAATTTGATTCAAAAACTCAGGTTTGAACTTGAAAACAGAAATGAGATTCAAAAACTCAAAAATGGAAGGATAAAAATGACTGATAATTGAATCTGGTTTCAATACTTTATCAACCAAATAGATGGAAAATCTAGCTGGGTGTATTGGTGTAATGGGGTGATAAGCCCTCTTTAAAATCCAACAAATGCAACCCAACTCCTCACAAGCATACCCCATTTCAGTCCCATCTTATCACCATTTATGAAACTGGTATTCAGATTTACATGTTAACAACTCGATATTCCATTCACAAAAGGGCCAAAAAAAGTTGAAAAGCTTGAATCAAAAGAGGATATACCTGGATGAGCGCAGAGGGTCGTTTCTCCTGAAATGGACAGCAGGCATTGACCAGCAGGCTGCGAGGGCCGATCGACAACTTGCAGGTTTCGAAATGGGTTCAAAGTAGTGCGAAGGTAATTAGGGCTCTTGTGTTTTCATCAGGTTGGGATGACAGAGAGTAGAGAAGATGAAAGGCATCGGGTTTTTGGGGGGAAATTATTGGGAATGATTGTATTAAATCCTCCAATTTGGTCCATTTGAAACGTAACTGAGATGTTGGAATCCGTCATTTCTCGTTTCTAGTGTTTTTTTTTTTTCAAAAGAAAAAAAAAGGAAAAACAGAAAGTGGACACCAAACGGTTTATTCCATTTTTTTTGGTTCTCGTAGAATGGGAAAACGGCAGAAATGTTTTTTCGGATGACTACCAAACGTGTTTTTTTCTCTTCCCCATTTTAATAAAATTATTAAATAAATAAATAAATAAAACTGGGTTGATTAGCTTCTCTTTTTTTGGATGAATTGTTGATTGCCTTCTTGTTATGTAGGTTGTCCAACTTATCCTATCTTGCATCAACATCATTCCCATTAGTCTGTAGACAGAAATGTATCAGCCAAAAGATATAAGTGATATGTTAACTGCATGATTTCTACAACAAAGGTTCTAACTTTCTAAACTTCTAATCATAAGTTGCCAACCCTCCTGGATCAATGTAGAGGACGGAGCTAATCTGGCCAAATTAACTCCTACAATAATTCCTTGGCTATTTGATACCACTCAAGCTTGTCTTTGGCTGCTTGTATTAGTCTTAGAGACCTGCATCCATTTTACATATTGAAGGACTTGAGTTTGTGTTCATGTTCATTCCTGCATGGACTGGGCATAGGGTTTAATGTGTTTGCAATTGGCACTGGCTCTTCTCTTGTTGCACTTTGTTGTGTCAGTCTTTCGTACTCTTTGTTTTTATTAATGAAAAGATTGTGGTCCCTCATCCCTGCTGATTCAGTTTTGAAGTTCTGATGACTTAGTTACCTTTAAAATGTGGAATTTCGACATGATCTAATTTTGGGGCTTTATTCTGTTTCTTTTTGCTTGCTCTGAGAGCTTGTTTGTAGAGTTTTTCCAATTACTGCATGAATTTTTATGCTGCAAAAATGCTTTTGTTACCTTGCATGATTGCGTCCTGATCCTATCAGTTTGTGCAGATCCATACACTGACATGATTTTGGTTGATGGCATCACTCTTCTTTGCAATGACCTGCAGGTAACATTCTTAATTTTTGGATAGAATTGTATCCTTGATTCTTTGAATGCTAAAACTTTAAAATAGTTTGTGTATTCCAGCTGGATCTTATTCTATGCAGAAATTCTTCTTTGTATTTGTTTTCTTGAATGGTTTTATGTGGTCAGTCTAACATTGTGTTTTTCTTTTCACAAGTTAGTGACCAATTCGTTTACCTTGTTTTGGCAGGTGGATCCTCAAGATATTGTCATGGTATGTGCTTATTTCTAATTGCATCAGTACTTTCTTAGTTTCTTCTGATGTATACAACAACAACAAAGGCTTATCCCAAGTGGGGTCGGCTCTTCTTCTGATCTATAGTATCACTAAAATATATTTTTGTTGAAACAAATTGAAGAGAAATTATAAAATATTCGATAGAAAATCTAAACTGGAATATTTGACCCACTTAGGTTGCTCAACTCGACTTGACTAAGCCTTTTCCCAACTGTTTTCCCACTTAGCTAAGTCTCTGAAAAATAATGGTAGAACATACAACTATATAGTTCATGTACTAAATGTGGAGTTACTGCACAAAGAAAAAGTAAAACAACATAAGTTGATAAAAAATGAGTTAATACTATTATGCTTATGCAAATTGGCATGCTATGGGGTGAAGAATCTTCATTGTCTATGGTTTGTTTGGCTCTATCTCGTTGAAAACTTAGCCATAGCTAAATGGAGATCCACTGTTACTTGGGATTTCAGTAACAGCACTCAGGATTGAGCTTCTGTTACTGGATTACAAATTAATTTATTTGATCAAAGATTATTTCTATTACCACTAGGGTTTTAATCATTCAAGCATGTTTCTTCATTTACTTCAATTCTAGTTCTACATATTGATGCAATCCCTGGTTTGAATATCCCATTTGGGATCGCTATGGGCCCACAAGAATAATAAATAACTCAAATCAAATCTTCGGTGGCAATTCCATAATTTAGTGCAAGCTTACAAAGTGGAGTGGCAGAACTGTAATAACCAGAATATCAAAGGTAAGGGGACAAACTTGGATGGGATAATAAAATAAGGACAAAAGTGAATAAAGATAGAAGGGGAGGGAAAAAAAGGAAGAGAAATAAAAGGGGGAAGACTGAAGACTTACTTTATCTCGATGAGGTTGTCTTCAACCTCATGGTAAGGGCAGAGATCTCTTCTTCTGAGATCCAATCAATTTAATACTTCAAGCACTAAATTACATCACCCAGACCTGTTGAGTCCAGCAAGATTTAATTCTAATCATCAACTAGCAATCTAGTGGTGAACTTTGAAGTCATGAGTCATGACTGGTGGTAAAGTGATGCCATACTGGGTTCTCTCAATAATGAGAGTTTTATGACATAACATCCTAGGAATGAAATCTTCTTTGGTAGAAAACATACCCTCGAGGCCGAGGGGCAGCAGAGGAGGGATGAACAGGAATCGAACCAACTTGTGGAGGTCTCACAGTACTGCTGAGACAGGGTAAGTGTAGGCAGGTTAAATTCAAAGGGAAAGAATACAGAAGCGAGAAGAAGATTTAATGGCATTTAACGAATAAGAACAAAGAAAGGGGAATGTGGTCGTACCTAAGAAAAGTTTAAATAATCAAGAAAACGAAGAAAAGAGAGGGATCAGGAACACTCCAATCTCCATCGATCTACAGACCACACAAGCAACTCACAAAAATCATATCAATGTCATTTTCTCTGTTTTCATTGTAGTAGGTTACCTTGTAGAAATAAGAAAATATTCCTACTCAAAAAAGAAATATATTCTATTTGGAAACTAAATCTAGGAAACCAAAAAATTAGGAAACTAACAACTCCTTTGGAGCTATCTTCCTACATATCTTCTCTATCTAAAACTCTCATATAAAACAAGTAAAAATAACCCAATCTCGTGGCCTGGTTTGGTCAAAATTTGGCTGGATGATGAACCAGACCATTTCCTTCATCTATGAGCTGCATCATATAGCTGCCTATATCCCTCTAGCTGATTGAAGTAATTCTGCATATTTTATTCCATTCAGTATCAGTAATTACACACCTTACCTTTCACGCAACATTTCAAAAGATGATCTATATCTGACGTGCTGATTTAAAGTTATAAAGCAAACCTACTGGAGATAGGAAAGCTAAAAAGAAGGTGCAGAATCAATGGATAGATTCCGAGAAGAAAAGAAAAAAATTAGAATAAGAACACAAGAGAAGAGAAAATTCACACTTATTAAAAGCAGATCAGGAGAAGGAAGAAATAGTAAGGTCTGGGATATTAATCCCGTATGCATCACTCAACAGCACCAAGACTTGTGAGAAAAACTCATATTTCTTTACTCAAAACAGCCTTAATTGATGGGTGTATTACATATATAAAAACCTTTTGAAATTCCTCATAACTGCTAACTCACAGCCATGCTTCTGCTCCCTGGAGGGTGATCTTTAAATCTTGATTGGATGTTTCTTAAGAATCCAGGTCATGGAAGAGGATAATCTTGTATTATTTGCAAGTTGTAACCCAGGCTGGACAGATCGACCAGTATTTGGGATCAATGGAAAGTCTGGAGACCAATCCGGTCTATGATCCGCAAACTTTTTTTTTTTTTTTTTGGGGGGGGGGGGGTGGGGGCTGGGGGGTGTGATAGGTCTGGCTGGATTTCTTTTCAGAATATCCAGGTCCCTGGAGGTACTTCCATTTGATTAGGTAGGATCTTTATTTATCTCTTTCCAATGGAGAGCAAGATTGGGCAATTCAAGAACGGATTTTTTGGCTATAATTGGAGTTTCTGAAATCTCTCACTTTGTAGGACTTTTGATTGCTGGATAGGTGTGGGTGTGAAATTTTGTATCTTTGTGAAGTTCATAGTTATTAAGGCAGTGAGGCGACCGAGGCATTTGAGGGTCTTTTAGAGCATCTTAGCGATAAGACAGGTATAAGGCATCGCTTTATTGACTAAAGCGTTCCTGTGTAATTGTTTTATAAAACCATTCTATTTGACTCAAATCCTAGTTGAATCCTACTACTCATATGCTAAATAAATATTAAAGGTTCATATTTCATACCAATGCAAGATATTCATCTTCATCAATCATCAATCACCATTCATCAATCATCATCATGATGATCATAACATATTAACATATAATATAAATACATAATTATGAAATAAAATTATTAATATAAAGAAAAGAAGACTTTAAATATACAAGTATTCATTACTAATATGTAAGGGCCCTACTTTGATCAATCCCAATAATGTTCAACTGCTAGGTATGAGAAATACACAACTGACGCAAGAGGAAAGAGAAACACATAGCGTTACTATCACGATAAGTCAAAAGAGAAGACACTATCTGCAGAATAAATTTCTGGAAGGCAGATCTGGTGGAAGAACAGGAAGCAGCTGTGTTTGAAGAAACTGGTTCTTTCACAGTAACTGCGTTTTGGCCCCAAACTATACTACCAGAATTGCCCCTTTGTTTGAACACTCCATTCACTTTTAGGACCAAAGGTTCAGGAATGAGGGAGATTAAACTCCTCTCCCTCTGTCCAGCCTACCACTCAAGACAAAGTATAACTAGTAAATACAAAAAATCCCAAACAACTGAGGAAGTATAGGAAGGAGAAATCGAATAACCAGAAAAGAATTATGGGGCAAGAAGAAAGTAGGGGAATAAAGGTAAGGGTGTGGAATGATTGTACTGCATTAGTAAGAGTCTTACGACTCTCACGGTCACACCGTAGGTAAAAAAAAATTAAGACTTGAGAGTCGTAAGACTAATGAACAGATGAAGACGAAAGAAGAAGAAATAGGGAAGAAGAGAGAAAAAATCTCACAAAGAAGATGAGAAAAAAAAAATAAAAAAAAAATAGACAACATACTTGGAGAGAGGGGAAGGAACCTTCGCCGGAGGCCGCTAAAGAAGATTCGAAGGAGGAGGGACCGCTGGAGTGCTTCACCGTTGGCTGTGGAGCGATTTGGGTTTTGAAAGAATATCGTGTTTTTTTGGTAGAGTTTTAAGTCATTAGCTTTTAATCCAGTGTATCTCATGTGCATCAAAATTTATGCACCAGCCAATCATGAAGTCTATTTTGGAATATTCATAAATCAGCTGTGAAAACAAATCTTTTTTTTAAAATCCCATAAGGCGGTCGGCTTTCATACCCAACATAAAGCGGCTTACTGCCTTAACCTTTCTCAAGTGCATTAGTGCCTTACCATTCTGCTCTCCATCTCTATGTCTGCAGCATATTATCTATATTGAAAGAAAATTTATTATTTAAAAAAAATGGTCATCCATAAAAACAACAAAAAGGAAAAAAAAAATGAAGAGGTTTCGATCTTCTAAAAAATAGCTCCAAAGAAAAGCAACCGGAAATGATCCATAATGTGATTCAAGTCAATCAGAAAATTATCGATGCAAGACAACACATGAATGGGCTTGATGAGAAACATTTTCGTGCCTCGTGATGCTCCCTCATCGTAGAAACTAGTAAGGGAAAACAAGTCAGTGTGTTTTGTTAGGCTTATGCAAATTGACTTCATTTTTTATTGTTTAGAATGATATGAAATTATGGACTACATTACATTGACTAATGTATTGCCAGTATTCAGAGTTCAACAATCGCTAGCAGTAACTGTTTCTTTATTAGTTAGAAGGGGTGTATTAAATTACTGGAAATTCAAGCATTGTTGGCATGTGCATGATAGTTTTCTTATATTTCTTGCTTTCTGGTAAATTCTGTATTTATTTAAAAAAAATAAAGAAAAAAGAAAATGATGATGACTTGTCTCTGGGCTGAAGGTTTTTGATAACATTTGGAATTTTGCCTTCACCGCAGTTGGTTTTGTCCTGGCATATGAAGGCTGCAACAATGTGTGAATTTTCCAAGCAGGAGTTTATAGGTGGATTGCAATCACTGGGGTGAGTATTAGTTAATTAATGTTGTTCTATTTTATTATATGTATATATATACACTTGCCCCTCCTAGACCCTGCAGTAGCAGGAGCCTTGTGCACTGGGTTTCTCTAAATATATATATATATATATATATGTAATTGTTGATTCTTACAAGAACTAAAGGCACTGTATTGGCTGAACTGCTGAACTCACTAAGATCAAATATTCTGATGGCAGGGTAGATTCACTTGAGAAGCTTCGTGAAAGGATACAATATATGCATTCTGAACTAAAAGATGAACGTATGTTCACATCATTCCAGGATGCACAAACTCTTCAATCTTAAAGAATTTTTTGTATGTAATGTCTCTTAGATCGTAAAGGAGTCTGTTGTGATTTTTAGATAGAATAAAACTTATATTCTTGCGATTCCTTATGAAAAACTGGCAAGTGCCCAAGGTGGGTGGGAAGAAAAATATTGGATCAACATACTGGGGTAATTGGTGGATTTTTTTTATTTATTTATTTTTGATAATTTAATGGTGTGATATATTTACTAAAAAGGACATAGTGGTGGAAGTTTGTTTAGTAACTGATTGATGTCTTGTGCTTCCTTTGCTTTTCCAGAAAAGTTCCATGAGATATACAACTTTGCTTTTGGCTGGGCTAAAGAGAAGGTATTATTAATATTTGGAAACTTCTTTTTGTATACCTGGATAACTGTAAGATGTTGCTATATCTCTCATTTTATTTGACTTAAATTGTCATAGTTAGTACCATACAGGAGACTTAGTGTCTGTTGAATTCAGCTTCTTTTCTTCTTGATATTTGGTCTCTGAATTTTTTGGGCAAAAAATTCTTTTAGTACAGATACATCAATGAAATAGTGAGAGTTGAATTTTGCATTCCAGATTTCCTGGTAAGCCAAGAAATATTATCAGATGCAATAAGGCATATTGGCATCAGCCAGCTATTTCTGTTGATTTTTATTTTATTTTATTTTTTCTGAACCATCTCTGATTATATATTGAATATCATGAATGCACTCAGCTGGTTTTCCACTTTTCCACCATGCTTTTGTTTTTGTTTCTTTAAACCATTTGTCAATCTCAAGTTTGATGTGTACGGGATGCAAGGACTTATGATATTCCTTGATGCTTCTTTCTGGTTAACTCTTCCTATTTCTTGGTGGGGATGTCAATGTTTTCAAAACATGGGGAAAAGTTTGGTACTTTCTGGATTGTTGCACCATATTACCTGTATTTGAGAATACTTCATTCTACTCTTCTTTCTTGTCATCATCCATCTATTCCCCACTCCCTCCTGAAGGGGGCACCGCTTTGTGGAGAATAACAAGTTAGCACTTTTTTCTTGTTTAATATTCATTGAGTAAGCTTCTTCCTCATGGTTGTTGTGTTGCAGATTTGTATATATGGTATTTGGCATTAAATTTGGATCAAACTCACATGATATGGTTATGATGCGTGAAAATTCACAATTTACATACTTGGTCTTAGTTCTTTATGAGGGTTAGTATTAGACTTTAATTTAACATTTGGTGTCAGGCAGGATTTTTTACTTTGAATACAAAATTTCTATTTTTTCTGTGTTACTGATAGGAAGATTGAATATCTTTTTGCAAGTTAGAATGTGGGCATGCAATTTCATATATAGAGGCCTGTAGATTGTCGAGGGCCATATAAGATCTGTAATGGTTGAATTATCTTTAATCGATACCTTGTCAAAAGCTAGTGTTGCAAAAGCCTCCACTAGTTGGTGTTGGTCGTCTTGTCTTCTTCATGAGATAATTTTTTCTTTTAAATCTTGCTAGTCCATTTTCTTTAATGTATTTTAATTTGTCATATTTTCCATTTCATGAATGAATGTTTTAGTTAGTCGATGGCCTAGTAAGATGAGAAACTTACATATCTTGTTTCTATTTTTTCCAATTAAGGAAGAATATTAGTTTCTTTTCTTCTGTCTTAATTTTGATAAATTACAAGTTTATTCTTAAATTGGATTCTGATATTGGTTGATAAATTCAGGGCCAGAAGTCTCTTGCATTGGATACAGCAATTGGGATGTGGCAGTTACTATTTGCTGAAAAGCAGTGGCCATTGGTTGATCACTGGTGCCATTTCTTACAGGTAGCATGACTAAAGACCTTCCATCTCTAATCTTGGTCCATTTGATAATTTAATGTTTCCTTAATGGATATTTGTTTTGATTAATGTTTTTGGATGTTTCTTGAATTTTGGTGGGAAGATACTAGGGTCCATCTAAATAGTGGGTACATAAATGACTTCTCACTAAACTGATAATTTTGACTACATTGTTGAGATATTTTCTTCCCCTCTAATAAAATTTACTCCGTGAGACAGAGAGAGAGAGAGGGCTTTGGTTCAACTGATAATCCAATTCTTTCTGGTTTTGATTTCCGTTTAAATCTTAGCATTTATTATTCTGTGTATGTGTTAGATAAGTACCTATAATTGCTTTTTTTTTTTTTTTTAATGCCTGCAATATAGGTTCGACACAACAAAGCAATCCCAAGTGACACGTGGTCTCAGCTATTGGAATTTGTAAAGGTAGGTATGCATAAACATGTATACTCATGCAGAGTCTTCTCATTTTTTGTACAAGGTACCACTTTCACTGCATCATATGATTCAGAAAACCCACGCTTGACCATAGGTACATGCATTAAATATGTGAAGAATATTAATTTGGAAGGCACCTAATTGAAAATTGGATTTTCTACTTGCTTTCTCGAGTTTTAATTGATGTAGTGCTTTGTTCAAAAAAAAAAAAAAATCCCAGCAGTTCTGCTAGTTTAGCACGATGGATGCATGGTTTTAAGCCATGTGGAGAGATGGCCTGGCCAAACCTGAACTAGCAGATAGATGAAGTGTCATATAGATCAACTACATCAAATGTGGTGATCCAACTCAACTATATGACCAACTTTGCATAGGACCCTTGTATTTTGCTAGCTTTTTTGGCTTGGAAATTGATGGTTGGATTTTTTTTGGGGGGGTGGGGGGTTTGGTGCTAATCACTTGGGAACTACTGTTGCCAAACTCTGTGAATTTAGAACTTGATCAAGTTCAATTTTGAGAGATTTTTAGTTATTTCAAGATTAGGATCTGAGAGAGCAAACTGATGGAATTTTTTGGATTCTCATCAGGTGAAAAAAAGGAAAGGTACAATCATAAAATTTGTAAGCTTATTATGTCCTCAGATGATCTTGAAAAAACCGATTTTTTTTTTTTTTTTTTTTTGAAAAGGTCTTATCGGATAGGATTCCTCTCCATAGAGCCCAGGGAACAGGGAGCCATCCCACGGCTGGGTTGACCTAGGGACGCATGCCCGGGTCCTCCCAGTCATGGGATGGCTCCCTATTCCCTCGGCTCTATGGAGAGAAGCCGGATCTTATCTGCGCACCAATTTTGGGTGTAAAGTGAGATGCAACTATGTAGCCCTTTGTGCTAGGCTGTAAGTTTGGACTGGGGCAGTGTACTTTGTGGTTTGGTTTTATAAGAACTGCTTATTTTGAGAAGGGTAAAGTCTCTCTAGGCAAGCCGTGTAGCCTATGCCTACTCACATTTTTTTTTATTTATATATATATATATATATATATTTTTTTTTTATATATATATATAGATATATATATAAATTTATTAATTCTTTGAGAGGAAAAATAAATAGAAAAATTTCTGTGAGGGGCGTAGGCTACCTCGCTTGCTCATAGAACCATCTCCCTTTTAAGAAATGATAGTAGGGGGGCGGATAAGAAAAGGAAAGCTGACCCTTTGGGAAGTTTGATATAGGGGAAGGAAAGTTGAAATAGTAATTAAAAATAAATAAAAATTCCATCGGCAAATTACAAGCTTAGATATCAGATATGCACAGTGAGGGGGTTCATGGGACTCATGGAAGTGTCACACACTGCTTTTGCGTGGAATAATCACAAATTTACTATCGTGTATTTCATGGGAAAAAAAGATTCATAATCGTGTATTTCATCGGAAAAAAAGATTCATAATCGTGTATTGCATGTTCACAACTCTAGAATAACTTTCTGATGGATGCTTATGCTAAGTGAGTAATTAATGTTTGTGTTTTTTAATAAAATGCGTAATTATGTTTGCCATGTCTTGGTTTCTGCAGACGGTGGACCATGCCCTATCAAACTATGATGCAGAAGGTGCTTGGCCCTACCTGATCGATGAGTTCGTTGAATATCTGATTGAGAACAGCATAGTCCAAAGAAACGGGTGATGCATCGGACCTGAAGACTGGGTTTCAGAGTTCATAGTGTTGACAATTTTTCTTGTGCCTGCATTCTATCTGCAGTGATTGAATTTGATCCATCAAGTTCACCCCTCAGAACCTCCCATGAAATGGGTACGCTGCTTCTTATATGTTGGTTTATGCAAAAAATGGAAGGGGAAAAAATTTATACCAAAACACCTAGGCTTCATTCTCTTTTCAGCAATTGATTCACCCACAACTGTTAATCTGAGTCATTAGGCTCAGATAGTCCCTAAATATTTGGGGTGCAGAAAGGTGTTTGCACAATGTCTCCCAATTCGTGTCTATTGGAGGATGATCTGGTACCTTTTCAATCATATTGATATGTAGGGTCCATCCGCCTTGGATTTGCCAAGTGGAAAATTTCATTTGTATTAGACTATGTGGCATGATGTGGAACCTTTTAATTATGTGTTGATAGAGCCACCTTGGAATATCCTAGGGCCCGTTTGATAACGTTTCTGCTGTTTCTGTTTCAAGAAACGGCAGAAACATGAATTTCCGTTTCTAGAAACAGAAACGGAATTGAAGGTGTTTGATAAGTCATGTTTTTAGAAGTCGATAATAACCAGTGAAAAAATGGCCACAAGTCGTTTCCAGAAACGGAGAAACAAGTTGAACTTGTTTCGCCTGGGTCGTTTCTTGAACCATAAATAAGTATAAATTTCTATTTCTATTTCTGAAAATAAGTGAAACGAAACGGTTTTATTAAACGTTTTTTGCTCTGTTTCTGTTGTTTTTGGAAACAGAAACGGCAGAAACGCGTTTCTTAAAACGTTATCAAATGGGCCCATAGTTTTGGTGTTGTAATTCACTCATATCATGGTTCAATTGTATGAGATTATACTCTCTTTTTTTTCGATAAAATGAGATTATATGTAGTGAAATCACAAGATCAAAAAATAGGTGAGATTATATGTAATCACTAGTTGATTTCAACCTTAGATTTGATGAAAAAAGAGATGTTCACCACTGCAATGAAGGATAAGCCTGGAATGGATGTGGTTGCAGTACAAGAGGGTCTGTCATCTAAATTCAGGTAGTGAAATCACAAGATATAAAACTATGATGAATAGTTTCAGGACTTTGGTTACATAAAACACAAGATATATTAATGTTAATCTATTTACCAATCAGATCTCTTACCGGAATTCCATTACGTAAAACTTCAGAAAAATACCTTGAACTTTGAATGGATGTGGAGTTTCTAAAGACACTTCCACTTGGGAGGAAGAGAAGAGATTCAATAGGTCCTTCGCAAGATTACAAAAACAAGAGATTCAGTACCAACGACGGCATGAAAAATGACAATGACAAGATAGGGTATACCACCATTTGTCCGGAGTCAAATAGAGATTTATCCTAGTGATCAATTTGACAAGGTTAGGAGAGAGAACAGATGATAGCAATTCAAGAACCCAAGAATTGAAAGAAATGAAGTCCGAAACCTATATTGAGCGGGGTTTAAAGTGGGGGTAGTAGTTAATCAGGATTTGTTGTAAACAGAGAAAAGGGATTCAAGGGTCATGCCAAAAATGTTATTACTTGAGCTAATTTGGCGAACAACAATTTTATAAAGAAGAGGAAGAATAGAAGAGATGTTCCAAATTCAAGATCTTATCCTTCTGGCAATTATAAAATCGATAGTCAACGTCCTGGCAAAATATTTAACACGTAAAATCATAGACATTTCAGGAAAAGTCTATATGTGATGTTGTGGGAAGACAAGCCTTCTGCGCTACAATAAACTAGATCTGGATGGAAAGAAATCATAAGAAATGGACCTCTAACTCTCGTCCTCTTGATAAGATTTGGGGCTCCTTCATCTTTGATGTCAAGGCTAAAATCTCGCACGATACTTCCACTTGTAACCCCTCCCCTAAAAATTATCATATTGTAAACTCCTGGGAGCTCCTCAACTCCACCATCAGGAATAGTTCTTCCCTCTGAGATAGTTCTGTTTTCCTTCTCCCTCCCCTTTCTAAGGGCTGTATTCTTTCTTTTTCGCTTGGTAATGAATTATTTATACACCCAAACAAAAAATCATAGACATTAATCAATCTCCAACCCAGTTTGAGCAACAGAGTAATGCTTTGGGTATTAGCATCCGTAACACATTGAAGAGATGTGTTACTCAAGGCTTAAAACCAACTTATGTTAGATATGCCACTTGTTTGTTATTATCAAAACCAATCTAGGAGAGAGGAATCCCCAATAGCACGAATGGTCTATGCTATAACTGCAATGAGAAATTCATCCTCAAACATCAATGTAAGAAGTTTTTCCCCGAGGCCTATGATGACGAAGTGATGACTCTTGAATAAGCTACAAAAGAAGATTAAGAGTCCTATACAAGGCCATTTCCAGATTGGGGTCTCGACTCTCGAGGACAAGTCCATTCTTTATGGGGAGGAATAGTTGTAATAGTATAGGAAGAGTGTAGGGAGAAGTTATGTAATGACTATATAGTCTATTTATTGGTTTTTTCGAAATGATATACGGATGAGTTGGATTTCCTATAAATTCTCCTTTAAGAAAAAGCGTACAGTACCACCTTAGTTACAAACAATTTAAAAGTTTTATGCTAGAGCACAAACTATCATACATAATGAGAATTAATATCAATTAAAATACTAATATTGAGTTTATGGACACATATCCAACAGTCTAGAATTTTGGATTTCGAATGAACTAGTAGCAGACAAGAAACCATTGTACCTCTGACCATTGACAGCGTGCCCATGCTGGATTTGGCCAAAACCATTTTCCAAATACCATCCGAATGTTTCAACTGATGATCAACAAAACTGTAAATCTTGTTCTGTCAATACTTTAACAGTTATTTCACTTAGGAAGTGCACAAGACATGAAACAGACACGAGAAATATTTTAAAATATATATATATATATATATATGGAAAAAGGTTGGGTATGCCGCCGATATCAAGTATGCAAGCACCCATTGTGTCTATCTCTCTCTTCCCTTTTTTCTGAAATAACCCCCATATATATATATATATATATATAACTCAGAAATTTTCCTTCTTTTTTTGTGTTTGTGTGTGTGGGTCCGTTGGACCAAACCATCTGACCTGTTGGATGCAATTTGAAAAGTTCGGGTACTCATGATTTGGATATGAAGATCATATAATCAGATAACTTTATTTATTTGCGCTGTAATCTTTTTCTCATCAAGTACAATTCTTAATTTTTATTATAACTTATTACAACATAATTACAACTAGACCATCCCATAAAAGTGACAACAAAGTCCCATCACTACAAAACTCGAGTGACGTTTTGTAACAAGGCCACTTCATTCTTACCTTCTGTGATTTGATGAGAAATACCACATGGCAGCACCATAGTCACTTCATTTAACTTCTCAGATTTCAAAATTTCAACATGATGAGTAGCAATGGTCCAACAAAAATACATTATATCACCTTGGTGCAGCAGATTTTCAACCCTACTATGCTGGAGGAGTGGCTGCAGTTCTTCCTGAAAATAAATCAGCGGAAGCCATCTAAAGTAGTTTTTCATTCAACTTCTTGTTACAGCCAAATTTCTATCCCGGTGTGCTGGAGGAACTTGGATGTTTGTGGCTGCAGTTTTTCCTGAAAATAAATCAATTGAAACTAAGATTCTTGCGTGCAGTCGTCAAAATTTGAAATTTAAAACAGTGAATCTCTAAGAGATTAGTCCAAAGCACAATGGGTATGGAGTTGATGTTGGCAGGTCTGGATGAAGAAAATGGAGGTAATCTCCATGGCTAAATTTTGTATAATAGACTATATATGTTAAATGTAAAATTCTAAGTGGACAGTATTGAAGAGTTGAAACAAAAAGCTTGGCTTCTATCACCAAATCAAGATTCATAAATTTTGAATTAGGGTCGTGTTGCTTGGTCACAATATTGCTCAATGAAAACCTGCCCCATGCCAGAAATATGCAAGGGGCTCATCAATTTAGTACACTAATCAAGGCAGTGCCGTATGGTTTTTGAAATTATCTAACCAACCCAAACCCAAAAAAATACCATACTCTATCGGTGGAGTGGGGGCACCGGCTAAGCCCTGCCCATTCCATCGCTACGTGGAGGATGACATGGAAAATCTGAGCTATTCATTACCGAGGCAACCATCTGGATCTGCCAGCTTCCTATTGATCAACTCTATGCTCTTATCAACTATTGGATTCTCATCCAGAGTAGAGCTAGCAACAACCTTAAAATTTTTAAAGAAAAAAGCAAGAAAAGCTTTCTTTTGCCAAGAGGTGCAGTGTTATTGCGTCACGTGGCAGACATTTCTAGTCATTTTTTCAGCAACCTCAGAGTCTTGCATAAGATATCAGGTCATCAATCTTCCTTTGAAAGACAACCCAACTAACATACCCGTCCTCCTTTCAAAAAGAGAGATACCTTGGCCGCTCAAACGCTCCATCAGTAATCCATCAAAGACCAAAGAGAACACATTACTCAACTCAACTGTGTCTCGTCCAAACTAAATGCTATTGGCTAAACCAGATACTGTGTCATTCTATTTAAAACAGTGTTTTAAAGCGATGTACGGATGCGCTGGGGATGCTTGGGATGGCGGTTACCAGGCCAGAACTACAAAACTACTTGTGAACCTAGGATGAAAATTTTGAACAAGTTATTTTTTTTTTTTTCTTTTTTGTTGCATTATTTTATATTTTCGAAAGACTGTCAGGACACTGGATGCTGGACCTAAACTATTTTGCCCTGGCTGTTTTTAACAACACTGGTTTTAAGACCATATTTTCAGTCAATAGAACATTTTCTATCAAGGGCGAAGAAACATGAAGATATTTATAATAATCTCAACACAAAGGAAGGAGGAGAACATCTATAAAATTGCTAAAACGAGAGATGAAGAGTAGAGAATTCGACCATGCGAGATGTATTAAAAGAGATGATGATAAAATGCTAGCAAGAGACAAGGACATTATGAAGAGATGAGAAATGTATTTTAAGAAAGAAAGTAGGCAAGATACTAGGCGCTGATGAGGATTGTTGAATAATGAGTTATATTGTAATTAATGGGTTTTAGGGGTATTATCCAAGTGGACACCCTTAAGCCCATTTAGGGTTTTACTTTATCATAAATAGAGAGGCTTAAGCTCATAATTGGCACAAGTCACATTCTCCCTAATTCTTCATGGTATCAGAGCAGGTTAGAGAGAAAACCTATTCTCTATTTCTCCTTCTCTAAAATACCCTAACCATCACCACTGCCCCCCCTCTCTCTCTCTCTCTCTCCCCATGCAAATTGCCTAGAGCCTCTGCCATCTCCTCCTCACCGTCGAACCCTGCCGCCTAGCGCTTCCGTAGACCACCACCTAGCGCCTCTCTCTCGCTTGCGGTTTCCCTCACTGCCAACCACCGCTGCCATACCCTTTGCACGACTTTCTCTCTCTGTCTCTCTCTCGCGACTCCTACCTTCTCATATCCTTCACCTCCCACAACTAGCGGTTTTCCTCTTTTGCCCTTTTTAGGGTCTCTCCCTCGGTGGTGAGTGTTCTCCCACCGAAGGCCCTTTTTTGGTCATGTGTTTGATCCATATCCCTATGCTTCATTAGATCTGGTCTGGTGCCTTTCCTTATGATTATTCTTGGGATCAGCAACCATGGCGACTGAAGACTCTGGGACATCATCCCTTCAGGATGGTAGGACTCGTGGCTCTGATGGCAATTATCCTACCTTACCTGTTACCTCCATCAGGTTGGATAGGAGCAAGTATCTAATTTGGTCCTGCTCCAAAACTACCTGCCTATTGCTGGCCGTGGCTATGCCAAATATCTTACAAGTACTAGCGGTCGCCCTACTACTGCTGGTTCTCCTCAGGACAAGTAGGACGCCGCCAACTACATGGTAATGTCCTACCTTATAAATTCAATGACCCCATCCATTGTGAGGGGTTATTTATTGCTTGATACTACTACCCATATCTAGAAGGTTGTGAGGGGAATGTATTCTCAAGTGGGCATTTGTGCCCAGTGCTTTGAATTGTGAAAAAAGCTTCATAGGGCTACCCAGAAGGAACTCACAGTGTCCCAATATTATTCTGAACTGTGGTATGTGAAATAAGATTGACTACTATGAGACATATCAGCCTGTCTGTGATGTTGATGTTGTAGGCTTTAAGAAGCGTGAGGAGATGGTACATGCCTGTGATTTTTTGGCAAGTTTAAATATGGAATTTGATCAGATTAGTATCAATGTCCTTAATCGTCACCCGTTCCCTAGTCTTGAATAGGCTTTTTCACTAATCCACGTAAAAGAAAATCGGCAATCTGAGATGCTCCAGCTTGTCTCTCAGGATTGCTCTGCCTTATTGTCTGTATAGGGCTCTACTGGTTCTAATGCTAGGACCCCTGCTCCTCCCTCCACTGACAAATATGTCATTAAGTGTGCCTATTGTGGGTGGTAAGGGGCACCACACTAGGTTGACTTATTGGAAGCTTCATGGGCAACCTGCTAATCAAGTTCGTGGAAAGTCCTCTCAGTCTCAAGAAAATCAGTCTAAATTTGCTGATAACACCGATTTCCAGGTCCCTCAGGTTCCTCCTCTAACGACGAGATGACTATGCTACGTAATATGATGACTCAGATGAGATACTCTACTATTGTTTTTGCCTCCTTTTTGCCAGCCATTATTGCCTCTCACTCGACCCAGTACTATCTTTTGTAGTTATCGTGCATCTGTTGCTTCCCAGGCTTGGATACTCGACTCTGGGGCTACTAATCACATGACCGGATTGCCCACATTTCTTTCTACATATTCTCCTTCCTCAGGTAACACCAAGGTTCGGGTAGAATGGTTCCCTTCTATTGCTGGGACGGGTTCCATTAGGTGCTCACCTACTATGTCTCTGACCCCCGTTCTTCATATTCATCAATTTTCTACTAATTTATTGGCAATTGATAGTATTACTAAAGATTTGAACTGTAAGGTTACCTTCTTTCCTACTCATTGTGTGTTTTAGGACTTGGTTATGGGGGCAACGATTGGCAATGGTAGAATGAGTGGTGGTCTCTATTTCTTGGACACTGGACCTTCAAGGGCACTTCATACGACTTCATCTGAGCTCTTGAGTTGGCATCGCAGTCTTGATCACCCCCCCATGGGGAACTTTATCTAGATTATTTCCTGCTTTAGTTAAACACAGTATTCAGGACAAGTTTACTTGTTTATCTTGTTTTTGGTAATAGAAGTATTCTTTTTTCTTTAATTCACTATGATGTTTGAGGCCCTCCTGCCGTGTCTATGTATCTGGATATAGATGGTTTCACTTTTATTGATTGCAATATTCATGCTACTTGGATTTATTTATTGCATCATAAGAGGGTGGTGTTTAAGTGCTTCAGCGAATTCCATTGCATGGTTAGGACTTAGTTTGATGCTAAGGTTAGGATTTTGCGTATTGATAATGGCAGGCAATATGTAGATAGTTCATTTAAATCCTATTTGGTTGATCATAGAATTATTCATCAGACGAGTTGTGTTGTTACCCAAGAGGAGAATGGGGTTCCAGAGAGTAAGAATAGACACTTGCTTGAGGTTGCTCGCTCTCTGATGTTTGAGATGCAGGTACCTGACCCTTATTTGAGTGAGGTTGTCCTTACTGCTTCATATCTTATTAATAGGATGCCTTCACGAATGTTGGGGTTCAGGTCCCCTATTGAGCTGTTATCCGGATCACATGCCTTTGTTGTTCCGCCTAAGGTGTTTGGCTTTATTTTTTTTGTTCGTATTCATCAGGTTCCTGGATAGCTTGACCTTAGGGGTTCAGGTGCATTTTCGTTGGCTAAAACTCCTACTCAGAAAGGATACAAGTGTTATCATCATCCTCGATGACTCTTTGTTTCTATAAATGTGATCTTTCATGAGACATAGGCTTACTACTCACCTCTTCAGGTGGGAGTTTTCTAGTAGTGAAGAGGTTCTATAGATTCCTTCATTTGATGGTCCTTGACTTCTCCCTATGGATGACAGGGATAAAACTGAGAGGGATACAAGAGAGACAACTACTGGGTATTTGTCAAGAGGTTCCCATTCAGGGGGAGCAACAGGTTCAGCTGAAAATGCAAGATGGTCCAGTGATACAGGTGTTCTCTCGTAAGAAAAGGAGAACTGACACAACTACTCATACTACCACTGCTACTCAACTGCTTTCGGATCCTGATTCTACTCTCCCAGGTATGGTTTAAAGTATCTCCGATATGATACCCTCTAATAAGTATCTTGAATTCGACCGATACCGATACTTTAATCCTTGCAGTTCCAGGGATCTCTTTTCCCCCCACTTTTGATCAGTCCCTTGATGTTCCTATCGCTCATAGAAAAGGTAATAGGACTTGTACTCAACACCCCATTTCCAATGTTGTGCCCTATAATGCCCTGTCTCCATCTCGTGTTTTTGTGTCTTCCTTGTCTTCTGTTTCCATTCCTCAGACTTGGTAGGCGGCAAATACAGAACCTAGATGGAAGGAGGCAATGAATGAGGAGATGAGAGAACTTCACAAAAATGGCACATGGGACTTGGTTACTCTTCCACTACAAAAGCAACCAATTGGCTGCAAATGGGTTTTCATTGTTAAACACAACACTGATGAGACTGTAGAGAGATACAAAGCAAGGTTGGTTGCCAAGGGATTTACTCAAACATATGGGATTGATTACCAAGTGACCTTTGCTCTTGTTGCCAAGATGAACACAGTTAGAGTTCAAATCTCCTATGCAATGAACCGAGGTTGGGAGCTACAACAACTAGATGTCAAGAATGCATTTCTTTGTGAAGAGCTGACAAAGTGTGTATGAACATTACACCAGGCTACTCTCATGGTTTAAAGTATCTCCGATACAATAGGATACCCTCCGATATGTATCTTAAATTTAACCGACCGATACTAATACTCTAATCCTTGATCTTTAGCATATCTTAGTGCATCTCCAATATGAAACGATAAGATACTCTTATCTTAAATTTAGCCGATCAATACAGCGACCGATACTAATACTTTAATCCTTGATCTTTAGCATATCTTAGTGTTTTTCCGATACGATACAATACAATACGATACCCTCTGATATGTATCTTAAATTTAGGGTCGACCACCAATACTAATACTTTAATTCTTTGTCTTTAGCATATCTCCGATACGATACGATACCCTCTGATACATATCTTAAATTTAGCCAACCGATACTGATACTTTAATCCTTGGACTTGTAGTGTTCCTCTCCTATTACTTTCCTTTTACTTTTACTATTCTTTTTTTACTTTATACGATCCATGTAGCCAACCCCATTAGTTGGGATAAGTCAGTTGTTGTAGAACAGATTCCTCTCGTCATAAACTGAGAACTATGACCATGAAATTAACAATTAATAGGCTCAGGACTAAAGAAATATTCATCAACTAACCTTCGCCTTTTTCCATTGTCCTTCTACTACGCCATAGAAGCCGAATTGGTGTACCAGAAAATCCTACATCTGAACGTAGCTTCTTTTCCATGTAACGCCGGTATGTTTCAGGGAAAAGATTTGCATCATTAACAAAGAAAACAAAAGTAGGAGGACGGATTGCTGCCTGTACAAGGAAATTCAGGTGGATTTGATGCCTGTAAGTAATTAATAAAGAAGAATGCACAGCTTCAATTAAGGAATGTTAAAACATCCATACACATAAATGCTGCAATCTCTCAAAGACAAGATTTATATTCATACACCAAACCAATGTAGGGTTCAGTGCTGCATATCAAATGTACCTGAGTGCTATAATAAACACGCCCTCTCTTTCCACCTCTGGTCCTTGGAGGTGCTTTAAAAGCTATTGCCTCTTGTACAACTTGATTCAATATGGAAGTACCAAGCCTTCTTGACCTTTCTTTTTCAACCATGCCAGCAGCAACAATGATCCTGAGGCCAATTATTGATGACTAAACTAAATCAAATTAATATCTAAGTTATCTATCAGTTTTTTCTTTAAGGAAAAGGTAATAAAGTGGTCCATAAATATATATATATAGACTATTATACCCCTGCAGCATAATACACGATACCATGTAGTAAGAGATAATCCAACAAACAACCAATGTACACAGCAAAAGAAGAGAGAGAGAAGAGACATATCACGATAGGAATAATCTCCTATCGTGATTACCTGAAAGAAGCATTACGCCATTACCGCCAACAACAATAATACTGTAGGAATAGATATACCCCTACAGCATAATACACTTATTTAACATATAGCATAAATAGATCTCTCAAAGTGGGAAGCCTTTTATGAATGGCATGCTTTTCCACCTTCACCATTATCAAATCTTTGCTTTCTAATGTATTTGCACATAATAAACAGGTATCCTTTTATTTTTTGGTTCCAGTGAGAGTCAATCATTAGCAATAAGGTGTTTAACAGACAATATTGGCTTCTATGAATGCTATTCAGTGATTCCTTCCTTTCTTTTCATAAAGAATAATGGACTGCATTATAGAAAGAAAACATCAGCTACAAATAGGTATGGGACAACGAGTGACCAAAAAACAGCAGCACTAACTCCAAGACACATGAAAAGATAATGCACCAAATGCAAGTACTTGCTTAGAGCTCTCCTCAAGCTACATCTACGTTGCTCATTCCTATTTGTTTTGTAGAATAAACAAAGGAATGCCTTTTTCAATTAGTATGTTACCATTCCTCTGTCTATAAATCAAGAAGGATCTCCGCTTTCAACAAAAACACATCAGGGTTTATGGGACCCACTACGCGTGCATGTGCGTGTGTTATGATAAGTCAAAAGGGAAAAAAAAATTTCTACGCAGACAGGTTTCGATGGAATCACTTGATGGGAATGCTGAGAGCCTTAAGGACCAAGGTTTTAAAACTTGGTATCGGTCTCAGGATCGGCCTTGACCGATGACCAATCTGGATCATTTTAAAACTTGGTATTGGTTTCGGGATTGGTCTTGACTGATAACCTATCCGGATCGCCTTGGATCAGACTGAGAAAGACGAATTTACCCCTGGTTTTTAATAAAAATAAGTTTTCATTACCATTTTACCCCTAGTCAGTACCAGTGGATCAGTCTTGGCCGATAATGATCTGATCCGAGTTTTACTTATTTCTCGCTTTGCAACTTCAGGAATCCGGCAATCGCTCAGCAGACTTTGAACCCACAATGTCTATATAATCCTCCAGCAATCCCTGCAACTTCGATGAGCTCTCTCTGAAAGTCCAGCATCTCCAATGATCATTCCAGCATCCTCAATTTTTCTCTGCATTCTCTCTCTTACATGCATTAACAAAGGGGTTGCATCTCCAGCAGCCATTCATATGGTGGTTTCATCTTCCAAAACCTTCACAGAGTTTAATAGAGTTTGAGGTTCCAGGTATGACATTTAGGGATTTGTTTGAATGCATAACTAGGCTGATAACAGTTGTAAAAACATCGTGTGTGATATATGTATACAAAATTCTTCTTGTATCAATTTTTCATTTGGATGATTCCCAAGTAAATGAGCAAAACTAGAACCTAACACCAAACCGGTGGGTTGATTTTCGTCTCTCAAATCTGAAGTAAATTCCAAGCTGGCTGGGGCAATGATCACCACTGCAATCCAACTTCAAGCTAGGATTCCAAACAATGGCAAAATTTCAGTGTGTCAGTTGTCAAGGCGTCACCTAGGCGGCAGCTCATCCTGTGGCGCCTTGGTCGCCCTGGTGATGTCTAGGGGCTTTGCTGGTGTCGCCTACTCGCCTTGAATTTTTTCCACCTCAACCGCTTTGGTTCGCCTAGGCTCCTTGACAACTATGGGACCCAAGATGTGAAAATGGTAGTAAGAATTAGCAGCTTTGAACATTATAAAAGAACTAGCCAGACCCAGACCACTACATCTATAGAACTGAGATAAAGAGTAATGAGGACATAAAACGTTCAGATTTCAAGACCACCATGGTTCCACTCGTAGAATATTTCCCAGTATTGCTGGATCAACTTCCCTGATCAACTAAAAAGCACAGATGAGAGTAACACCACCAGACATAATCTTCAATGCTTTCTTTTTTCCTTCTTTTTTCTGCCAGGAATCTTTTAGCAAGGGACACTATTAAGAGAGGCCCTTTTTATCCTTCGGAAAGTTGAACTAATATAGGAAGAATAAGAAAGCTTAGATATGAAGTCGTCAAATTATTGTGATGTCATAAGCAAGTAACAGAAACACACACACATACACACACCTAAGGCAATTGTGATGGACAAACTCTGGGACAGCCCAAAGCATTTTCTAAACTTTTTGTCGACTAGATACCTATTTTAATTGTCATGTTGACCTAAGCTGATAGAGGACCTCATTAAGTTGGTGGTAGTGACCTAAGCTGATATCAGGGGGTTTCTGCCTCTAGGACTTGCTTCATCTGATAATATGTAGACCATGTGAGTCCAGATCATGTCAAGGGGCTACAGTGGCAAAACCTTATCAAAACTCTATGTTATTCCTTTTTGGAAACATTCTTTTGAGAGTAACTCAAAAGGACAGATTTTCCAAAGATAAAACAAAAAGGTTTTAAACCCATAGTTGGCCAACTCGGTGAAGTAACTGAGAAGACATCAGGAAGATGTTTATTGTCATAGAACAAACAACTCATATGATTGCTGGCTTGTAGTCTAATCTTGATGGGAATTATACTATATCACGTGCTGATTAGTGTTGGTGTGATAGCATTTTGCAGCTTCTTCAAGATTTGTTCAGTGCTGATCCATGCTCAATTTTAATGCTATATTGCTCACCTTTTCTGCCTGATACAAACATAAATCCAAAGCAAATCTCTAATTCCATTTCTCATGTTATTTTCTTGATTCTTCTGAACTTGATTCTAGTTCTATGCTCCTGAAAATCCCACTCCTTGCATGTTGTTGTTCCATAATTTCTTTATGCTATTAATTGACCAATTCAATCCCATCCATAAAATCAACCTGCTTTGAAACTTTCATTCAACCCAATAAATTTCCAGACCTGTACCTTATTGTTTGGCTAGTAAAACCATAAATTTCTCTCAGTTTATCCACTGCCTTGAAAAGGTCTGGCAACTAGCCAAACTTTAATTGTGCGGTCATAAATCATAATAAGTTTAAAGGAGTTTCCTCCGCTTTTTTCTGGAGTGTTGCAGATATTAAGATCTTTGGAAAATCCTGCTCATTAGAAGTGTTGAAACTCAGCAGATTTTTTTTTTTTTTTTTTT
>NC_056563.1:8315345-8370617 GCF_013358625.1 Macadamia integrifolia | reverse complement strand
TGGGGGGGGGGTGTAATAAAATCTCAGCAGAATTCACAAGAAAACCTATAACAGACAATTGTTAGAAAAAGACCATGAAGGACTTTAAGACAGAGTCTGCTGAAGTTTACCTTAACACTAAGCAATTTGGGTTGTTAGGATTGCCCACCAGAGGAAATTAATTTTAGTATTACTAATATATATATATATATATATATTGCAATGTTCATTTCAAGATTATAACCAATTGAAGAATGGGCTCACCAAACAATGAGCAATTGACTGATTTGGCTCATAACAATGACACCTGAATACAACGCAGTTTATGACAATGCCCAAAGTTTAGAAAACTCCAACTAGAAAAATAGGAAGCTGTAAAAGCACACACATCACGTTTTTCATTTCCCTGTCTGTTCAGTAATTAGCAAACAAAGAACATCTTCCAGTAAAGAATGGAGACAGGGTGTATATTGTTGATCGGGACGTTTAACAACAAACATATTGAACCATATAAGCAAGCAGAAAAGAAAATATAGCATGAAGTTACCACATACTTTTCAACATTATTCCCAGCTGTTGCAGTACAATAAACAATTGGAGCCCAATCAAGAGTACGGAGCGTCTCCCTAACATCTTGCTCGTAATAAGTTGCTGTCTGCTGTTTTTTATTTGGTATCGTATCCCATTTGTTTACAACAATCACACAGCCTTTTCCTTCTCTCTCAATTCTTTCAGCAATTCTGCAATCCTAGGACACCAGGAAGAAACTTTAAAGTTGCTGCCAGAGAGTAGTAAGGGCAGAGTAGTATGCAGTAAGGGACAAGTCTTTCTAAATGGTATCACGAACTTGTCAACAAAGCTCATAAATCTGTGCACAGTTGCTAGGTTGTGCATAGATCTGCTGAACTACCTCCCATAATACTTTAGCAGAGTAATAACAAACTGGGGCTAATTGCAGGCTCCATAAAAATTAGAAAAGACACAATCAAGGCATCATTAGTTAACCAAATGTCCAATGCAAAGGCATCAATTGGCCTTTTTGTATCACCTGTTAGGTACCTCGGAAAATGATTGCCATCAATAGTAAGTAAACAAGCCCTGGACCAAGTGAGATATTTAGTCCCATTTAATTCCGTAAGACCCAACTAGGGGAATGGGTTATAGCAAATGAGTCCCAACATAACTCACATTATGACCCACAACAACTCCTACGATGACACTACTTTTACTCGCCATAAAGCCGTTGAGCAAACAGAAACAAAAAAGAAGGGCTATGAGTGGCAAGCGAAAAAATCACAACATTAAATAAGCGGGACCATTCCCAGTTCATCAAAAAATCACGGGCAGAGTAGTGGAGGCAGCAGGGGCCATGCGTGGCTGGTCAATGCCGGCAGAGGCGGGTTAGGGCCAAGCAGGACTGGCGGCGTCCAGCAGAGGGCCAGGCGAGGGCTGGTGATGGCGGCAGGGGACAGCAGAGGCCGGCAATGGCAGCAAGAGCCAACAGAGGCAGCAGGGTGCTTAAGTGAGGACTGGCGAGGGCGACAAGGGGCTTAAGAGAGGTCCGTTGGAGTTGGCAAAGGCAACATTGGGGCCAGGTTGAGGCATTGGGCAGGGGTCAACGATCAATAGTGGTCAGCGTGGCATGACATGCCTCAAGGCATGTTCAGTCTACCATGCTTGGCCAGGTAAGGGATGTCACAGCGTCGATCGCATGGAGAGTCGAAACTTCTGGCTGTGAATTCAAAAAAAATTACCCAAAGTATTGGTCTTTGATACCAAGTTGAGAACAAGAGGATTAGAGAACGATTTGGCACGTCTAATATGATGGAGGCCTTTCTTATTTATAATGAAGATACAGATTACAAAGGGATAATTACGGTATGTAGTACAACTCCATACAAGGTATGGAGTAGAAAGCTAGGTAGTACATGACGTAGCATTCTTATCCTATCCTTAACACTTAATGTCGGTGGACTAAGTTGTAAATGATATTATAAATATATCCCTCACCCCCACTGTGGGAAGTATTCTACTCCTCTCCTCTCTCCTTTAACTTCTCTTGATTCTCTTCCTTCTATCTCTCTTCTCTTCTTCTTCTATATTGCTGGTGGTTGTTAATGTTTTGATATTGTCACAACCTTTAACATATAAACAATAATTATATACATGTTGCACAGCTCAAAACACCTGAATAAGCATGCCAAAAAAATAATTTGTCATGAATCATGATAGCCTCTATTTTCATGCAATATGGGTCAGCATACCTGCTCTGTGATACAGGCCAGGGCTTCAATAACAAGAGCCACAACATCCGAACGACGAATGGCACGAAAAGCCCGGTTGACTGATAAGGCCTCCGTTGTACTCCCTGATGAAGCTACAGCTGCCCTTCTTCTAATTCCGGCAGTATCAATTAGCTGGAACTTCTAAGGGGAAGAAAATAGTATTAAATCAGGATCCGAGGCATTATTAAAAAAGACAAATGAAAGCCTTTTCTTCCATAAACTATACATTGTTAGTCGAAGAGGAATCATAACCATGTATGAGACACTGAGTAACTAAACGTCTTGGTCTAATGGAAATAATATATCTCATGGAATCAACCTTGTATCCATGAATAACTTGTAAAAGCATGCAACCAATATAAGGCTTAGTATTCCTTTATTACATCAGGAGATCACTTTCCATATCTTAATCAAAACAAATAAAGACCATACAGATAGAAGCCCAAAAGACATTACTGGCTTTTTTCCCCAGACATACATCAACTAGCCGTATTTCAAACAGAGAATTATTTTAAATCTTCCACATTTTTACATTCACAATTGAAGTTATTTTCCACATTTCAAACTGCGAATTAAATTTTTCTTCCAGAAAGAAGAGCATCATATAATAAAATCCCTTAGATTTAAAAGATTATAAAGCCAGAGAACTAGATTCCTCAAAATAATTTAAAACAATAATAAATATGCGAGGTGAGAAAAACAAATTTTGGGGTGTATTCTAGATTCTAAAGACAGATCCCCTCTACTATCAATAACAATGAACTCCTGAGGACCTTTTAGTGGTTTCTCAGTGCTCCAAAGGTCATCAATCGATTCCATGATACTGTGTGTTTTTCTAACTTGACAGAATATAAAATTCGCTTAAAAATTCGCCATAAGCTATTTTGGCGCCATGTCTCTATATCTTTTCACTTTCTTTTCTCAACAAAAAGTTTCATTCGTTTGTAATTATGCCAAAATTACAGGTACATGTTCTCTTTTGCAATGAAGTCTTCAAAAGGGGTGGGGGCAAGGCGTACCCGATGCACAAGGCTCCCCATATGTACAAGGTCCAGGGGGCGAGAAGCAGAGAACTATGCAGCCTTACCCCAAGAGTTTCAAGAGACAATTTCGACCGCTATTGGGTCGCATCATTCATACCTTCAACTCTTTTTTTCTTTTTTTTGCTAACGACGGGTATCCTGTCCCGTGGGCCCATACTGACCCAACAACCACATGAATTGAGTCATACCGGGGTTGAATGAGAGCCATTCAACTTTCACCGAAAGCAGAGAAAAGCACTAAACAAGCCCCGAGTAAGCGGCCCCAAGGCGGTAAGAGGAGTCAAACTTAGAACCACAAGCTTCCTAAGGCGAAGGTCCCTTGCCAACTCAGCTACCCCCTTGGGGTTATTCGTACTTTTACCTCAAACAAGTAATCAATCAAGGAAAAACATTTGTAAGCAAAGCTCTCTAGCAATACCTCTAAATTCTTAGTTGCCAGAGCCAAGTCACATAAGAATGAGCCACTATCAGTGTAGACTCTTTAGCAAGCTGGCTTCTTATAACTTCTTCATTTTGATTAATTCTTCCACTCCTGTTCCAGATCCTTCCATCTACTATATTCTATCTACTTCCAAATAGTTTGCCTTCTTTGTATTCAGGATGAATTTTCCTAATTTACTCTTTGCCTTTATTGATTTTCTTTACTTTTGGGGAATGCAACAGGTTATTCTCAAGAATGTGAAGGATCTCTTCAAAAGTCTTAAGATTTTCACGAAAAGTTAGAATTCCTTTAGCTTCAGTCCATAGTTATCAAGGCAGCTAAGCAAGTCTAGGCACTGGGAACCGGCTTGGGATGCATAGGCATCACTTTGGCGAGGGCAACTCGGACGCTTTATTATTTAAGGGTATTGGTGCCAAACATTTTGAGGAATGTTAGCATTTATCTATTACAATAAAGAAGGGGCTAACATGTAAATGGAACACCATTCAAGGACAGAATAGAAAATCAGATATCATCCCTTTTATATGCATATGATCCCTTTCATTGTCAAGATTTTGGAGTCGGGATGAGAGGCTCTGGCATCAACTTGCAGCGGTGAGATTCCAGCATCCAGGTAGGTAGCTCCGCCTCCTCTAACTTCTTATTTTTCCTCCAACTCCTTTGCCTCCTTTCTTCTCCGTGCTTCTTCTCCTTCCTCCACCTCCTCTTCCACAGATGCATCTGGAAAGAATAGAGTAATGATCCTCTCTTTCTTTCTTTTTTTCTTACTGCCGGTGGGGGGGAGGGTGGAGGGGGTTCTCTAACTATAGGAAGCTCAGTCAGCTGAGTATCTGTTTGCTCTAATTGTTGTATGTAGCTTTGTGCAGTTATTAGGCACTATATGGTATTGAATGAAGGTGGCAGCGGAAGCGATTCGATACATTATCTATCTCAAATATTTTGTGGAACAAAAACTCAATGAACACTCGAACAAATCTAACAACGGGGATTCGAGGTTACCTCGAACACACAAGCGGCATGTTCCTCCAAAGGAATACAGTACAAGAACACGATCTCCGTCGAGTGCACCTTCTCCAATGGCTGAATCCCAAGCTTGAAGAAGAAGAAGGCCCCTCTTTTTCTCTCTTCAATTCCTTAGTCTAACTTTTATCATGAATAGTGAAAATTAGGTTTCAATCATAGCCTTTTTTAAATAGAAAAGCTAAGTTAGGAGATTACAGTCTAATGGACCAAATCATGCCAAGTAGTGTGAACCTAAAGGGTAGCATGTCCTTGATTGCAGTAAAGAACGACACTACAAAAGGCCAAACCTTAGAACCCCCAGTGGTAAAAACTTTCATTACACTTCTCCCCACAGTACCAACATCCAAATGGACCTTGCAACTATAGAATATATACACCACCATAAAATAAAGTCCATTGCAATTAAATATGGGATTGTCTCAAGCAGTGATGGACCCAAAAACATGTGAAACACTTTTGAAATAATATTATTTAATAATATAATAATATAAATCACTTTTTGCAAACTTTTTACAAACAATTACCAGTCCCTGGATTTTGACCAGTCACAGTTAGACAATTCAGATAGGAGCCAAAAGAGCTAATGGAAAACCTAAAATGACCATAGGAGAAGTAGTGAGGAATGACATGCATAGTCTTGGTCTTGCCCCAAGGATGACCTCGAATAAAGCCTATTGGAGGGCAAGGATCCATGTAGCCGACCCTATTTAGCTGAGATCTTCCTACTTACTAGGTTGTGCCTCTTTCCTCTTATTCTCGTCTTCCTACTCTCCTCTTTCTTTTCCCACCTATTATCTTTCCATCTCTTCCTTCCTCCTCTATCTTTTTAGACTTTGTCTATTTTGTTTTATATGGATCCATGTAGCTGACCCCATTAAGTTGGGATAAGGCTGAGTTTGTTATTGTTGTAAAGTTAGACAACTCTCTCTATTGGATTTTCACCCTGAACGAGCAGTGGAAACCTTATTGTGTCACCCCATCACCATTTATATTATATAAGTCGAGCACTCGGTGTGTAGTCAGTCTTGTCAGTACGTATCAACCATTGGCACACCATATACGTACAAAGTACAAATGTAACAGTAAGCGCCTCTCAGGTACGGGAAAAAGAAACTACCAGAATTTTTCCTTTTTGTTTGGCCCATGGCATGATTCATCAAATGAGTTGTTCTTATACCACCAACAAAATGGGGTTGCTGAACGGAAAAATAGACACTTATTGGAGATTGCCCAATCTCTCATGACCCATATGCATGTTCCCATCCATTTCTAGTGTGATGTTATTCTTACCGCATGCTATTTGATACCATTTTCTAGTGTGATGCTATTCTTACTACATGCCATTCACCATTTTGTCTCCACAACTACTTCATTTTCCTTGCCACCCAGGGTTTTTGGTTATGTTTTCTTTGCTCATATTTTCCAACCTCAAATAGATAAATTGTCCCCGGGGGCTGTAATTTTTTTTTCCTTGGATACTCTAGAACTCATAAAGGGTATAAGTGTTATAACCTTGCTACTCATCAGCAATTTGTCGACGCTGATGTTACCTTCTTTGAACAAACTCCATATTTTTCTCATCTTATGCCTAGATCTACTCTTGATGCTAAGAGCACTTGTGCACCACCTCTGTTAGTTCTTGTGCCCTTTGATGATGTTCTAGTTGCTCCATCTCCTGCACCACTGCGAGTGTACCAGCAGTGTAAGAAAACAGTAACGTTTGCTATTGCTTCACAGCCCACTACTCAGTCTACTCCTCTAGTTGAAGCTCCTATTGACTTACCAGTGACTCTTCACAAAGGTACCCGTTCTTGCACGCAGAAATCCATGACTGCTTATCCTATTGAAAATTTTGTTTTTATATCTCACCTTCCATCCCCTTTGCATAACCTTACCTTATCATTGTCTACTAACACCATTCCTAACAATCATCATGAGGCTTTATCTCATCCTGAGTGGAAAGTGGCTTTGGAAAAAGAAATGGATGCCTTAATTTCTCAACAGACATGGACCCTAGTGGATTTACCTCCAGGTAAGGATCTTGTGCAATGTCATTAGGTGTACAGAATTAAGTATAATCCCAATGGTTCAAGTGAATGGCTTAAGGCCAGATTGGTTCTGAAGGGTTATACTTGGGCCTATGGTGTGGACTATTTTGAGGCCGTCTCACTAGTTGCTCGTCTTCATTCGGTCTATGTGCTTATCTCCTTAGCTATGAATCTAGACTGGCCACTTTATCAACTTGGACATTAAGAATGCATTCTTATATGGTGATCTATTTGCGGTGGAATATATGGAGCAACCTCCAGGGTATGCTTCTCAGGGGGAGACTTTTAATAGAGTATACAAACTACACAAGGCTATTTATGGTTTAAAACAGTCGCCTAGAGCCTGGTTCGACAAATTCAGCTCTATTGTTACTCAACGTGGTTTTTCACAATGTTATTTTGATCACTCTATATTTGTTCAGCGTCAGTGTTCTAAAGTGGTTGTGTTGGTTGTGTACATCGATGACATTATCATATCTGGTGATGATGCCTTAGGGATTGCAAAGGTAAATCTCATCTCCATCAGCATTTTCAGATGAAAGACTTAGGTGACCTCAAGTATTTCCTTGGTATTTGAATGCTATGAAGTAAGAAAGGGATGAGTCTATCATGTGTTAGACCTCTAGTCTGAGACTAGAATTACGCTTGCCTCTAAACCAGTTGATACTCTTATGGATCCACATCAGAAGTTTGGGACTAATGATGGTGAATACTTTGATGATAAGCATTAATATAGGAGATTAGTAGGGAAACTTATTTATCAAACTGTTACCAGGTCTGACATATCCTTTGTTGTTAGTGTTATTTGCCAGTTTATGCAATCTCAGAAGAAGGTTCACTAGGAGGCAACTTGTCATATCTTAAGGTATCAGAAGGAGGCTCCAATGAAGGGGCTCATTTATCGTCCTCACTAGAATGTTGATCTAGTAGAATTTTTCAATGCTTATTTGGCTAGTGCGAATGCTGATAGGAGGTCTACCATAGGTTATTGTACGTTTATTGGCAGCAATCTCATCACATGGAGGAGCAAGAAGCAAACAATTGTGGCCAGATCCAATGCTGAGGTTGAGTACAAAGCTATGGCTCATACTACAGCCGAGTTGAAGCTGTTGCTTCAAGAGTTGGGGTTTTTTGGTTACTCAACCTATGAAGATGTTCTGTGATAATCAAGTTGCTATTTACATTGCTAGCAATCCGGTGTTTCATAAAAGAACCAAACACATTGAAGTTTATTGTCAATTTGTGTGGAAGTTCATTGTTTCGTTCGTCTCTTCTACTAATCAGCTTGGTGATATGTTTAACAAGCCTCTATTTGGTCCAATTTTCCAAAAAGGTTGTTTCAAGCTGGGCATGGGTAACTTATATGCTCCAGCTTGAGGGGGGTGTTAAACTATGCACCATAGTGTACCGTGGGTCGGTGGGGGTACATTAATGAGTCTTTGTGTATATAACTACAACAGGGGAGTTTCGGTGTCCCTATGTGGTTTAGTTATTTGTGTTGCTTTTACTTTATGCCTATTTTTTATTGTGTAATTAGGAGTTTGCTTGGACAGCTGTGCTCTTAGAGTTCTACTTTGCTGTTTAAAATATTTATATATATATATATATATATATATTCCAGGCAGCCCATGATAGCGGCCCACGATAGCTTTTTCTCTCTGGTCTATTGTGTTCCGCAGCTATTCTTCCATCTTCTCTCTTTCTCTCTATCTCTATCTCTCTCCTCATTCTGGTTCTACAATATTAGTTTGATTGGTTGTTGACTTGTTCCTGGTTACAATATACATTGTTGGTTGGTTTAGATTTTGGATTTAATGGTAGACAACAGGCTGCTGCTAGGTGTTTTAAGTAAATAATATGTGAAAAGGAGAACCCATCAGCCTTTCGCTCATCGTGAAATGGTCCAAGGAGCTGATGCTACTTCCTGTCCCTCTCTGGGTTTAGCTGAATATATCCTGAGGAGCCACACAAGATTATTCTCTTCTAAACCCTGATTTCAAAGGGGGGAAAAAACTTGAACCACCCCATTTACTTTGGTATGGGGCTGCAAAATGTGACAATTAATCGAATTCTTTTATGACAAACATCGTCCCTACCCCTTGGGAATGACTTTTGTGGGCATTGATTTTAACATTGGATTAAAGGGTCCGAAAAATGGTTTGCGGAAAAGCTATAAATTAGTAGGCAACAAGCATGTGCCGGGGGGGGGGGGGGGGAGAGGGAGGAAGACCATATTTTAGAAGCAAACCTGGCCATCTTCTGCAGTAAATTCAGAATCAATAGCATCACGAGTAGTACCACTGATTGGGCTAACTATTGTCCTGTCCTCTCCAACTAATGCATTCAAAATGCTACTTTTTCCAACATTTGGCCGGCCAACAATAGAAATAGCAGGAACATAATTTTCTTCTTCACTTGGATTTTCTAAAGCCTGCAAATTAAAGCAGTGAATGTATCAAAGTTTAAAAGGGTAACCAAGATATTTTAGCTTTGACAGAGAAAGATATCAACATGCTTCCATATCTTAAAAACAACAGTTGTTCACATAGGAGTACTGCTAAAAGGATTTGCAAATCATGTCACAGTCAGATGAAGTTAGCAAGGACGTTTAAATATTGGCCATGGACAAGGTTTTGGTGCCAAATCTGGACCCAATGAGGAAATATTGTGAAATTCTAAGATTGAAATTTAATCATTAGGGACATTCAATTGTATTCTACAAGATGATACATCAAGGCTATCAAGCACAAAATATATGAACCCATCATGGAACCACAACCAGGATTCACACTTTATAGGTTTGGCAAAGGCTTTGTATGATGCAGGTAGCCAACCTGATGAACCAACCCTCCTCCTTTACTCAAGCTTCATACTTGGACACCGGTCGGGTTATTATAAGACCACAACCAACCCATTCATAAGGAACAGTAAACTTGGACAAGCACACAATGATATATTGAAAAGTGTAGAACTGTAGATAGCAATAGTAAACTACATAATTTGGCCAACTGCCAAGGATTCCTCAACTTTGAATTTATGGCCCTCTTCCAAGTTCCAATGCAAAAATGTGGCATTCTTCTCTTTAACTTAATTAATAGTAAAATAGACATTTTAATGATCATACGAAAATTCTTTAACATTCTCCAATTGATGCTTGCTTGTGCTACGATGCAAGCAAATGAAAAAATTGTGCCTTGAGTTTTCTGAAAGAGAAATACAAAAAGAGAAAAAATCAACCAACTTTTATTGGATCTAATAAAGACTATTTAGGAGGACATTTGAGTGCAGGAAGGTGTGAATTCAGAGGGATAAATTATTGAATTACCTAAGGCCTCGAAAGTTAAAGTAGTGGAAACTCTCCCCACACTTTCACTCATCTCTCACATTCTCTTGAGAACCAAACAAAGCCTAATAGTAGCAGAGCATCCAAGTGTGGTGGTGGCTGTACTTCTGACATACTCATTCAAAATGGGCTCTCTTACTCTTCATTGGTCCAATTAGGATCAATGAATAGCAAAGTCATGCAGCCTATGGGCTGGGTCCAATATGTGAAACCCTAGCGTGGGAGAACATGCAAAGGGAAAACTATGTTTGGAACACAGCTTAAATGCTCAAACCCACATGTCATAAAGATAGGCACACAGTTGGGCATAGCTGCTCCAGGTGAAGAAAATGGCAAAGGGGAATGAGAGAAAAGGGAAAAGGGGGGAAAGGGGGGGGGTGGGGGGGAAGGAATATAAGAAAGAAAAGGATATAAGTATCCAACTGTATCCGCTGATACCGACCGATCCGATACCTAAAAAAATTGGTTTTTGTTCCTGTAAGAAACCTTATCCTTTACACATAATCAATTGAATGCACTTGTCTCATCATAATTTTTTGGGTGAATACTAAATATATTAAAAGAAGGGGGAGGGAAATACAGCCCCAAAAGGGAAATAATAAATCCAATGAGGGTAACAAAATCCCATAGAGGACTACATCCAAGGTCCACATGGGATTAAAGACTCCTACAACCAGCCCGGAAGCCCAAACAGAAGAGAATGGGAAACCAGTCAAATCCGGGAAGACAACTACAAATCTTAACAATCAAATCTCACCACTATAGTTCCTAGCCGCCAACACGAAGGAGCACCGCCGGCAAAGAGGCAGCCACAGCGAAGAAGCTCTGGCCTTGCAGAGGGGCACCGGCCTTTCGAAGGGCAACGACGGAGTGGCTGCTGGCTGAGCATACTTGACAGCCAAGAGGCTTCTGCCCATGTAGCTGGCAGCAAAACGGCAGAAGCCGAGCAAGCTAAGCAGAACCAGCAGAAGGTTGGCCTTGCTAGGCTGGTGACCATGAGGCAACAGCAGGAAGACGAGTGGCATAGGAGCATCCTAGCAGGCTGGTGGCGAAGTGGCTGCTGTCGATCAGGACATAGATCAAATGACCAACAGACGGAACGAGGCAGGCTTCCTGTGGCCGGCAGACACCCAGCAGGGCTAGTAGATATCAAGAAGGGTGGAGGCCAATGAGGTGAGCAAGCGGACAGACCAAACAAGCTTGGCATCTGGAAGGTCGAACAACCGAGAGGGGCTGACACCAGCGGAACAACAGGCCTGGCGGGAGTGGCGTCCAGAAGGGCAACAGGTCTGGCGAGCGGCCAATGAAGAAGCATGTTCAGCGGAACAGGCGAGCCAGCGTACAAACCAAACAAGCCTGGCAATCGGAAGGGCGGAGAACCGAGAGGGGCTGACAACCAACAGGATGGCAGCCCTGGCGGGAGTGGTGTGCAGAAAGGCAGCAAGCCTGGCGAGATGGCAACCGTGAAGCAGCTAACCAGAAGGGCCCAACACGAACGCGACTGTTGACCAAGTAAGGCAGGAGGCTGGCGGAAAGCAAGCCAAACGGATGCAGGCCAAGTCGCAACACCAAACAAGCTGGCCAGACACTAGGAACAGAGGAAGAAATAGAAGAGAAAGGGAGTGGAGGAAGCAAGGAGAAGGACAGAGAAGAAGAGGAGGAGGGAGGAAGAAGAGAAGAGAAGAAGAAGGGAGAGGGAGAGAGGGGGGGGAGCGGCCAGGCTGCTCCAGAGTTGTGGCCGAGGAGAACCTTAGATTAGGGTTTCTTAAAGAGAGAGAGGGCAAGCAATTTGGTCACCTTCCACCACCCTTTTCTTTTTAATCTATAAGAGAGTTTATCATAGAGTGCAATTTCTTAATAAATCTATACAAACAAAATGAAGGTGTGGCTCTCATCATACTTTGTTCTCCTTTAAAACATAATATATTTTAAATATTACTTATTTTATGTTTCAAAACTGTATTTTGCATATGTCATAAACATTTCTAAATGCTTCTTGACCAATTCCATATGTATCTTTATCTTGTCTCTCATCTCTCTGATACAATACGATACCACACACCACACGATTCTTAAATCACCCTTTTGATATGATACCCTATACCAATACTTTAAACTCTGCAGATCACTACCTGACTCTGTGGAAGAAAGGAAGAGAAGAAAGGGGAAAAGGGGGAAGAAGCTCCTGCAGGAGGATGAGAAGCAGGAAAGGAAAAAATTAGGCATGACTGTAGATTTTTGTTTCTACTATTCCATTTTTTTTTTTTTTTAATAGTCTGTTTTTTTGAGGCCTTGTATAGCTGTTTCTGGAAGCCCTCAATATAGTCTTTTAACTTGAGAGAGAGAAAGAGAGAGAGGAGGAGGAGGAGGAGGAGGAGCTGCTATAACTTTATCGAAAAAGCCCCAAGTTTTGGTGCTCAATGTTTTATATAAGCTTCAGCAGAAAATTACTATCACCACTTCTGCCCTCACATTTATATGTATCCCCTAATTATATATGTAACTGGCTTATGTTCACTTTACTAAAATCTATACTACTCCTTTTAATTTAAACAAATTTCCACCTACTACTGTTTCTAAACAACATAATTAAACCCCATCATTTCTAGCTTGTTTGCAACTCTACCCCCCCTGGATACAAACAAAGATGAATCATTACTCCACTCGTTGGTTTGATTAACCTCTTCTATAGCAAGAGCATCTGTTTCCCCATGTATAGATTCTTATATTTACTGCAATGGAACTATCTGTATCTATATTCAATACTCATGCTGATGCCCACAGATCATAGGAATTTAATTGGAGAAATTTGAGGATCAAGATGAAACAAAAAGGTCTTGTCGAGGTATATTGATCATATGTGTCTTAATTTTTTGACATGAAAAATCATCTAAGCAAGCAAAAGATCTGTTTCAGATCCTGTAATTCAGTGCCTTTGGGTCCTACGATAATTTTGGTAGCAGAAAGTGTACTTTCTTTTTAAAAAATATAACAGATAGGAAAAAGTGAAGAATTACAGAGTAAAACGAAAACAGTCACAAAGACCAGGAAACCAACTGATATGCAACATATTAAACCCTTATCTTTCTGTTGAATATAACCAAAAAATACGAAAATAAAAAAAAAATACATAAACATTGAAAGACCGACAATACTCAACATCCCTTAATTGTTGATTATCCACACAATGGTACAGTCCACTATACCACTGATGCCCCATGTAAGCCTATCTGACAGCTAAACCCGAAACCAGAGCTTAGACCTCACTGTGTTGCCCTTTCATCTTTGTTCGCAAATTTATTCAGATATGGATCCTATCACTTGGATCTAAATTTTCTTTTGCTCAATAATCCAGTGCTAGAACCAATTTTAATTGAGAAAGGTCAACAATGATTCTCTGCATCTATATATATATATATATATACATATATTAGGAGTTCAATTTGTTACAATCAGATCCTTTTCATTGATACCACCGTTTGCAATCCTCAATGGTGGTTTCTTTTGGATTCCTTGCTGCTTGATTGGAAAAACTTTCATGTATCATTTTACGATCCTAATGAACAATTCAAAAAGGTATTTCCAGCATATTGAGCAACAGTGAGTTTTGCTTATCCAGTGTTCTTAGCACATGGCAGTTTGGTTTAGCACTCAAACAAGGTGGACACCTTACTGATGTCATAACCAAATTATGTGTCAAGTTTCGGCCCAACAGAACTCTGCCACTGTTAAAATATACGTTCGAAACTAGTAGATAAGACCTTTTCTATTTTTTATTTTTCTGAAAAGTTCAGATCACTAAAAATAAAAGGAGAAGAGTCCAATATATGGCAGGCTATTTGAGATGGGCATCTAAATTAGACATTAGATAACCGAGGATGCGCTATCTATCCAATTGCTAACATGGTCAAACCAGACCTGAAAGTAGCAAATCACCAGACAAGGAATAACAATAATGAAGACGTTCCCTTGTCTGGCAGAAAAGGAAAGGTTCCTCATCTAGAGGCTTTATTTTGCGAAGTGGAACCTGAGTTGGTCATTCTGACTGTTTATAGAAGTAATATCTTTTGGATTATATTGACTTTGGTGAATCATCTGAACAATATGGCCCATTATGTATTGGATACTTTTCCTTAACTTTCCAAGTCATTACAAAAAA
Source organism: Macadamia integrifolia (assembly GCF_013358625.1). Classification (NCBI taxonomy): domain Eukaryota; kingdom Viridiplantae; phylum Streptophyta; class Magnoliopsida; order Proteales; family Proteaceae; genus Macadamia; species Macadamia integrifolia. The sequence goes on along the minus strand of NC_056563.1, from coordinate 8,356,295 downwards.
ATAAATAAATAAATAAAATAAAATAAACCCTCACTTTTCAACCACTTTCAAACCTCTATTCTGAGATGTAATGAAGTCCAATTGGGCTAGAACATGAGTACATGACACACGAGGATGATATGGACAATATCTCCACAAAATTTGAGCACCAATCAAGCTCACATATGGCAGATAGCCTACAGGCTAATGAAGGCATTTCTTGTCTGCCAACCAAGGAAAAACCACTTAATAATTATGAAACTTTTTTCTAATAATGATAAAGATATTAACAACAACCACTCATGACTGACAAAACTCCAGGTATTCACCAAGTCGGGCACATTTAATTTCACTATTTAATGATTATATGCTGGTTTTTACTATATCTGGTTTAGTTTCTCAAATTATCTCCATTTTTCAACTGTATTAATATCTTTCCAATGAAAAAGAAAAATGGGATATACTAAGAAAATAGAATTATGAATCTCTATGCACACTATAATGCTTACACCACCTGCTGCGATTTATCCATTCCCCAATCAAATCATTCAATTTGCTAGAATCCCAAAAAGAAAAAGGAAAAAAGAATCCATGCTTGACCTTTTTGGCTCACTTGCTACAGTCAAGCAAACATGAAATTGATCCAGTAGAGAGCAAAACCAATTTCAATCAAGAACTATGTCAAAAATTAATTAGTAAATCTCTATCATGACTCCAAACCAGAGGCTGTTACCCAAAAAAAAAACAGACTATAAACCAGAGTACTAAGTAAGATCCTGTAATCAACAAGTAGTTTGTCAAGATGGAATTTCAGCTAGATAATTTAATAATGGGAAAAAGAAGCCTAAAAGGCAGCATGGGCTCTACACCCAGAACTGTGGGGACGAAATGACTGGCCCAACCCCTCACGAATGGCAGAAACCCTGCCCCTGTAGATGCTTCCAGTAGTGCTCCCATTAGCCCCCGTGGGGCCACACTGCCTTTCAAGGAACCCTCTCCCTTTAATAAATAAATAGAACTATAGGTGTTTACAAATAAGTTTTTCATTCATAGAAATCTCAATATGCAGAGTGAATTGTTTATGGAATAAATACCTCAACTTTCTTCATTTTAGAGCAAACAAGATCAAGAAGCTCTCCAGTTCCTGTCCCCGAAATAGCAGATACCGGAAGTGGAGAAAACCTAGTTGATCAATCAAAAATTAATGTACTGTGTATCAAAGCAGAGTGCTGAAGAAAACAGGAAATAGAAAATTTCTACTAAAATGTCAGAATCCAACAAATGTTCATGGACTTATAAATAGCTAGCATAGTAAACCATACATTAAACAAAATAAATTGAATCAACTCTAGCTTCTAAATTTTCCCTATGAATAAGCTAATGCTGCAACAAAATGTACACAAGAACTGTTTATCAAAATGAGTAACATTCACATCACCTGCCTCATGATTTGATATTGCCTGCTAGACATCAGCACAATGCTCTGTCTGTATCTCAAACTAATAATACATTAAATCTCCCTAATCACCAAAATACGGTTGGTTCTTTCATTCCCAGAGTTTAAATCATGCTCAGAGAGATTCAAAAAGGGATCTACCATCGTTCCGTAATCATGGGGATTAGAATCCCTAATAATGGGTGTTGCCTCTATTATGAATTTATGATAGAACAGTGGAAATTGTGCCCAAACAACCCATCCACAAGCTCTTCTTGACCTCCAGGCCACCATCCCTTACCACGATTATGATCACATGTGTTGAATGCTGGAAGCGTTGTTTAGGATGTTTAAATACTCAAAAAGACAGCTTCTCCAGTGACTTCAATCTCTTTACATCTTTCGATATGCTTGGATTCTATAACCTTGCTTATGGTTCTAATTTCAACAAATTTCAGTTGAAAACACCAAAGGAAGTCATTTTTAACAAGAAACAAAATACGAAATATTTGGCACATTCAGTTGGGATAAGGCTTAGATGTGTTGTTGTTGGTGGTACTTTCAGTGAAACCAACCAAAGTCATATGAATTACAGGTAATATCCTTTTGAAAAAATGAAGGAATATTTAATATATGGTCAATAGTTTGACTGAATTACGAATACATATAAATTTCTTTCACACTTGAGCGCTGCTACGGAGGAGGATATGACAGAGTTTAGAGAAATTAAAAGACCAAGTGAGGGGAGGATGAAAATTGATCAGGAAGAATTAAGGAAAGATATGACTGGCTTTGGGCTGATCAGAAATATGATTTTAAAGGGATGAAATGCGAAACAAGACCCATGTAGCTGACCCCATTTAGTTTGGGAACAGATTAGTTGAGTTGAGTTGCTCTTGGTTTTGGTATCCTTCTCTCTTCCCTACTTTTCCCTTCCATTCTAGCATTGTCTTCCACACCACTTTCTAGGGTTGTTAAAAGACCATATTTTTATCATGGTCCAATCCATATCACACTGGATTATTCTAGACAGATATATGGCAATATTTGATGAGAATAATATCCCTATTTCTTGAATACTAATATACCTATATCTGAACAGATTAGTACCCAGTCCGATTATTACGACAACAGCAACAACAAATCATCTCGGCTGCATGGATCCTTACTCCCCCCCCCCAATCAGCTCTGTTTGAGATCATACTTGATACATGGCCTAAGCTATGCATGTCTTTCCTCACCACTACTCTTAGAGTCATTTTAGGTCTGCCCTTGGCTCTTTTAGCTCCTTCGATCTGAATCAAATCACTCCTCTGTACTGGACATCTAAACGCCTCATTTGAACATGGCCATGCCACCTCAAACGACTTTCTCGTAGCTTATCATGTATCAGAGCTACTCCCAACTCATCTCTAATATGATCATTCCTTACTGTTAGAGATGTGTCTAAGTGGGAGGCCCATGGGTGTCCATGGACCTCCATCTCATGGGAAAATGTTGACAAGTTACTCCATCATGTGGGGTCTTATCGACTTGTTATTAGAGTTTTAATCTTATTTGTTATTTCTCTAATTCCTAATGTAATTATACTTTAGGAATAAGTAGTCTTATTTTAAGTATGCAATTGAGTCCTCATATATATTGTAATCCGGTTTAGTCAAGATATATATTTTCAGGCTGGGCAATAGTGTTGTTCACTCATTCTATCGCACAGCTACTTCTCTTCTCACAATCCCCATCGTCTACTTCTTTTTCCATCTTCTTTCTCTTTGCCATATTGCTGGTTAGGTTCTGATCTCATTACATATCAGAGCATAATCAGTAACTGATTATCTACACCCGATTCTGGTTTGAAAGTCTCAAAGGTTTCTTCTTAAGGGTTGCAGACCCTACGCTGCATCTTGATCATAATACCCCAGTTGATGTTGATGATGATGATGATCAACTAGCGTCCTTATTCTCTATTAACTAGTTCTCAGGGTGTGAAGATCTACTGCAGCCAAGATATTTGCAGATCGAAGGTTGCGGCTAATTCTGGAAATCTGATTTTTCTTCATATTGGGATCTCAAATTACTTTTGATCCAGCTAGTGGATTCTTCTCAAATCTACTTGGAAGCCAACTCGATTCAAGTTTAAGGCTGATTGGCCTCACTGATCTTACTCAAATTATTATTCTCCTTCACTCCATGTGGTACCCTGTTTTAGGGTAAGATTTCAGATTACTTCAAATTGCAATTACTCACAAATCTGTCACCCGATTGTTGTGAGTTTTTGAGGCATTATTGCCCCTGCCTATAAGTCGATTTGATAATGATTTGGAGCAAATCAGAGCTCCTATTGAAGGCCATAGGTTTCTCCCTTTTTTAACCTGCTGTATCTTTTTTTTTTTTTTTTCCTCAAGTTGTTGCTGCTGTTGCTATTACTGATCCAGGTCAAGGTCTCGTGATGATTACAGTCAAATTCCTAAGATTCTCCAGAACCTTCAGCCCCCAATGGTGTTTCCTCATCCACAACCACCCTGGATCACATAGGTACATATGCGTTGCTTGCTACCACTTCATCTACTCCCTGGACAATTGATTTAGTGGCCTCTACCCATATGACTGGCAAGTCTCACGTCTCTCACCTACTTTCTTCACCTTAGAATATTGCACAACCTTCTAAGGTCATTCTTGCTCAAGGCTCGGTTGGTTGCAAAAGAATTTACTCAAACTTATGGTGTTGATTATTTTCAAATCTTCCCTCTATCGGTGCGACTTAATTTTGTACGGGTTTTTATCTTGGCTATGAACCCTTGATTGGTCTTTGTTTCAGCTTGAAATTAAAAATGCCTTTCTTTATGGGGACCTTGATGAAGAGATTTATATGGTGCAACCTCCAGGGTATGTTTCTCAAGGGGAGAATGCGTCCAAGGTATGCCATCTTCACAAGGCTATATATGGACTAAAACAATCCCTGTGTGCCTAGTTTGATAAATTTACGGAAGTTATTTATGGAAAAGGGTTCACTCAATCCTTTTCTGATCACTCTGTGTTCATACATCGTTGGGGTGACAAGGTTGTGATTCTAGTTGTGTATGTTGATGATATCATTATTCCAATTAATGATCCTTCAGGCATTCAAGAGGTTGAAGCATATCTTCATCAGTACCTTTAGATGAAGGATCTAGGAGTTCTCAGGTATTTTCTAGGGATTGAAGTTGTTCGTTGTAAGAAAGGTGTAAGCATGTCTCAAAAGAAGTATATTCTAGATCTTCTTTGTAAAACAGATATGCTAGGTTGTAAACCTGTTGACAACCATACGGATCCGAATCTTAAACTTGGTGTGTGTGATGGTAAGACTTTGAGGATAAACAATAGTACAGAAGGCTTGTAGGAAGCTGACTTATTTGACTGTCACTAGGCATGATATTTCCTTCGTTGCTAGAGTCATTAGTCAATTCATGGAGAATCTTAAATGTGCTCATAGGGATTATGCTTGTCGAATTCTGAAGTATCTTAAGAGTGCTCCTAGTAGAGGTCTACTTTATAGTTGTCATGGCCCTACTAAGATTGTAGGGTACTCTGATGCTGATTGGGATGGTACCGTCGACAATCGTAGGTCCACCACTGGATATTGCACCTTTGTTGGTGATAATATTGTTTCTTGGAGCAATCAGAAGCAGATTATTGTGGCTGAATCTAGTGCAGAGGTTGAGTATAGAGCTATGACTCATACTACAGCTGAGTTGATGTGGTTGAAGTCTCTTATATAAGAGTTGGGGCTCTCAGTTCCTTAACAAATAAATATGTATTGTAATGATCAAGTTGCTATCTGCATTGCTACCAATCCATTTTTTCATGAACGAACAAAGCATATTGAGGTTGATTGTTATTTTGTGAAACCTATCGTTATGAAGAAGCTTATTTCTACTCTGTTCATCAACTCCAGCAGTCACAACTTGGTGATATATTCACAAAGGCATTATTTTGTCTTGCATTTGTTAACAGATGTGTCTCAATGGGAGGTCCATGGACCTCCATCTTGTGGGAACTAAGAACATGTTGACAAGTTACTCCATCAAGTGGGGTCTTGTTGACTTGTTATTAGAGTTTTGACCTTGTTATTTCCCTCTTTCCTATTGTAATTAGCCTTTAGAACGAAGTATAGTTTTATATTGAGTACATAATAGATCCTGATATAGTTTGCAATCTGATTTAGTCAAGATATATATTTTTAGGCTCGGCAATGTTGTTCACTCATTCTATCCACAACTACTTATCTTCTCTCAATGCTCCATGGTCTCCTTCTCTTTCCCTCTTATTTCTCTTGCTATAACTGGTTAGGATTTGATCTCATTACACTTACTTTATCCTTTTTAGTTTTTCCACACATCCATCTCAACATCCTCATATCAGCTACACTGAGAGTTCATCTATATGTTGATTCTTAACTAATCATATCAGATGGTATGATTGTCCCATAAAATTTTCTTTTTTAAGTTTTCAAGGAATACGTCATTACACAACACTCTGGATGCACCTCTCCACTTCATCCATCCTATTTTAATACTTATGAAACACCATTCTTTATATCACCTTATTTATGATTGATCCCAGATACCTAAAATAATCACTTTGCCGCAGTCTCCCTCTCATCAATTTTCACTACCTCATTATCCATCCTAGTGTAACTAAGTTACACACCATATAATCCGTCTTTGTTCTACTTATCTTAAAACCACTCAATTCCAAGGTTGACCTCCATAGCTCCAAATTGGCGTTAATCCCTGCTATTGTCTCATCCACCAAAACAATATCATCATCAAAAATCATACACCAACAAGGAATCTCATTTTGATTGTCTCTAGTTAAATCATTCATGATAAGCGCAAACAAATAATGGCTTAAAGCTAATCCTTGAAGTAAGCCCAATTGAAATTGGGAATTCACTACTACGATCCCCCACAGTTCTTACACAGTTAGACTAGTCAACACACATTTATACATACCTTTAATTATACAAGGGTAATTATTATGAAAAATATACCTTTATATATTCTATAATAATAAAAGGGTTGTTGTGTTAAATATATAATTTCTAAGAGCTCTATGTGTTTAACTTGTACAAATCATAACTTCTTTTGCATAATTTATATAACTTTTAGGAATTATATGTGCCTGTTCAGTTATCCTACTAAAAGGTACTGCATGTTACTGTTTAGTAAAACAAACATGTATGATATAGGTAGGTAATTTTGCTTTTCTACAACCCTCTTTTTTGGTTTGATTGGATATTTGACATGTGATCCAATACACATATTAAATGATTCAGATATGGACCCTTCGATATTTCCTTTAATGTCCAATATACCTGTGTCCACTCCATATCCAGTCAATGTATTAGCTTCTTTGATCCAAGGCAGCATTCTAACCATTTTCCCACTCCACCAGCCAGCAGCTGGAAACATTGTACGTACTACTTCAGTAAAAATTCTTACGGAGAACCTTATATCTTTTCATCCAGAATCTTTGGACCTGCTTGTTAGGTACCAATAACCGTGGTACTAAAATGGCAGTTTAGCTCAAGTTTTGATGCCATTAGAAAGATTTTTCAGTTACTTATAGTAATTCCAATATAATTATAGTATAGCATTGCAAGGGAAAGAGCCAGTACTAGATAACCAGAGAGAGGATCTTTTACTAGAAGCACCAGATCCCTGATTACTATTATGCATTGAAAAAGTATACCTCATCCAATGATGACTAAACTCTATCATGTTGCCTAGAAAACGAGGGAAGTAAGAATTTTTTTTTTGCACTCCTCAATTGCCCTGGAAAGTTGAAAGAAATGAAGAAAATTTTATGTCCATGCATTAGTTCTTAAGAAGCTTAGGAGAGAGTGAGTTTCAATCCAAAGTGGACAGATTCTAATGGTACAAACTACCACTCCCTTAGATTTAACTAGCTCACTCAACCATCTTAATAATCCGAAGAGGCATCTAAGAGCAGGTCTTGTAATAATGCCTACCCTTCTAGTGTATTTTCAATGGTGTGCCTGACTACCTATTCCTTGTTATTCAGGCGGGTGTGGGTCGCCTTGACTCATCAAATCCGTCACCCAATCTTGCTTCATTTATTGGTCTGGTGTTTTCAAGCTCCCCATTGCTACCATGAAAGTTGTTGAATCTGGAAAGGGGTCAATTCCTCCACCCTATCAGTTGGTCTTCCATCTAACGCCCCAAAATCGAAGGTGGTCTTGGCCTCCACTGCATCCATGATGTCAATGATGCTGGCACTCTAAACCGATCTAGAAAATTGCCTCTAAGCACAATAGTATTTGGAAATCCTGGGTCTAGTCTTACCTTCTTCATTCGGATTCTCTCTGGACTGCTCCACCTCGTCCTGATGCTTCATGCGTCTGGCGTAGCATCCTTAATTAGCACCCCATAGCTCTTAAAGCCATCCACACCTCCATCTCTAATAATATCTCCACTTCCCTTTGGCTTGACAACTGGCAACCTTCCGGTGTCCTCTTTTCCATTGTTGGAGCCAAATCTGTATACACCTCCGGCCTTCCCAAAAACTCCATAGACACTTCTATCATCTCTAATGGCTTGTGGTCCCCTCCCTCCCTCTCCCCTCTCACCCAAATCTAGCCCTCCCTTCCCCCCTCCCCTTGGCTCCCCTTTCCTGCGTGACAAAATCATTCAGTCCCCTTCCCCTTCTGGCATTTTCAATTCGCTTGGAACTTCATTTGCCCCCCACCCCCGAACTCTCTGGCACAAGGTAGGTTAGTTCAAGGGTCTCATCCCCCGCCACAGTTTCACTGTTTAGAGATCCCTCTCCACCTGCCTTCCTACCCAATCCTTCCTGCATTATCGCCATATCCCTATCCCTCCCTCTTGTTGCCTTTGTTGGAATGGTATTGAAGACTCAACCATCTTTCTTCGGTTTCCCTTTTCCCTCCTCTATCTAGAAAAAGGTTCTTTGTTTATGCTGGCCTGGTAAAAGACGTCCTTTGCCTTTGTGTGTAGAGAGTGGATTCGGATGGATATGACTTTTCCTAGCTTATACTATCTGTGACACAGCCAGGAAGCTTGCATTTTTCGCCACCATCAATCAAATTTGGATGGAGAGAAACCTTTGTAGATGGATTTCCAATTCCTACTCTTTTGGCATGACTTTGGAAGGCCATCTGTTTTGAGGTTAGCTCTAAGCTCCATTCTTCGCCACCACCCAGCTCTCAACACCCCAGGGAACAAGTTCATTGTTGTGTCCTGGGGTCTTCCGCCCTCCCCCTCTTCTCACCCTTACGATTGGCCTCCCTTCTTAAGGCTTTTTTTTCTTTTCTTTTACCCTAAGGCTTGTATTCCACTCCCTCTTTCCTTCCTTTTCGGTAATGAATTATCTATTCACCCAAAAAAAATTGTAAGTTATTTAATTATTAAAGAATCTAGTCATGGGTAATTCTGACTATTGGATGTCGAGGGAATGGTATAGATTGGCCACCTAATCAAATTTCAGCCTCAAATTCAACCTCTAACCCTCACATGTAATGTCATATCTTCCCATGTGTGTCCATGCACACTCTCTGGAGTCCTGAACTTGTTTATTTTGCTACTTGGAAAAGTTTTTTTAGGCTGAAACTTGACATATGAACAACAGATCTTGGGGTCTAACTGTCTACAATTTGGGCCCATCTGAGCTATAACACATGGAAGATGTTTGGGCCGCTAGAAAATCTCTTCTAGGTAAGCTGCCTAGAAGCTTCTTCTCCTTTGTCTTATTAGCATGGTTCGAAAACTCGAGGATATTTCGGTTTTTTTTTTTTTTAACCAAACAAAATGGTATACGAAACACAAAAGTACATAATTTTGGTCATTTCGTTTCGAAGTTTCGCTGATTTCAGCCCAAAAAATGCACTATTTAATAGAAATTTCAGCCATCTCGGCCATTTCGTTTCACTTATTTCTCTAATTTCCGCCACTTCAGCCATTAGCCCCCTCCCAAAATGGTCAAGCGAAACACATGGAAAAAGGTACACTGTTTCGGTGAAATTTCGATATTTCAGTGGTTTCACACCGTAACAAAACGATTTGAACATTGCTTATTGGTTGGTTTGTTTTTAGATTCTTCTGCTTAGTAAGTTCAGGTGTCTTTAAACAGTCGAAAGCTAATGTCATCTAGAATAGGTACTTCCGTAGTAGAATGGTAACAGTCTATTAAAGTGAATGCAAATGTTTATTGGAGTAAGAGAATGGATTTCTTCCATAAGGCTTCATGGTCCGAAACCTGTTCATGGCGAAAATTTCAGCTATCTTTCTTATTTCTCCTCTTTTATGATTTCATACAATGAATTCTCCAACTCAGTGTGCAATCAAATTTGATTTTTGTTCTATCACTTCCAGTGCTGTACTATTCTTTATTCCTTCGTATGTTGTCCTTCATCGCTTAAACGTGTTTACCCTGTCCATGTGCAGAAAACAAGACATATATTACGTCTGATTTGTTGACTGCAATGCTGTAGGCATCGCAAGGAGTTACTCCAATGTGGGACTACACAAAGTGCAAATAAACAGAATGCCGATTTTAGTTGATCGATTGGGTTTTATGTATGTGGTTTTGAATCTGAATCACGTTGTCACTTTGGGTCTAGCAGATTAAATTCTATGGGTTGAATTTCAGTTGAACTCCTTAAACTGATTTTTGCATCATTTCTGGAATAACTTTTGAATTTCTGATTTAATTCTGAGCTAGGATTTGATTCTGTAATCCTTCACTGTTATCTGTGAATTCAGATCTCTACTAAAATCAGAAGATACTGCAGATTGTCTTCTATTTATCAGAGCTGATATCAGGATCTATTTGATTATCAAAGGTCAGATTTCTGTTTGCCTTTGGCTATTGATTCTTATTCGATTTATATTTTGAATTCTGTAACAAATTCCAGAATATGATAATCTCAGAACTTCTACCATATTAGTTGGCCTCATAAGTACATATCTGTAAATCTGTCTGCATTACTCAGACACTTAAGAAGCCCAAAACCCAAGAGATAATAAGAGCAATGGAAAATGCACACAATTGGAAACATTCATATTTTTCTTTACATTGATTTAGGATAGATGATAGAATGTAGTATAAGAAAATTCAACCATCCATCCATCCAACAAAAAATGCTGTCAGAACAAATTCTAACAGGATGAAATGAAAGAAACAGGGAGGAGGAGGAGGATCACAAGGACAAGGAGAACACAACTAAAGATTTCCCAAGGAAAAGAAACTTTATCATATCTGATGTGGTCTCTTTATGGTCCAAAGTGTGTTTTAAACATTTGGATTCTAAACCATCCAAAGTTCTATCTTCCTCTACAGTCTCTACTGTCCTGCTAATCAAAATTAAGTTACCTTCACAATACACATACCCCAATAACCTTCGAAATTTTTAACTCAACAGAACAGATCAGAACTCAATGTGAACCTTTGTAAGAACCCTGTAAAGAGAAGAGAAGAAAAGAAAGAAAAAGAGAAAGAGACCTGCGATTGTGGAGCAAAGGGAGTTCCAATCGATCTGATTGGGGCTGCCCCTCTTTCATTCATTAAATAGAATAGCTATTACAAGTCCTACTAGGAATAGGAAAGAACAAAATATGAAACTAATACTACTTGCTAACTTCTAACTGTATTCAGTCCAAATAGGACTAGGAAAACCCACAGTCCTAATAGGACTAAGAAAACCCAAACCCATAGTCCTAATAGGAAAACCCAAGGGCGGGTTCTGCAACTTGCGCTAGACTCCTCCTTTCTCTCGATAGACTCGTAACACTCCCCCTCAAACCAAAGTATACACATAGCAACAAAAAGTTCCAGCTTGGACCAACAAAAATTCCAATGAGCATAAAGAGAACTCTAATCAACCATCATAAAGCCATCAGCTGCTCCAAAAGCAATGAAAGCCCTTCCAAAGAAGGCACTACAATACCAACAAAAGCTCTTCCCAAAGAAGACACTCCAATAGCAACAAACAACAGCAAAACCAAAAGCCCTTCTCAAAGAAGGCACTCCAACAAAAGTGTTGCATCCAACAGCCACATCAAAAGACCTTCCCGAAGAAGGCACTCCAACAAAAGTGTAGCACCCAACAGCTATATCAAAAGACCTTCCCAAAGAAGGTACTCCAACAGAAGTGTAGTACCCAATAGCTACATCAAAAGGCCTTCCCAAAGAAGGCAGTCCAACATAAATTATAGCTCCCAATATCTACAACAAAAGCACTCACGAGCCTCAAACAGAGATCTCCCCAAACAAACATCTCACAGAAAATTCCACAGTATCAGGTTGCCGGGGACCAAACAAACAACATCAGGTTATTAAAGATACCAAACAGCATCAGGTCGCTGAATATACTATCTTCGAAACATAAAATAGTTGTTGAGGACAAACACGAGCAGATACGTCTTCAAAGGAAATAATTTTAAACAGACATAATCTTGAACCGGGAAGACAATGACTTTAATCTCCCCATCACGTGTAGTAGTATACATGGGCAAATAATTTCCAATAATCAACATCATAAAGAATCCCATAACCAAGAGCACCATGAGAAAATAATTTCCAATCTCTCCGTGACAGTAACAAATCTGCAACTTCTTCAACCTACAGCCGAGAAACCAGGGAATAAACCTGAAAAGAAGAATTGATTAACTCCAAAACCTAGGGTTGGAGAGTAATGTCCAGAACATAGCAGAAAATAACTTCGCCATTGATAGCATCAAGCATCAAATAGCAACCCAGAAAGTAGCAGAAACGATTTGATGTCCACCAACAATAACCGAACCAGTAGTTGCTTCCAACGAACGAATTTCAGCAAACGATGAACAGGAATAAGCAAACTCCACAAGCAAACGACAACATTAACGAATGAACTTCAGTAAACGAACATCTTCGTCCTCCACAGCCACGCAACACAAGACAATAAGGTAAATAGCAGATGATATGGTTTGCATCAAACCGTCATTGAAACCCTAGTTCTTATTTTTCTAAGAACTAGAGCTTCACCAGTAGCATGATACCTTTGAACGAATCTCAAACTAGCAACTTGTTAAGCTCTGATACCATGTAAAGAGAATAGACGAAAAAGGGAGAGAAAGAGAGACCTACGATTGTGGAGCAAAGGGAGTCCCAATCGATTTGATTGGGGTTGCCCCTCCTTCATTCATTAAATAAAATAGCTATTACAATTTACAAGTGCTACTAGGAATTGAAAAGAACAAAATGGGAAACCAATACTAATTGCTAACTTCTAACTGTATTCAGTCCTAATAGGACTAGAAAAACTCACAGTCCTAATAGGACTAAGAAAACCCAAACCCATAGTCCTAATAGGACTAGGAAAACCTAAGGGAGGATTCTGCGACTTGCGTGAGACTCCTCCTTTCTCTGGATAGACTTCTAACAACCCAATATAACTATGAGAACATATTCTCCTCAAATTCATACCATAAAACACTGATATAAATAAAAATATACTTAGAGGTATGCATATATACTTCTAATAAAACATCATGAACTTGACAGGGTAACGACAAAAAAGGAATCCCAAAAAACAAATATCCAAGTTGTTTGATCTTTAATTCAAGACATAATTTATATCACATGTTTAAGCAGAATTTTTTTCATAAGAAACCCCAAAGTAAATATTAAGCATTCATGATTTTTATTATACCAATCAATTTGATGTAAAAATAAAATATTTCAAAAACAATGAAAGGAAACAACTCACCCCAAAGACCAAAATTCTGATGCCTGAAGGATTCCCTTTCGTGGAGATTCACACTTGTTCACCGCAAGAATAATACTCTTGTTTGAATAGTTTCTACGCAACCAATCAGCTATTTCCACATCAGCTGCCGTTAGACCTGCCTGTTCAGAATTTGTTAAACTGTTTTTAAATTAATAACTGATCATGAACTCAAGCAGCTTGCATTTGAGCAAAAGAAGATAGTTCATCTAAAAATAGCAAAGCATCACCCTAAGGCAGCAAGAGAACATGTAGAATCAATGAAATTATATGGTCACGTTTTGGTACAATTCTAATTCTGAGAATTCTCAATTCTTGGTCTATTCTAGAATTGCAATTCTATACTACCTGCATGATTCAAATTATGAGCTGTTCTCATTTTTAACACTATGCATGAAATGGAATCTTTGCCACACCCAAAATGTATGATTTTTCTGTGTGTAGGTAATATAGTTGCATTTCTGGCTGGAGTTCTCACAATTGGAGAATCATATCTGGATGCACTATAATTGTATATTGATTCTTACTCAAGTGTGGAACCCGTTGACCGTGAGAAAAGCAATTGTGCCAATGAGCCTCCAATATAAATTTGTTGCTCTTCATCAGCCCTTCTAGAAATATTCCAGAACTGGAGGGATTATTCTAGAACTAGAGGCCTTCAAGAATCAAGCAAAAACATGTCACCCCATGTGTCGATTCTAATTCTTACCCAGAATTGAGAAATAGATTTGAATCCAGACATGACCTAAGTATATCATAAAATAACTCAACTACTAACTACCTAACAGGGGAGGATTGTCAGTGCCACAGATGCAACATATCAAACAATACCAAGCTTAGTAAATTATATTCCTATTTTTATCCATATTTCTTAGCATTTCTAGCCTTCTTCAGGGATAGAATTAGAAAATTCAAAGGTTACTTTTTATACCATTATGATGAGAATAAATCAAAGATGAGTACAGCGCCAAAACGGCCAGTAAAAGGCCCAGACCACAATTAATCACATAGATCCAGATATCAGACTATAAGAGGATAAAAGACCCAGAATACCATTCAGGTTGGACAACACCTTGCTGGGCTATGACATCAGCAAGGTCAGTAACAGAACTTGGTTCATGATATTAAATGATAAATCCCAGTAAGAAATAAAGTTCTCTCCCATCAGAGATGCAAAATTCACAATATCTGAAGACTGAAGGGGATGTAAGCTATTCACAGGATATATCCCAAGAGGTGATTCACCACACAACTTCAACATAATAAACTAAAAAAACTCGGGTATTATAAGTAGGGGTTAGGCCTAAGCTTTTCTACTTTGGTGTCCTACAAGCTGGTAGGATGAAGCTAACTTAGGGTCACTGCTCTATGGGAGATGAGCTACATGGATGATAGCGTTATGGGAATGCATCTTCCTTCACTATGTATTTTGTCTTCCTTTCTCTATATTTTTGAAAAAAAATAAGAGGTATTGCCAGCTATAAAGCACGACAGAGGTTATAAAAGTTGGAATTTTGGACCATACCTGGCCATCAACAAGGAATATAATAACAGAAGCTTCTTCTACAGCTGCAGTAGCTTGTCTCTCAATCATCGAAGGCATTCTAGCGACAGCTGCCTCCCTGGAGGCAAGCGCTATCCCTTCCATCCCAATAGTTGTTGTAATAGCCAATTCTTCCATAAAATCAGCCTGAGATTTTGAAACAGTGATAACCCCTCCGGTATCTATCACCATGAATTCATGTTCTCCCCAAAAGGATCTACCATATAAGCGATCTCTAGTCACACCAGGTTCATCCACCACTATAGCTTTGGAACCCTACAATTTTTAGAAAGTTATAAAATAAATAATATATATAGAGAGAGAGAGAGCACTATAAAGAAGAGCCAACATCTAAAGTACAGAGAGGGAGAGAAGGAGGAAAGAAGTCCAATTCAACAGAGAAGTTAGCTCTCTTGTCTCTCAATCATTGTAAAATGAAATGCTCATTTAATTAAAAACAAGTACTGAAAACTCAGTTGCAAAAACCAATACCCCCACAAGGCGATTGAATAATGCTGACTTGCCAACATTTGGCCTTCCAACAATCGTGACCCTTGGAAGAAGATGGTCAGGGATCTGCAAAATAGCAAAATGGAAGGTGTAATGAAACAACTGATATTTTCTATAGTAAGAGGATTTTTTTTTTTTAAGGGACCAAAAATGCTGCCGGTAGTAGGTTTATTAAAAAAAAATCAGAGGGAACAATTAAACAACATAAAATTAAGTAGCAGTCTAATCACTCTCATAGTATACTTTATATGGTACAAGGGTACACACAAACCATACATCAGCATCCAGAACCATAATCTACTTCCTTCGCCGGGGGGGGGGGGCTAAAGCCTAAAGGTGCCCTTAATGTAAGTGCAGTTAGATGATAGCTTTCTGCACTATGAATTTGCAACCACAATCTTTTTTTTTTTTTTTTCTCAATTTTGGTTTTATGGATCCATGTATCTGACCCCATTAAGTTGGGATAAGGCTGAGTTTGTTGTCGGCGTTGTATTTGGCAATTTGTCCGTCCTTCCCAGCAAAAGATGATCTGTACCAATAGGTCATCCTTCCTAATGCAAAAGCATTATTGTGGAGGTTGCTACCTTATGGCATTACTAGGGGTCCATTGAAGGAGAGAAACAGACGAAGATTTCTTGACAAGTTTAAAACTGGCTTCCAATAATTGTCACCACCAAGGTATCAACTATCGGTATCGGGCAGTGCATTGGAAAGCAAGTTTTAATAGATGTATGGAGAGACACTAAATACACTTAAGATACATTTATACACATGGATACGCTTATGACACATGCAAAACTGGAGTTTTTAAGCATTGTGCACCATAAATAAGTAATAAATAATGCTATGTCAGATTATCTCTGCCTTCACAGCATTTATGTGATTCAAATATTCATTAGCAAGTGTAATATCAAAACCTAGTTAATAAGAAACAAGAAACAATTAAGTACGAAGACTTGAAAAAAAATACGTGATTCAATTCTTTGTTAGCAAGCAAAAGTTTTGCTTCTTTAATCACATCACATCTTCTAGGTCGTTTTTGAGTGCAGATGGGACCCACTAAGGTTTTGGCAAAAAAATAACAGAGTATGAAGAATTTTCTTTCAAAAAACTGAGATTTTTGGGTTTTGGCAACCTATTTATCAAGTTTATCGTTCCATATTGATACTGTACTGGTCCGTACTAATACATACAGTTCCATACATAAATATTTTTATTTATTGATTTTATACCAAATTGACATGGTCAATGTCAATACATATCGTACCGTTACAGATGATACGTATCAAAACTTCACCATGGCTATCATTGGAGGAATGTCAAGATATGAAAGTTTTTTGGAGTGCGGCACATCGCATATGATTTGTCGCTGCATATGTATATCAAAAAGAATTTTTTCCAAGTTTCTACTTTCTATAGCTTTCGTTGATTAATTTAAGTTCTCATTTGGTTTTCAGGAGGACAACTCCATAAGTACAAAAGAATCGCCAGAAGTGATTATCTTTTATTGACACTAACTAAGATTTAGTCTTTCCACTCAAGCATTTCACTTTATGCCCACTTATCAGAACTTATTAGTGGATTCCTCTGTTGATACTGATCAGAAGAAGAAAAAAAGAAATTACTACATAATTAGCAATAAAAATAATATGCATTAGATAAAAATTGAGGAAGAATATTAATGCAGAACTAAATGTTTACTAACCTTGACACTGGAAGTTTTCCGTCTCCTCTGCTTTCCACCAGTTCCCTTCCTATCATTTGTCTCATCCTCTGGAAACATAAAAAATTAAATTATGCCAACTTTAGTGAAGCTTACCTCATAACAAGTTCAGGGAACAACTCAGAAACAAAAGCCCTTAAAAACAGACTGAAACAGTGGACAAAGGACTGCTGCATATATAAGAAGCCATTCAAGCGCATGGAGAACAACCAGTGTCCCACATGCATCATGGATCCATATAGACCCAACAAAGACAAAGTACATATGGACTCCCTCTGTCCCAAAAAGATTGTCTTCGTTGGTTTTTTTTCAGTCCCTCATAATGTTAGTCCATTGTGGTAATCTAGGCAAGGAATCTTTTCGCTATCCATAATACCCCAGTTTAATCATATTTTACATTTTTTTTCTATTTAAATGGACAGGACAATCTAATGGGGGTTGGTACTGAAAATACAAAAAAGACCTTCATTGTTGAGGCTTTTAATTCTTTAGGAAGAGCCCCCTTAAAATGAGTGCTTCTTCAAAACAAGACGGTCAATTTGGGATGCAGTAAATATAGTCAGGTTTTCTTCAATCCAGTTGATTTGTGTGACTCCACTACAGTTGCATTGAAGAACGTCAAACCAATAAGGGGTAGTATTTAAAAAATATTGTTAGCAGTGGAGTTCAATGATTTAGGAAGATCCCCCTTAAATACAATTTTTTTCAAACAAGACAATCTCAATTTGAGATAGAGGGGATAACATAGTCTGGTTTTCTCTGATCCAGTTGATTTGTTTAACTCCACTTAGTGGAATTGAAGGCAGTTATCAAGGGGTTGGAGACTTGTTCCTTGTACAGGTGTCGAACTTGATGGTGGTATGTTCCTTGTACAGGTGGTAGAGGATGATGTTCCTCTAATAATGAGGTCATTGAGTTCTCCCTTTGGACAGCTGTGGAGGTATGCACATCTAGTAAGGAGGGCAAGAGCCCTTCTGTCAGTAGGGAATATTTCTTCTAGATGGAGGTTAAGGCAAACTAGGTGGTTAATTAACTAGCAAAAGCAACTCTACTTGTACTTGGGGCCATACCAATTGAATTACGGGCTGCAGATATCCTTCTTCGTGCTGCATTTTTTTACACCAGTTCCATGTAGTGTTTTCTCTTAATAAAATTGATAGTAAATTTTCTTATAAAAATCACACAAAATGGTGTAAGGCCTTAAAGTAATTATTGCACACTCAATATTAATGGTTCTTCATTTAAGAATAGGTTCCAATAGAATTATAGAATGCATATTAAGGATCATTTGGGTTCAATCCATTGTAGTACATGCTTCTAGATGTCAAATGCATGATAGATAAAAAGAGATTGCCTCATCAAATGTAAAAGAAGACTCCACGGGGCGGCTAAGGTTATTGAAAAAAACAACACGCATTTGTTGTTACACACTAGAGTACAAAAACTAATCTTCAAAATAAATCTTTCAATGTTTAACTGAGCCAGATAAAATGACAGATTAACATCCTTATCTGCCAGGGAAAGGGTGGGGGACGTGCATTTTGGCCTTCAAATTCAGGGAGAAAACCTACAAATATTTTCTGAACTTATTGCGTAAAGTTTAGCTTGTCCTCTGTTGCCCCATTAGCATCAACACCTTCCTTTCCGCTTATAATTGTAAAAGGAAATCAATGGTGACTACCGTTCAGTAAAAAATGCGGACACGGCATAGCTCTACCCACCCCCACACCCTCCCCCCCCAAAAAAAAAGTTGTTGTCGAGTCCTGTCAATCTAACGTACCAATTGTGAGTTCACGCGATAAAGATACAGTATACTCTCTAACGGCATCTTGGGCTTCTTCTTCCAGTGCTTCAGCATCAAATGAATCAGAATCAGCAGCTTCCTCACCGTCGTCACCATCATACTCGGTTTCTACTTCTTCGTCGTCTTCTTCCTTTGGGGGGATAAATTCCCTTCCAGGTGACCGGAGCAAGCATTTCGAATGATTCCAGGAAGATCTTAGCTCAGATTTTTCGACACAAAAGGAGGGATTTGAAAATGAATTGAAAGAAACAGAGGAAAAAAGGTTTAAAGATGAGTTTGTGTAGATAATAGGGGGAGCAAAACGGGTCCGATAGGTCTTCGGAACCCTAGAAATAGCTGAAAATCTTTCAAAGATAGGAGAAGCAGACGAGCAGTGCTCGAGTGCCGACATGGTGAAGTTCCAGTGACAACGGATTTTTTCGGTTTTTATCCATAAGCACTCAAGAACGCTCAAGCAGACCACGTCCCTGACGGTTGGTTTTTTGTTTTTTATTTTTTATTTTTTATTTTTTATTTTTTATTTTTTATTTTTTATTTTTTATTTTCTTAAAGATATAACGCCCAATAATGGCCCTTGTTTCTACGGGAATATGAAAAGACATCCCTGCCCCTTTGAAACTAAGGATTGTATCTAAATGTGATTTGTGAAGGCATATGGACAGGTTTTTAATTAAAATAAAGGCGAAAGAATCCTACCAATTTGGTAAAGGAAAACTAGACGCTCAGGTCAATGAGAGCATAGACGGGACTAGCATCTTCAGTGCATACAGGGGTGGGGGCAACATGGTCATTTTCACACTTGTTCTGTCTAGATGTTGCCTATGTCAGACTTATAGGATTTTTTTCCCTTAAAATAAAAGAGAAGAAGAACGTGTTTATTCGTATTCCTCAAGCCCAAACACAACTCCTGGTTTCAAGTTGCATGTCGTCTTTCATAGCTCCTTGAAAACCAAGGGTTGTTTTTGGGTGTGCAGAATGTGAATGGGCAATATTCTTTCTCCCAAAATGAAAACGAAAGGAGAAGGTTGGATACAGTATACACTCCCCCACTAGTTGTAAGCTAATGTCATGCACCTATAGGAGCGTAGGACACACAAGGGTAGAAGGTCATTCCCACAAAGTTTTGTATAAAGTAAAACCTTTGGAAGGGGATAAAAGCCCTATTGAAACGACAAAACCATCACCCTCAAGCTCCAATCAAATTTAGGGTAATTTACAATGCCACCCCTTGGAGAATGTCAGTATTATAGGAATACCCCTTATTTTTCACCAAATTAGACTCAGACCCCCTACCGTTAGTCTCTATTAAGTGATACTATGATATGACACTTCATCCCTTATAATGGTAGGATTATTCAAGCCCTTTTGTCACTCAAACAACCATTTTGATCCATCCAGATCTGACCCGATAGAAGTTCCCATCGTCTCTTAGATCTCATCTGCCAAGCTGAAACCAAGGAGGGAGAGAAGAAAGAGAAGGAAAAAACTTGAAACAAAAAACGAAATGAGAAGAGATTATTGCAATAGCATATGGTTCTCTGTCTTTGCCTCCCTTTATCTCTTCCTTCTTTGGGTATTGGTAATTTATTTGATTAACACAATTCTATGGACTATCGACCACCGAACGCTCCAATTTGTCAAATTTCTCAACCTAATTGGATGAAAGAACCTATATACGATCTATCGATGGGGCTTCTCCCCATTTCTATTCTGTCTTGTTTACTTTATTTTGTAAAAATGGAGTTGAATTTTGTTCTTATGTTGGTTAATTCTGCTTATTAATGGCAATTTCTCTTCCTCATTTTTAGATTCTTTAAGACGGAATACTTTCTTCTTTTTTATGCGATCTTGAACAATCAATCAATTCTCTTTCAAGATTATTAGTATGAGCTTGTTTCGATTCTAAACATCTCACTTTCAAAAGCTTGAAGCCCTAAACAATTTCATCTGGTCTAATCATGATCGTCTTGATCATCTCACTTTTCAAAAGCCTGAAGCCCTAAGCAATCTCATATGGTTCATCTCGAGTGATATGCGTCTTCTCCTTTATAGACACTTCCAAAGCTACTACGAGGCTAATGTCAATCAAAAATCATAATTTTCTCCGGTTCATGTCCCCTAAAACCAAGCTTTTCGTGAGGGGTGGAGGGTTTTAACGATTATTTTCTTATCCTGATTTTGCCGAATTGTAGTAAACAACCCCTTTGTGATGAAGGCATGGACAAAGACATACCTGAAGAACAAGCATGTCAAGTTCCCTACTGCTGGCTCAGCTAGCTACACCCATTCTCTTGACTTGAGCTTGATCTTTTAGGGGAAGGGCTTGGAACCCACTCTAAGAGGTATGCACTCTTGGTTGATGATCTCTAGGTGAAGCCAATATTGAAGCGGGTGAAGATTTCCCTGTTTCCAGTGCAGAAAAAATGGATTGAAGTTTGCAAATGAAAACTTCAAACTCCAGGATTCTTCGTGTATATTCCAGCAGAACAAACATAGAGATCCATGTTCCCAGATTTTGCATACATACATCTCAATCAATGCATACACCCAATATAAAACTCAAGACTCAACTAATTTTGCATTACATAAACTTTTATACTTCCATATCTTCCAAAATCAAGAGCTCCAAGATGAGCATAACCAAAAATATGAGTTTCAATTTGAATCTAGCTCCTTCTCCCCTGATCTCTTCTCCCTTCTTTGTTTCAGGTGGGGAGACAAGAGACGATGAAGCTCCTCTAATCGGCTCAGATTGGGATGCTTTGGGAAAAAAGAGGCTTTGAATAACCTAACATTATAAGCCGTTGGATTATTACAAGTAATGTGGGCAATTTCGGTACTTCACTATTTTTAAGGGTAAAATAGTATTTAGAAAAAAAAAAGGAACTGCTGATGTCAACATTCTTAGTATATTCTGTAATAGTGACTGATGGTAGGGGGTCTGAGTCTAATTTGGTGAAAGAGATGAGGTGTTCCTATAATACTGGCATTCTTCAGGGGGTGGTGCTGTAAATTACCATAAAATTTATGATAAAAATATTGAAATGAACCAAGAGGGCTTGGCACATGACCGATATACCATAAATCTGGCTCAATAACCTTATAAACTCAATTAGTCCTATGCAAATTTATTGGGATGCTATTGTGTATTCAAATCACCTCACAACGAGAACAACAAACTCAGCCTTCCCCCGACTTAATGGATCCATACAAAAAAAAAAAAAAACATCGAGGATAAATGAAAGGAAAGAAAGTAAAAGATATTAATAGAGGAGAAGCCTGACACCAAGAAATTAAGAAAATCTCAGCTAAATGTGATTGACTACATGGATCCTTGCCCTTCGTTGGCTCTATGCCTCAATCCGAGGTCATCCCTATATCTACCTAACTAATAGAACATGGTGTACTATGTTTGTAGTAAGGATGTGAATTTGAAACCGAAACAGTTTACTAAAATTGAATCTAGCTGTTTACACCGAAATCGTAAAACCTTTTAGTAAATGGTTCAGTTATGGTTTCAAGTGTCAAGCCGATTAGCTAAACGGGTTGAAACTGAACCGAGTTGTTTAACCTGTTGGTTCCAAACCAAATTGAAACCATGAAAACCGAATCATTTAAACCCCGTTTAAAGATTAAATAAGGTGGTTGCAAAATATCATTAGTATCTCATTTGATTCAAAGATTGAGTGCTGCAAGTCTGCAAGTAATTCTAGAGGTAGCTTACTCATTGTTTGGAATGCCGATTAAATTAATCCAACGCACTAAGTAGAATGTATACTAATAAAAATGCAATTTTTGCTTATACCATGGCATATTAAATATATATTTTCTAATATTATAACACATTATTTGGGGGGGGGGAAGAAGAAGAAAATCCCTGCTATAAGCATTACTTACGGACTTGTTAGATGCATTTAAGACTTTTCTATCGAATTCTTTCTCTTAGTTGTTTGGTTGTTTTGAAAAAACATAATGGTTTGCATTTCACATTCTCAAGATCGAATGGTTTATCACCAAAAGCAAATTTTAATAAACATGCGAATAAACTAGTAAACCGATTGCCAACCGTTTACCAACTGTATGAAATAAACCCAAACCAAAACCATTTAAAACCGTGAAACCAAAATAGTTTAAAAACCATGGAAACCAAAATAGTTTAAAAACCATGGAAACCAAAACCGTTTACTAAATGGTTACAGTTTTAGAAAGTGCAACCGTTTAGTAAATGGTGCGGTTTTGATTTCAGCCAAAAAATATATGAACCAAACCAAACCAATTAACACCCTTTTGTAGCACTTGTGATGCCAAATAGTCTAAGTACATATCTATCATGTTATATATTGCAAAAGGTATTGTGGTTTGCATAGATCATGTAATTTTATGCCATCTATAACCTTACTTGTGTTGTGTGGAGGGATAATATAGTCACATTAACTAATATATGTCTAGAAAATGATTTTAGATTAGTCATGTATTAAATTTAAATATCAAATTCAATCGTTTAGTCATGTATTAAATTTCAATATCAAATTCAATCGTTTACCCTTGTGGCCATAATATGGTTGTGTAAAAAAAAAAAAAAGATGAGCAAACAAGTGGATTATTTGGAACTACATGGTGACCTATGTAGGTAGTGGAGCAGCCTATATACACATATATGGGATTAAGACACCTATGCATGTAAGAAAAAAGTCTACTAATTAAATTGGCTTTGGCTTCACTAGGCTATGTTTCTCTGGGTGGAAATGAGTAGAAAAGAAAAGGAATAAAATTACTATTTGTCTTGGTCATAAAAGAAAAACAAAGGGCCCGTTTGGTATCGTTCTAAAAAAAACGTTTCTATCTTTTTTTGGTTCTATTGGAACAAAAAAACGCAAAAAACCGTTTGGCAACATTATGATGTGTTTCGGTTTTTTTGAAACAAAAATTGAGAAAAAAACGAAAAAGGGCCCAAAAGTTGGAACTCCAAAAAGGAGTTCCGTCAATATGGTTTCGTTTCAAAATCCCTATACTAGAAACCATCGTTCCCGATAGCTATCAGACTTGTGAACGGCTGGAGCAGTTGGAGTTTCTGCAGGTAACTCCTCTTCTTCTCTCTTCTTCTCTCTGAACTTTCGTTCCTGATAAAGCAATGCAATGCAACGCCTGCAGAGAGAGGACGGCGATTTCTTCTTCTCCGTTCTCCTTCTTCTTTTCTTCTTGGAATTGGAACCCTACGGCTACCTCCTTCAACTTCTCCGTCGCCGATCACGTTTGACTTCGGCCGCAACCAGCGATCGTTGCCGGCGAATCTTCATCTAAGGTTCAATAACCCCCAGGCGTGGAGGTTCCGCTACAGGCCACTATAGTAAGACCTAGGTTTTGATTTATCTTTCTTCTCTGCTTCTCTGTGTAACTATAATGTTTGCTATGGTAGTCTCTGTTAGTTGTTTATGTTTTGATGTTTGAGACTGAGCACGGTGGCCAGTCTGTAATGTTTGATTTCTCTGTTAGTTGTTTCTGTTTTGAAGTTTGATTTCTCTTTCTTAGTTGATTCTTTGTGTAACTATAATGTTTGCTATGGTAGTCTCTGTTACTTTGCTTTTTAGTTGTTTCTGTTTTGATGTTTGAGACTGAGCGCGGGGGTTAGGTTTGTATTGATGGAAGGTGAAAGGGTGGGTTTTTCAGTGGCAGAAGAGAATGATTTTGTTCCCTGTCTGCTCCTGGGCATCTTATTTCTTCTTGATTCTATTGCTTATTCATAGGTCTTACTTTAATGTCATGGAATTCTTATGTTCCTCTGTGAAAGCAAAGCCATTCTCTGTTCGTATGTTGTTAGTATGTTTGATTGTGTCAATTTCCAGGTTTCTGATATATCTAACTTATTTTTAATCCCTAATTGTCTTCTTCGCGATCATTGTTAGTTTTCAATTGTTGAATTGGGATTTTTTTTTATCTAGTTACTCTTGCTTGGGTGCTTGTGAGCAGATCGTTATACTATGTGAAATTACTCTGGCGTTTGTTTTGTTCTTCCCTGTATCAGTTGCATTGCCTTGAAATTATAGAGACTCATGCCATCTATGCAACTTTTTGCTTGGATTGGATTACCAAATTATGTAAACATTTGAGTCGACCTGAGAATGATTGCCTATGTTAATAATGTGAGCATGTTCTGAAGTCCTCTTTTAGAATATGATACTGTTATTGGATGCTTCCTTATTATAGTCTACAGAGAAGCTTGATGTTTTTTTTGAATCTATAAATGTATGTACTTTGATTTATATTAATATAGGCTTTGGTTTTATAAGAGCAGCATGTGTGTTTGTTTTCTATGGCACAACCATTTCATTTTCATTTTCATAAACCTACAAGCAGAGTTTATTTTATAATTTCTTTATACATAACTCCCATGCCATTAATTATAGTATAGCAAGATTTTTTTATAGCTAGCCAATGTCTTGTTACATAATATGAAGTATTTCCCTGCCAACTATACTTATTAAGTTGTAATAAATAGTTAAAATGTATTCCTTGAATACTTATGCAACTAGTGTTGGCTTTTTCCAGTTTTGTGATTAATTTCTCTTTAATATCATTTTAATAATTTTTATTAATGATTAATTCCACAATCTAGCTTATCCATGGCTTTTGTTTCCAACTTCCAAGTAGTCTAATTTCCCTCTTTGTGGATATGCTGGACTTGAAACCTTTGACTTTTATATAATTCTGATTCATATTACTGCAAAATCCTTATCCAATCAGTCTTTGATGTTTAAGTGCAAAATAATAATTTCAGATTTGGTGGGTTGTGATTCTCTCATCATTTTTTCAGTTTTAATATTGAGAACTTGATTTTCTTATCTCTTATTTTGGTTTGTGACATTTATGTCACTTTTGTGTTCTTTCTATATGTCTAAACTTTGAATTCCAGTATCCTACTTTTCTTGTACATCTTTCAGTGATTTGTACCTTCCTCGTAAGTATTACATAGTGATGTATGTTCTTATGGTTATATCTTTGAAAGAGTTGTCTCAAGTACTTGACTTGATTTGTGGGATGGATACATTATGGATTCATATGCATATTAATGAACACGCAGCACTTGTGTTTTAAGGTGGATGCTATACTGGGTGACAGTTTGAGTAAAGGCCACCTAGTGTGCCATGCAGTAGAGTGATTTAGCAATTCCAACTGTAGGATTGATAGAGTATGGTATGGATTAGCCAAATGTTAACTTTAAATTCAAACTCAATCATTTACTCCCCATGTAGTGGCTTGTTTTCTTCCTCAAGGTTCTCTCTCTCTCTCTCTCTCTCTCTCTCTCTCTCTCTCTCTCTCTCTCTTCTATTGATGGTTGAAACAGTTTTTCATGGTTGATTAGCTTGTCCATAAGTATCTAACAAACCTACAATTTGGGTATGCATGATTTATTTATTATTTTCCTATGCTTGATTTCTTTATTATTTTCCTATGCTTGATTTCTTTATTATTTTCCTATGCTTGATTTCTTTGTTACCTTGCTTGGTTTTATTGGTCTTTCCATTATCTCTCCCCAAGTCTGATTTTATTGGAGCTTTGTCACTTTGCTTGGGTATGATTCCAAATCTGATTTCCAGATCTCTTTGGTTATTTATAACCCCTAATTATAATAAGACATTGTTACTTGGGTTTCTTTGTTACTTTGATTGGTCTTCATGCATGTAAGTTTTATTTACAAATTTTTGTATCATATGTGAAGATGAACTTTGTTATTTATTTATTTGTCCTAGTATGCTAACTTTTACACTAACTTATAATGTCTAGCTATTATGTCTGGAAATAGTATCCCTGCCGTTAAGTGTTCAGAACTTTAGACCACTGTTTTCATTGAAGCAATGAAGGAATTTGTAAAAAATGATCACAAATCCAGTAATTCATTTAAATAAACTGAATGGAAGGACATTATAAAGCAATTTCAGCAAGCTTTAAATCGTACAGTTGGGAGAGAACAATTACGCAACAAGATGAACAAGTTGAAACACGAGTATCAACAATTCAAGAGACTGCTTGACACAACTGGATTTGGGTGGAACTCAATGACAAAAGCAGTCATAGTTGATGATGATTCCGTATGGGATAGGACAATACAGGTACAATAGATTTCACTAGCTAGTTGAATTATTTAAAAATTAGATTACAATGAGTAGTACATCTAAGTGATATAATGACTGCTTATGCAGACAAATCCAGGTTGGTTGAAATACATGAAGTATGGACTAAACAATTGGCCAGATTTGAGCATGGTATTTGGGGATGCATATGCCAGAGGTAACTTAGGGGTTGACAGTACTCAAGATTTGGATGGCATCGAAGCTGTTAACACAGTTGATATTGAGCAAGTCTTTGACTCTCCTAGTACCCCGGTGCATATAAGCACGACTGACCCCTTTCATGAGGATACTCATACTCCAACTCAGACCACCACAAAGCGAAATCTTGATAGGACACCCACGGGACGAAGAAAAAAGAGCGCCAATAAGGGAGATAGCCACGTGAAGGACTTGTATGGGAAGTATTTATCCATTAAAATTGAGAAAGCATCCAGTACTTCTGTTACATCTCCTGTTCGTGGTGGGGTAGGTGCATCTTGTTCTCGAGATTTCAGTGTGAGTGCATGTGAGGCGGTGTTATCCTCCATACCGGATATATCGAAGGAGATATATTTGAAGGCCACCAGTCGTATGTGTGCTGATCCTAGTTGGAGGGAGTTGTTTGTCTGTGCAAAGCCTGTTAAGAGGACTTGGCTATTAGATGCCTTGGAGTAGTTGAGGTTGTGTTTGAATGCTACTTTTAATAATTTTGGATTCAAGACAATACTTTTGATGTGTGTAATGTTACTTTTGGAGATACATTGAATGCTACTTTTATTGAGGTTGTTTTTTTTTCTATTATGGTTGTGTGTAATGTTGAACAGGTGTTTGGGTTGAGACGATGTGTCAGATTGTTATGTTTTATAGTTATTTGTTTCCAATTGAGTAGTAATTGTTTATTTATTGCAGTTATGTCAAATGCATTATGTGAAACTTCTAGTGATGAAGAAGATACGATCATTCACATGGGAATGGAATTACTGAGTGAGGCGGTATATATTCGAGAACCATGTAGGGATAGTGTATTTCCAGGTGTTGTGATGATGCATGAGGTGTTGAATGGGCATGCCAACAGATGCTATGAAGAGTTTAGGATGGAACAGCATGTCTTCCTTAACCTATGTGGTTATGTTAGACATAGGGGTGGTTGAAAGACACGACCAACATCTGAGTGGATTAACAACTTGGAATGTTCCTATGGATTGTTGGGAAGAGTTCAAGTAATAAGGACACCCAAAATCATTTCAAACACTTAGGAGAAATAGTTAGTCGAACATTCAATGTTGTCTTGATTGCAATGCAACGCTTGGCTAAGGAGAAAATCAGACCGCCAGACGTCAATATGATACCGATAGAGATTGCACAGAACCCGAAATACTACCATTTTTTCAAGGTAAATATGTTAATATGATACATGTTTGTAATTAACTATATGAATGTTTATATTCTTATATGTACTGGCCATTTAATTGTCATTATATGTCATAGCATTGTATTGGCGCCATAGATGGTACTCACATCCATGCGGTAGTTCTAAGAGATGATCAAATTCGATATAGGAATCGAAAGGGGATCACAACTCAAAATGTGATATGTGCATATTCATTTGACATGCGATTCACATATGTGTATGCGGGATGAGAAGGTAGTGCAAATGATTATCAAGTACTTGAACAGGTAAGAAGTGATCCTCGATTGAGTTTTCCACATCCACCTCTAGGTATTAACTTTATACTAATATATTACGTTTTCATTTGAGTGTATACGTAATAATATATATTATTTTTTGTCTATAGGAAAGTATTATGTTGTCGACTCTGGGTAAGTTAGCCAATATGGATTTTTGACACCATTTAGGGGTGAGAGATACCATCTACCAGACTACAAAGGGTGTAGAAGATCCCCAAGAACAGCGAAAGAGTTGTTCAATTATAGACATTCATCACTTCGAAATGTCATTGAACATACATTTGGGGTATTGAAGAACAAATTTTAAATTTTAAGGCTAATGCATCAGTTCCCAGTGGAAGCTCAGGCATCAATCGTACTGGCATGTTGTGGGCTACACAACTATATTCGAGAATAGCATATTACTGATGCAGAATTTGTGGGGATGAGTGATGATTTAAAAATTACAGAAGATGACTTGAATCTGCCACACGAAGATTTCGTTGATTATATTACAATACTTCAAACTATATTCGAGAATAGCATATTACAATACAATCAAGTCAACGAAATCGGGCAAAAGAGATGAATGCCACTAGACTAAGAATTACAAATGCAATGGCTAGACAACAAAGGATGCCATGACTAGTTGAAAACTAAAACCGATAACTATTTTGCCAAAACTGAAAACCTAAATTGATGTTTCAAGTGATGTAGTACTTGTTTTATGTTACATTTATATATGTGGTACAAGTTGATATATTATTATGAATGCCATATATTTGGATGCTATAATAACTTTTTTGATATTTAAATTTCTGTTACAGATGACTTCTTCTATGCCCCTACTCATGACAGCAAATTGTGAAATTTGTGGGAAGAGTTGTGGTAAATATACAACCAAGTCGGGTAAAAATATTGGAAGAGAATTTTTCAAGTGTGAAGATTCATATAATTTTTTCATGTGGGTGGACCAACTACATCTATGTAGATGTGATAAAGGTCAATGCAAAGTACGCACTGCGACGAAAGGTCCAAACAATGGACAGTATTTTCTATGTTGCCCAAATTCAATTGGGGTAATTTATTTATACGATTGACCTATACCTATAGATAATTTATGATTTTTGTTTAATTCGATGTTAAATTTCAACGACCCTAATCACATCTATTATTTGATATAGGTTGATAACCGTGGATGTGGTATGTTTGTATGGTTGAAAGATGAAACACATATCTCTACCATACAACATACATTATGTTCAGAAAGCTCAAGCTCAACATCAACATCATCCACACCACCGTCTGTTTCGAACGAGTACATGAAAGGATATCTGGAAGGGACACTTAAAGGATTAGAGGACCAAACAAATAAGATGAAAGACATCATCCATGCATTAAAGTCTTTAGACTTGGAAAAAAAGTGAAAATTTGGGGAATTATGTAATAATTAACTTGCACAAGGCATTGTTAATACTGTATTTTATTCATCATTTGGAAACCATGTTTTTTTTAGTTGGTATGTAATATTTTATTGTCCCAAAAGAATTTATATGACTATAGTATTTTAATGTTATTTCTGTAATTATTGACTTAAAAGAAAAGAAAAGAGAAAAAAAAAAAAACCGTTTTTGAAACAAGCATTACCAAACGGTAGAACTGTCGTTTCTTGGCTCTGAAATTATTCTAGAAATAGATTTACCAAACAACCTTAAATCGTTTAAAAATGATATTTTGACACAGAAACTAAAATTTTCGATTTTGACACGAAACGGAGCCAAACGGACCCTTTGTAAAACTCAGGTTCTGTTTTCAGGTTCTGCTTTTTTTAAGCACTCGGCACCATCACGATTCTTGAACCATGACCCTTTGAATAATCCTCGTCGCCGATGAGATATTGAGCATATCAAGCCAGATTTCTGCACCTGAGCAGGACTGGAGCTAGGGTTTTTGGGCCCAACACCCTGCTCTGATCCTTGGCACAGGAAGGACGCGGAGGTGGCTGAACTTTACCCGGTAAAGTTGAGGGTGAGACTAAGGTGAAGACTAAGATATTCGTGGGAGAATTTCGGGAAAGCGTGACGGTGTATGATCTCCAAAAACCCTTCTCCTCATTGGGGACTGTCAAGTATGCGAGATCGTCAGAAACCATGGCCGCAGCTTCGCGGTTGGCAAACAATTCCGGCAAAGCTCTCTCCAAGGTTCCAAGCTTGTCTTTTTTTTTTTTTTTTCTGTCGTTCCTAACACCGTCCAATACGTCCTTTTTAAAATCCGTGATAGTTATATTGCTTCCGAGGTCTTGAAATCGGTCGTCATCTCTTCTTGAGCTTCCCTTGTAAGAGTTACGGTGAGACTTGAGGGGAGTTCGAACTAGACTAATTGCTTCCAAAAGCTGTAAAAATGGGTCATGGCTATTCTACTTATCGAGTTTTGCAGAGGTTTCCTCTTACTGTTAGTTTATGAAATTCTAACCTTTCGATGTCGAATTATGTTGGGGAGATCAAATTTAACCAAGTACGTCAGGAAAAATTTATCAGCCTTTCACAAATGCGCATGTTTATGTGTTTGCTCTTCTGGAAGCAATAGTGATGGTGGCGTTGATGATCGTATTTGCTTGGATGGATCAGAGCGTGAGAATGAATGGGAAAGATTATTGAAGCCTTTTGACCTTCTAGAGCTTAGGAGATCGCTCAATTGGATCACACCAGAGCGGCTGTGTAAGTTACTAGAGCTCCCTCTGGATGTACCCACATCGATGGCCATATTTGATTGGGCAGGCACCCAGAAGGGTTATTCGCATACTTTTAATGTTTGTTATCTGCTAATTGATAAGCTTGGAGCTGCAGAGGAGTTCAAGACCATTGATAGACTATTGCTGCAGATGAAGGAGGAAGGGTTGGTTTTTAGAGAAGCCCTTTTTATAGTTATTATGAAATGGTATGGGAGAGCTAGTTTGCCTGGGCAAGCAATTGGGGTGCTAATGGAGATGAAGGATGTGTTCAGCTGTGAACCTACTTTCAGATCGTTTAATGTTGCTTTGGAGTTGCTGGTTGCTGGAAATTGTCACAAAACTGTCCCTGTTCTGTTCAAGCAAATGTTGGTTAAGGGTGTTTCCCCTAGTGTCTTCACTTTTGGAGTGGTAATGAAGGCTCTCTGTTCAGTGAATGAGGTGGATTATGCCTGCTCACTCCTAAGGGAAATGACAAAGCATGGGTGTGTACCCAATTCAGTAATTTATCAGACTTTGATACATGCCCTCAGCAAGGATGATAGAGTGAAGGAGGCATTGAAGCTCTTGGAAGAAATGTTTCTGATGGGCTGCACACCTGATGTAAATACATTCAATGATGTTATCCATGGTCTATGCAGGCTTGGACGGATACAGGAGGCAGCGAAGTTGGTTGATAGGATGCTTCTCCGTGGTTACAGCCCTGATTCTATAACTTATGGGGTCTTGATGAATGCATTATGTAGAAGTGGCCAGGTTGATGAAGCAAGAGCTCTGTTGGACAAAGTAGCTGAGCCTAATGTAGTATTATTTAATACCTTGATCAATGGGTACGTGATAGTTGGACGTTTTCATGAAGCCAAAGCTGTTCTTTACGAAAATATGTTACCTTTTGGGTGCAGTCCTGATGTGTTCACTTATAACATCTTAATCCATGGCCTATGTAAGGTGGGTTGTATGGGTTCAGCTCAGGAACTTGTGTATGAGATGGCAATCAAAGGCTGTGAGCCCAATGTGATCACGTACACAATTTTGATTGATGGGTTCTGCAGGCAAGGTCGACTCAAAGAAGTCAATGATGTTTTAGAGGAGATATCAGCCAAGGGACTTAGCCTAAATACTGTTGGATACAATTGCCTTATGTGTGCTCTTTGCAAGAAAGGAAAGATTGGTGAGGCTGTAGAAATTTTTGGTAGGATGTCAAGTGAAGGATGTAAACCTGATATATTCACGTTCAATTCTCTAATACATGGTTTATGCAATGTTGACCGCATTGAAGAGGCATTACAAGTGCATCAGGATATGTTATTGGAGGGTGTCATTGCCAACAATGTAACTTATAACACATTGATTCATGCCTTTTTAAGGAAAGGTGCATTGCAAGAAGCACTGAAGCTAGTCAACGATATGGTGTTTCGAGGTTGCCCTCTTGATGTCATTACATATAATGGTCTAATAAAGGGGCTCTGCAAAGCAGGAGCTGTTGAGAAGGGTTTGGCACTGTTTGAAGAAATGATGAGAAAGGGTGTTACCCCAAATAATATTTCTGGCAACATTTTGATCAATGGCCTCTGCAGAACAGGGAGAGTACAAACTGCTCTTGAGCTTTTAAGGGACATGATCCACCGTGGATTGACACCAGATATTGTCACCTATAATAGCCTTATGAATGGTCTTTGCAAGGCAGGACATATCCGGGAGGCTTTGAACCTCTTGGACAAGTTACAAGTTGAAGGGGTTGCTCCTGACACTATTACATATAACATTCTAATCAGTTGGCACTGCAAGGAGGGCATGCTTGATGAAGCTATATTTCTTCTAGGTAGGGTAATGGACAGTGGAATCATACCCAATGCCAGGACATGGAATATACTGGTTAACAATTTTGTTAAAGAGGGAGAAAGGGAAACTTGGACAGCGAGGTAGTGACTGAAGGGATAGTTTCCCTTTTGCAGTATGAATTCAGCCTTGAGTGTACATCACAAAGCATGGCAAGGTGTGACAGCATCGCCAATCATATTTTGCTGCAATTGAATTCTCTATTTATTCTCCGGTAACTGCTCATCATATAACCCATGAACTTTTTATTTCACAATATCTTTTTGAAACTATATCTTTCGTAGAAAGCTAATCCATTAACCAATCTAAAAGGGCATACCCGTTGCATGAGGCTCCCGCTACTGCAGGGTCTGGGGAGGGTCATAATGTGTGCAGCCTTACCCCGCTTTGCGAAGAGGCTGTTTCCCAACTTGAACCCACAACCACTAGGTTGCAATGGAATTTTGCCGAGGTCAACCCTCAAACTATAAACCAATCTCTCAACATTTATCAAAACGGAGTACACTGAACAGAAACCATACCGTGTTCGCTCCACTGAATCAAATGGCTATTGTTGAAGGCTTAACAATTGAGGTTTGGAACACCGCTAGTGACGGGCTCAATGTTGAGATTTCGCCTCTAACCTTTGGATTGTGCATCAAGAATCAAGCTGTTTGAAATTCCTTGATATAAACCAAGAGGTGTTGAGGAATATTCCTTCAGTCAAATTTATTTGGGATCTGACGACTTCACGTGGAAGTCACAGTGCTTGGTGAGAGATTTAGACAATATAAATGTATGAGTTGATGGTAGTCGGATTGTTTTAAAGCACTGTACGACCATCAATAGGTAATGCTCTGATCTCAGATTTGGTCTGCGGCAACTGATGTGAGGCTTAGCTGGCTTGAAGTGAGACAGGAGAGTCTGCGGTATCAGGAGAAATTTTATACTTACGGAGTTACGGTTGATGAAGCTGTTAATAAGCCAAATCTGTCTTCACTCGTGTCTTAATGGTGGAGGAGACGCAAGTCAAGCATAAATTTTAAGTTATCTTGAATTGTTTGAGGCATCTGGTGAAGTCAATATGCTATGTCGGTGAATTTATTTAGTAGTCACTGTAATGTGTTCCCAATTCTAGGGACTCCAAAAGAAAAATTGAAAGGATGTGAGTGTGGGATTCAGAGTAAGTAGGTATTTACTCTGGTAATGTAGGTTTATTTCCTTTTGTTCTTGTGGTTATGGATTTGCATTGTCTTTTCATTCTTCTTATTTTGAATTTTTGGACGAAACTATTCAGGCATGCTACCATTGGCATGAGTCTAATTGTAGGAGCTAGGATTTGAGATTGCTTTTGGTAGGTGTTCTAGGTCTCCCACTCTCCGTGCTCATATAGATTGATTTCCTTTTGTCATTTTAGTTATGAATTTGGATTTGTTGCTTCTGTTATATGTTTGCTTATTTGCAGTTTCAGGTTATGGCTTATGGAAGTGCATATGGATCTGGAGTTGATCCTTTTTTTGTTTTCCTTATAATTTATGCATATTCTTAGATATCCCTTCTAATTAATGTTAAAATTAATGCCGGAATGGATTACACAGTGATGAGGGTAAAAATGCCACTCCCTTGGGTCATCCTTGGGTCGTCCTCGACCCCTTGGTCATCCGTGGTCTAGCGTGGAGTACCAAGTCTTGCAAGGAAGATCACCCGGTCAATTTTTACCGCATCACACAGTAATTGGATTCCATGGCTGAATGCACCTGTACTTGCCATCTTGCCTGTTCTATGATGTGTAGTGTAGGTTGGTTTCTTGTTAAATCCTTATAAAGTGTTTTATAAGTAAGTGAATAGTTCGAACTTCAAGTTAGTCTAGTCGGTAGTCTTAAAATGTTGGTTATTTGTTTTGACTAAGTGATGATAAAACTGGTTTTGAGGCATGAATGTGTCATTACAAATTTCCTGTTCAGTTGGAAAGCCATATTTTTACAGCAACATTTACAGTGGCACCAGTCTCAGGTTGACAACCTCCGTCGACTTTCTGATACTGATAGGGCCTGCAAATATCCGCAATACTGAACTTCAGCTTTTACTAAAAGCTCTACCCATCCATATTGTAACTATGAGTATCTTGAAATATGCTTTTTCTTTTGGTAGACTGGAATCATTTTTTTGGTGAATAAATAATTCATTACCAAAGAAGAAGAGAGGAAAGGAATATACAGCCCCTAAGGGAAAAGAAAAGGAAAGGAACAGAAAAAAAGGCTAAACAGGCAGCCAACAAAGACAAACTAAGGGTGCGGGGCGACAGGATAAAAAGGGGTAGACCGCAGGATACAACAATGAGCCTGTTCCTTGGGTATCTCTAACACTCCGTTGGGGAAGACTGAGGAGCTTGGAATTGACATCAAAGTAGATGGCTTTCCAAATCTTATCAAAAGATCGGGAGTTGGAAGTCCATCTACGAAAATTCCACTCCATCCAGATGTGGTTGGTATTGGCACAGAAGGTGAGCTTGCCAGCAGCGTCACATATAGTAGAATTTAAAAAAGTTATGTCAATCCAAATCAGCTCTCTCTGTAGGGGGAGAATACGTTTCCCGCCCAGCCAGCAAGAATTGGCACTCTTTTCTAAATAGTGGAAGAGAAGGGGCAACTAAAGAAAAGGTGATCGGAGTTTGAATATGATGGTAGAGAAGGAAGGATTGGGTGGGAAGGCAATTAGAAAGGGTTCTCTAGATAGTGAAACTATGGCGGGGGATGTGTCTAGTGATTTACGCCAAGGGGCAAGAGGACTATGGGGACGAATGAAATCCCAAGCAGAGGAGGAACTGAAAGTGCCAGTGGGAAAGGGAGACCAAATGACCTGATCACCACTACCACAACGATTAGAGGGGAGGGGGTAGAGAGGACCATATATCTATCAGGGCAGAGGGAGGAGTGGGGCGGGGGCAAACAACATTAGATATGATAAGCCACATGGGATTCTCTATTTAATTGGAGGAGTAAACGGATCTAGGCCCTATTACAGAGTGGATGACACCAGAAGGATGCCAATTGTCAAGCCAAAGAGAGGTGGAAAGACCATCCGAGATGGAAGTGTGGATGGCATAGATGGTAGTGGGACGAAGGCTAAGGATATTGCGTCAAACCCAAGAGGCATCGGGATGGAGGAAATGGTCTAAAGGGAGCCTTTATGAAGAAGGGAAGAATATACCCAGGAGACCCAAACGCTATTATGTTTAGAGATAAGCTTCCAAATGAACCTAAAGATACCCGTAGTGTTGAAATCATGAGTTCTCTAGATACCTAGGCACCTTCCTTCAATGGGAGACAAGACTGAAGACTAGCTGAGAGGATGAAGTAAACGAATCAAGTCAACCTGTTACCAAAGGAAGGTGCTTATAAGGATTCAACAGCTTTGATGATGGATTGGGGCAGCCGGAAGACACCAGACCAATGGATATGATAGGATTGAATAATAGATTTGATGAGCACCAAATGGCTCGCATAGGAAAGCAGTTTGCCTTTCCAAAGTTGAGGCCGTTTACTAATGAGATCGAGCATAGGGGTGCAGCGGTGGGGCAGTGAGCCTGATAATAATGAGAGGAAGACTGGCATATTTAATTGGGAGAGAGCCCAAGGAGAAACTAAAAATGCCAAGGAGAATGGTTTTGAGAGATTCCGAGACCCCGACCACGAAAATATGGGATATAAGGAGGTTAATCCGGAAGCTAGATATGTTCTCAAAGAGATGGAGGGAAGATTGAATGTGGATTAGATGGAGAGATGATCAGTTTTGGAGAAGATCATTAGGTCATCAGTAAAAGCAAGGTGAGGGAGCTTGAGGATTCACATTTGGGGAGAGGGGAAATGAGATGAAGGTTAGTGGAAGATTGGATGGAGTGACAGAATCTTCAGAGGAAGGTGGATAGGGAGCAGCCTTGGCGTATACCCATTGAGGAGGGAAAATACCCAGCAAGACTGCCATTGACAAGAACGAAGAATTTTGGGGAGGAAATACAAGAGTGGATCCAGTTTATGAAGATGAGAGAAAAATACATCTCATGGAGGACTTTTGAGATGAAGTCCCACTTGATGGAGTCAAAAGCTTTGTGGATGTTGTCTATCTTAAGGAGGGCCGCCGGGGGGCGAGGGGAGCTTTCCTATCAAAGCATCTAACCATTTTCTGACAAAGAATGATATTGTCAGCAATGCTTTGGCAAGCAATGAAAGCAAATTGGTTAGGGTTGACAAGGGAATCAACAATAAGCTGGATGTTGGCGATGAATTTGTAGAGAAGGTTGCAAAGGATCTTGGCGATGAATCGAAGATATTTCATATAGCTTTCTTGGTGAATCTTTATTGTTTGACTCTAAGGGCAGTGTCGTTTTTTTTAATTTTTTGGCTGGGAGAGTGGTGGGTTGGAAATTATGACCCTAAAGGGAGAATCTCCTTATTAATGTCGTATCAATAAAGTGTTCTATTATTTACATATATGAGTAATTTTGCTGGAATTCTGGGAACATGATTATGATTGGTAGGTCCTTTCCTTCTTTCTTTCTTTCCTTTTTTGAATTACTCTAAAACAAAATTAAATTTGTGCCCTTCTCTTTCTGCTTCTTTCCCAGTAGCAAAAGTAACATGTTGGCCTCTGGTTCATCTTGGTCTAGGGTTTCTTCTGGGTGGTAGGTCTTCTCTGCGCCTCTATGCATCTCAATCTCTTCGCAAGTCCTCAACCATAGCGGAACAGATAAAGGTGGTGTTTCTGAAGCAACCGAAGGTGTTCTTATGCTCTAAAGAAATCTGGGAAGGACAAGAGGGCTGGAAAGTGTGGGAACCAATACCGGAAGAACATTGGGTTTGGGTAATGCTCCTCGAGATGCAATTCAAGGTACATATATTAATAAGGAATGTGCATTCAGTGGGAATGTTTCAATCAGGGACAGTATTCTATCAGGCACCTGCTGCAGTGCTAAGATGATGACGACTATTATTCTCCGATGAGACTAACTTCATTACGTCAAGAAATATCAGAGATATGAAAAGAGGCATTCAAACATTCCGGCACACATATCTCCATGCATCCGTGTGAAGGAAGGAGACCATGTTATAATCGCCCAGTGCAGGCCGCTGTCAAATACTCCGAGGCTTAATGTGTTGGAAGTGACTCCTGCTGGATCGTCTGGTGGAGTTGGGAAGATGGCTTTTACAGGAATATGATTTTGAGGTTTTCCATTTCTCTTATTGCGTTAGATGCCATTGATAATGGCTTTTCACATTCTTTTGTAGGAGTTTTGCCATTTTGGAAGGCAATAAAGTTTTTTTGATATATAAACTTTTTGTTTTGTTGAAATCAAGCTCTTTGAGATACCCGAGCTCTATCAAACTACAAGTACATTAGTTGGGACCCTGAAGTCAGTATGGAGATTTATGTATTTCTATGAGTGACATGAAATCAGCATTGTTTGGTTTGTTTGGGGAGCAACAACATGAATCTATTGTCTTTAGGTCAACAAATTGAGAAATTTCCCATACTATATATCATACTATTATATAAGTGCATGTACTAATGCTTTGTGGCTAATCTTTCGCTTGACAGTTTTATCATTATTATTTTTATTTAAATAGTCTCTCCCTCTCCCTCTCCCTCTCATTATCATTTCTTTCTTTTTCTATTCTCCCAAAATTACCGGTACCCTTATTTTTTTTTAATAATTAAATACTGTCTAAAAATTTATACTCTCTCACGCTCATTCCTTCTCTCTCCCAACTTTCCTTTTCTTTCTTAAAGTCTTTCCCTCCTCTCACGTTCCTCTCTCTCTCTCTCTCTCTCTCTCTGACTTATCTATGATAAAATACTTCGGCCTGAAGAGGCTACCTGTCGATGCTCATAAGGCTTCATCCTCCCCAGTGAAGAACTAGGTACTGTCATTGGAAATTTTGGTTTGATGATGACCTAGGAAAAAAATTTTAACACCCTTATCTTCGACTGATTGTCTTCCAATAGTTTTCGCCCCTCTTTTTTTTTTTATCTTTACTTGGAACCTCCACTTGGAAGTCAGAACAGCTAGTTTCAATCCTCTTATTATATCTTTTTTCGTTTGGTTGAACTGTTATATTTAATTGCCGTGGTCTTCCTCAGTATTGCAAGTGATGCTCTAGACAAGTTGAGATTTTTAAGTGTGACCGAACCCTCTCTTCTTGGAGATGCTGGTGAACTGGAGATACGCATCAAGCCTGATCCAGACAATGGGACCATTACTATAACGTATGGTACTTTGACCTTTTCTAAGTTTGTTATCTTGATTGGTATAGTAGTTATTGATAATAAGCTTCATTGGACATGCAGAGATACAGGTATTGGCATGACAAAGGAAGAGCTTGTTGATTGTCTCAGAACAATTGCTCAATCAAAATTCTTGAAGCCTTTCAAGGTGGGGTTTTTTTTTTTTCTAATGGTTTTATGTTATTACTCTTTTCTTGTGTGTGTGTGTGTCTTGGGGGGAGGGATTGGGAATGGGGTGATTTCTGTACACCTTTCTACTTCATATGCTTCCGTAGCTTAGTTTATTCTCTTCTTTGACTCATTTTTATATTGGTGACCATCTCCTCTCTATTGAGTGTTATTTGTTGAACCTGTATGCAGGAGAATAAAGATCTTGGAGCAGTTAATGGTTTGATTGGTCAATTTGGAGTCGGGTTTTATTCAGCATTCCTTGTTGCTGAAAAGGTTTGTGGCAATAGATTTGAGATTACCATTCTTAAGTTACTTTATCTCTGTATTAACTCTGCAAGAAATGATTGATATTTTTGTGTTGTTCTCATTAATTCATACACAGATTTATTTCTGAGTTATTCTTGAAATTTGGAATAGGTAGTTGTGTCTACGAAAAGCCCAAGGTCGGATAAGCAGTATGTCTGCGAAGCTGTTGCTGACAGTAGTTCTTACTTGATAAGGGAGGAGACTAATCCTGAAAATCTACTACGGCGTGGAACACAGATTACCTTACTCCTGAGGGTAATTCTTAGCTTCCTCCTTCCACCATTTAGTTTTAGTACTTGGATCCTCATACTGGATCATTAGGTTTCTGCTTTTTTCTCTTGCAGCCAGATGATGATAAATTCGAACTCTCTGAGCCAACTAAAATTCAGAGTTTGGTGAAGAATTACTCACATTTTGTTTCCTTCCCTATTTACACATGGCAAGAGAAATCAAGGACTGTGGAGGTGAGGGTTCCTTTCTGGGTTGTATCATTTCTTTCTGGACATTTCTTGTTGGAGACAAATATTATGTCTGGGCTTAGTATTGTTCAATGGGGCATGGTGCCTTTGCTACCTTCTTTTAAGGGTGACTGCTGTAAGAGTTGTATAATTTTTTTTTTGTCAAACTGTAGCTTAGCGTTTCCGTAGCTTCAAAGTAAAAGTGGCTTTCTTTCAAAATATCACTCCCCACCCTTTTAGGTGAAAGTACAGGGGAGAGGAGTGCTATTTCTCAAAGTACGTGGGGGGAAAGTGGTATTAAGGTAAAGTACAGTGGAGGGGAGTGTAATTTCCTCTAATTAATATGAGACTTGGATATCTGGAAGAGGAAGAAGAACCAAAAGAGGGCGAAGAAGAAAAACCGGAGGTAATGAGTGGGATTTGGATTGTTGGGTCATCTTGCTTTGCCTTTTCTGTTTATATAGCATATTCGAGCTTTTC
The DNA here is from genome assembly GCF_013358625.1 of Macadamia integrifolia. Lineage (NCBI taxonomy): Eukaryota > Viridiplantae > Streptophyta > Magnoliopsida > Proteales > Proteaceae > Macadamia > Macadamia integrifolia. The sequence goes on along the minus strand of NC_056563.1, from coordinate 8,315,500 downwards.
ATTTTTGGTTGTGCAGGAAGAGAAGAAGAAGAAGAAGAAGAAGAAGAAGAAGAAGAAGAAGAAGATTATAACAGAAGTATTGGGATTGGGAATTAGCGAATGAAACAAAACCAATATGTGTGTGTGTGTGGGGGGGTGGGGTTGGGGGGGGGGGG
>NC_056563.1:8312569-8315325 GCF_013358625.1 Macadamia integrifolia | reverse complement strand
GGGTCATATCTGTTACTTATGGCTCCCATTTGTTTTTATGGAAAAATAGTTTCCTGAAACTCAAGTATTGGTTATGATACTTGTCGTGTATTTCTTTGTAACTAGGGCTTTCCCTTATTGTAAGTAATAAGAAACATGTTTCGGAGTGTGAAATTGTGGAAAATATTCCAGCCTGTATGATGGAGGTAGTGCCCTCCATTGGTGGTGATGGTGTTGTTCCAGTAAATGCCTAAAAATTGATATTACAGGATCAACCAAATTTCCTATTGGCCTTCACATATCAGATTGTTCTTGAAAAGGATTCAAGAAATAAAATAGAATTCTTGCCATCCTTGGCTTGGCTAAAATAAAAAAGCATCACCAGCAAGTCAACCCTTTCCTAAAATTTATTGAACTGCTATATAACAAATCAGCATATCCAACCAGAAAAAGTAAAGCAAAATTGAACAAGGTATAAGTCGATTAGAATTTCCTGTGGAGTTGGCAACTTCTAGATCTCCCTGCAAATAAAGGAGAGGGAGATTGGTCAGTGGTTGATTAACAACAAAAAAAAAAAGGTTTTCGGCAAATGCGCATGAGATTAAGAGAGGTAAAGGACAGTCACAGAGACAGAAATGGAGGGAGGGATGAGAGTTTGATCTTTGCTTTCCGGAGATTGAGATGAGCAAGGCATTTATATCAAATGCACTGGGGAAAAGAAAAAAAATTGAACTGAATAATCTCAATGTAACAGTACAATCCTTGATGGCAGCATTTCATCTATAGCATTATGTAGATAGCTTAAAATTAAGAAACATACGGGCTTATGCTTTCCTTGAAAATCAGACCACATTAGAGTCAGTAATTGGGGTTGTCTTAGTTAAACTCCCTACCACATGCTTTCCTTGAAAATCATACCACATTAGAGTCAGTAATTGGGGTTGTCTTAGTTAAACTCCCTGCCACATGCTTTCCTTGAAAATCATACCACATTAGAGTCAGTAATTGGGGTTGTCTTAGTTAAACTCCCTACCACATGTATACTGAAAACAATTGACTGGGTCACAATGTAAATTAGCTACCTTAAATACAGAAGCAAGCAAAGACGCATTCATGCCATAAAGCCATAAACCAAAAGAAGAATAAAAATGTAGCAGATTGGATTTCAATCCGTTGTACCAGAGGGAGGGAGGGAGATCGACAATGCCGGAGAGACAAAGAAGATGTTCATTGTAGTCGGATATGGAAAGGGGTGAGAGAAGAGAGAGGGTGTTGTTGGGCGGGAGATATAGAGAGAGTGAAAGATGGGAGAATGAAATAAAGAAGGAAGAACCAAAGCTCAAAGCTACATGTGTTGTTATTATCGATAAAGAGTCGTTAGGAAAGAAATTGGGGAGAGAATATTTTACCAAAATAAAAATCTGCATTCCTTCTTTACATGTATGGATTTTGCATCTCTCTCTCTCTCTCTCTCACTATTCTGCGATCCAGCCATTAAAATCTCAGAAGGTACCATGCCTATCTTTGGTGGTTAAAGAGTCTTCACCGACTATGAACAATCATGTTTGTTTGCTTTAAGCCCCGGTTCCTTTTGTAATATAAGAAAGTTTTTTCTATCTCTTGGATTTAAGGCTTATAAGTTCTGATTTTGTGTAAAATATTTAGATTCTTCACCAATAGAATCGAAGATGTTGGGGATCACATGCAATGTGTGCAATAAGTGATTCAAATATGTTTTAAAGTGAAAGCTCCACAACAAGTCTGAAAGACATCCGTATCTCAACTAGAAGGTTTGTCTTCCCTATTAGCCTTTCTTCATTTGTCATTCCCATGTATCTCCTGGATTAAAGCTTAATTATGCAAATGTGCTTCATTTATATTTATTTCTGTTGAGAACCATGTTTATGAGGAAATTTAATTGACATGGTTAGATTATTGTTTGATGGGTTATTTGATTTGGGTTTCTAATGATGATAAAATTGGTTGTCTATTCCAGAAATTTGGATATTCTGAGCGATTGGCTTTTGCTTGATGGGTAATTTAATGAAAAAGAAATATTGCTACAAGGAAGAAGCCTTCTTGTATTCCTTTGATGTGTTGTTGGAAATATTGTCAAATATTGATTCATAATGGGTGGTTGGCTCATTACTTTTTGGAGGTCTAACCTTTTAGAATTATTTTATTAATGTCATGTTGTTTGTAAATTTTAATATGTAATATATTAGGTTATATTATTGAGGTACCAATATTAGCATATGATACTGTTTCTGCATTAAATTTGGATTTTTTTTATTTATCTAATTTCTTGAGCATGACAATGCATGAGAATTATACAGAAGCAAGTTTTGAAAAAAGCTATATTTCTTGCCCTATTCTTTCCTTTTATTTTTTGTTCGAATTTTTTTTGTGCTTAAAATAATTTATTAAAAGGACAAAGAAAACAAATTCAAAAAGTTGGGTGCAAGACAAATTAGTGAAAAGGTAAGAGGCACTACAAAAGACAAAAGAATACAAGAAGGACCAAATGATCAACCACTAATTAAGTTTTCCATTCCTTGGAATGAAGGTAGGACAAGACAAATCTTATACGCATAACAAAGCATCCTTCATTCAGATATGTGTTTGAAAATTACTATCATTATGGAAAGTTTGGAATTAATAGTCCAGTTAGTGAGGAAGGATGAGTTCAAATTCAATTTTTTTATTTTTTATTTTTATTATTATTATTTTTTTTTTTATGAATAAATAATTCATTACCTACAGAAAGAATATACAAA
>NC_056563.1:8250826-8312508 GCF_013358625.1 Macadamia integrifolia | reverse complement strand
GAGATCACAAAAGCCAAAATTTTTTTTTGCTTTGTTTTTGGTCTTACACCCATTGACCTTGTTTTAGCTTTTTATTTAAGTAATTGTTCCTTGTGGGTTTGGTTACGTTAAAATCTAGATTCCACCTTTTCATCTCTACCTCTCCCTCTCTGCCTCTTTTTTTTAGTGCTATTAAAATTCGTACAAATAGTATTAGATGTACTTTTGATATTGTATGGCATTGAAATGATTGTAATTGGTGAAATCTTGTTTTTGCTGTATTATCACGGTTAGCAATTAATGTGGAACTAATACATTTGGTTTCTTATAGTCTGGAAATAGTCTTTTGTAGGAGGCAATCTCCTGGATGGCACAATGTCCTATGGGCCTTCAATAGTGCACTTAAACTTAACAACCCTAAGAGCATTTTGCTTCGATTTCTTGGTAGGTGAAAGTTATCTTTATCAGAGTTTGGCTTCTGTCTTTTTGTGGTCTATTGTTCTGCCCACTCCTTATGCATGGTATTAAAAGGTTTTGAAATGATTTATTATAGTTTAGAACCTTCTTCCAATGTGAAATATCCACCAAAACCGACAATAAAAGTTCCATATGTTACCGGATTCAGACTACTGGATTTTGCAGGCATGGATTATTAGTCACAATGAGGTCTATTGATTGGACAAGCAAGGATCATCAAAACAATGGGAGTTTAGGCCACGAATTGTGCACATAATGGAACACCTGGGTTTACTAAATGTAAATCAGTTTCATTTGGAGGTCACTCTAACCCTTACAAGTTTCTATTCTATATTAGAGTTGGCTTTGTTTATAACAACATGGCATGAAATTCATTTCTTCATGCATCTCATATTTTATTTTATTTATTTATTTATTTTTTGTACTTGCCAAATTCTTACATTGGTTTCTGGTGATCAATGTAGGTGAAGGTTGAAGTTTATATTTATATATGTCACTTTCCTACATATAATCTGAACTCCTTTATATTTTGACTAGCGTGTATTGTGGTTCTGTAAATGATGAATCATGCAAATAGGCCTAAAACGTGAATTCATTTATTTTGGTGAGAATGTCAATTGAGATTTCCATCAAAGAGTACTATCAATAGCTCGTGCTCCTATTTGCTTCAAATCAATTTACTTCCCAAGTTGAGCTGAATTTTTTTATAGCACTTTCACAATGATTAAATTGAGGCATCAAATAGAATCTCACTTTTAAAAAGTGAATATTTCGGAACTAGGAGTTAAAGAAAATAATTTAAAATGATTTCATTTTTTTTTTTAGATTCATGATGAAGTTCTCATTGATGTGATGATGGAAGATGGGTAGATATGGACCAAGTATATAAGAATGAAAAATGACAATTACTCTGTTATGTGATTCTTTATGCTAGATAGTTTTGAATATGTGAAGTAAGAAATTGATAGACTTTCAACAAGAAAATTGATGAAGTGTTGCTAAGGAGAACTCTTTTTTTTTAATCATGGATTAGGTATTTACTAGAAAAATTAAAGTAGGTTCCTATAGCCTTAGATTAGATTATTTTTTTAGAACTTCATCTCTAATCAAAGGGACCTTCTGTTAGTCATAAAATTTGCGTCATATGTTATCTTTTTTTGCATTATCTTGTAAAGTTTAATCACACGATCCCTTCTACTCTTTCTCTCTCTCTCTCTCTCTCTCTCACACACACACACACACACACACACTCATGCATACACAAACACAATCATATACTTTTTTGTCCCACGTGCATTTGCACTTGCACGTGGCACTTTTACTAGTATATATATATATATATATATATGTAAGTTGTGTTTGCTATGTTTCTTGGATTTTGGTTCCAACACATTCTGAAATCTGATTCTTCTTTATTTTTTTGCTTTAGAATGCATTCTAGACTGAAAATCTATTCTGAATATTCATACCAAAGTACCAAACACAGCCAAAGTATTTTTGGCACCCAAAATTGATGAAGCACCACTCACTGACCAGACTCCAATTTACATTGCTTTCTATGGAATTCAAACTCCACTTAGAGGGACAAAAGGGAATCAATCATGAAGTCATTTCGATCTCCATTTTTCAATTATTTGTCCTTCTTTTAGTCACTTTAATAGTAGAATATCAATGAAATTTACCTATTGCAGCTAGTTCTATAGGACTACTTATTTAAAAACTCCAAAAAATCCTCTATTTGTGGAAATGTTTGCTTTTTTTTTTTTTTTTCTTCTTTTTTTTGGTAGAAGAAATGTTTGCTTTCTCTTCTTGATTCTGTTGTCATTTAGATTTTCATTTTAATCATTTTTCCTTCTTTTAGTCTGTCTAATAGCAAAAAGTCAATGAAACTTACCTTTGTATCTAGATCTATAAGACTTTTGAATAAAAAACTTCAAAAAATCAAAGATGTGTTGAAATATTTGTTTTGTTGTCTTGATTAATTTTCTAGGATCGGTTTTGATCGATTCTCAAGTCTCAACCTGTACTGATTCAATGGAAGCCAGTCTCTTGTCTGATTCTGGATTTTAACACCTTACACACAACTCCAATCCGAATCTGATTCTGGAATTATAGGCTTCAATGTGATTTTTTGTTTTCAATTATTTTTTCCTTTTGTCTACATGATTATAATCAATATTGGTCCCCCACCCCTACCAAAAAAAAAAAAAAAAAAAAAGCAAAGAAAGAAAAGAAAGAAAGATTAGAATCACCAACTTCTTAAAAGAAATTTTGGGACCTCATCATTTGTTTGGAGTATCTTTCATTGTTCTCATACTGCATCACCTGTTTGGAGTGTGTTCATTATTCTCGTACTTCATCAATTGTGAGGAGTATCCTTCATTGCATCAATGAATTAAGAAATTAAGGGTGGGCACTTGGATGGGTTTAAGTAAACGACATAGTCCGAAGCATAGATGGAAAGCAAGGTTTGGACTCAGGTTAGTCACCCGAGTTGAGTAAAAAAATATATGAAACCTGGTTAGGAGTCATGAAGACTCACCGAGGTTAAGAAATTACCTAACTAGGTCTGAGTTAGTCGGAGTTTTCATTGACTCGGTATTTGTGCTCGAGTCATATGAAACTTATTGTATCTGATTTTTTTTTTATTGAGCCATAAACCACTCATATAGAAGTTTGGTCTACAACTAAACATAGACTTAGAATTTTTATTCGATGTCTTTAATATTATCCCAATTCTCACCTATGAGGCAACCATAGCCTCACTCCCTCCTCACTTGGAGAAGGGTGGTAGTTCGCACGTCACGGCATCTGGGTGCAAAGGCCACATAACCATGCAACTTTTTTTTTTTTTCTCTTTAATCATATAAAATTTTATGTAGACAATCAAAAAATCCCAAATACAATTGCAAACTTCATACTAGTTGTTTCCGTCCAAGGGAGGAAGAAAGGGCAGATGCCTCCACCACCAAAGGGTACCTTGACTTCTGTTTGGATGATTTTTTTGTGATGCCAAACATTGCCGAAATTAAAAAAATTTCCACGGCATATTTGTACATTGGGGTTGGCTTCTGGAGAAGGGTTGGCACCATGTTGGATTTCAATTAACTCTCAATTTCAGCAGTGTGTGTTGGCTGTGGAATTGGCTCATATTTTGTTTACGTGCTCATCTGCTATCTCATTGGATTCTGGATCCGGAAAATCTTGCAATCCAATCTTGGATGCAAGGGTGACATCAATTTGATTGTTATGTTCGGCCCGTTTGGTTAGGGAGGTTTTGATGGGGTGGGATTTAAGGGGTGAGAGAGTTGTACTTATTTTCCCAAAAGCATGATAATGTCATGTGTTTTGATATAATGTGGTGGAAAATATTCTAGACAACATTGGGAGATGAGCTTTCTTGTCTGCTGATGTGACTTTCCTTTCACCTACCAATGGGTTGGTAGCCTAATGGTGAAAATGCCCTAAACCCATCACCGCTCGAGTCGGCTGGTTGTGGGTTCGAGTCTTAGCATGCACACTATCGCCCATTGATCCTGTGGAAGCTCCGCTTGCCATACGGGGGCTTGTCCTGGGGGCTATGATCACTATCATGGAGGACCCTTTTTGTGTTACCAAAAAAACAGATGTGGCTTTCATCCCCTTCCAAAATATTACCAAATTGGTGGGATTTTGTGGAGTGGGAAATCATTGCAATTAATGACTCTCTTTCTTTATTCTTCTGTTCTCTCTCTCCCACAACTATGTGTTAACCAAACAAGGTTGGGGTGGGAAAATCCAACTTTCCTCCAACTTTAGTTTCCTTACCTTTAACCCCACCAACATGTGAAACCCAGTAGTTAGACATTCCCATTCCAAACTCCCCACTAAACAAACGTGGACGGAAAGAAAGTTAATAGGGAGTGTGCCGTCCCCTATCGCTTTATTGTTGACATGGACCCCAATGAATGTTATTCAAGCTGTCCATGCAGCACACTCTTAAATTCCTCCGAGCCAAACATCCACCGAGACAAACTTCCTCTCATCAATCAACCATTGAGGATGCGAACACGCACTTTGTATTCTTAGGAGTGACATATAGCCAAATTCCTCTCCACGTAGCCCACCAATTGCATGATCTTCACTTTCTATTGAATAAATTACTTTTCACAGGCTCAAGTAAAAATGCGGAACCAAAACCCAAATCCTAAAACCTTTTCGTCAAATGAATAAATAAAATTAATTTGTACACAACCGAAAAAAAAAAAATAATAATAATAATAAAAAAAATCAGTGATGTGGGATCGTCCATTGATTCAATCTTCTTGACATACAAGAACTATCCATAACTAATGGAATTAAGTTTATAAGATCGTGCCTCCACTGAAACTGTGAAGCTAAAATGCTGGCCTGGGAAAAGGGAAGAACTGAGAAAGCATGATTGTGTAACCTTAACTGAGAAATTAATAGCGCTGTGAAGACCTAAGAAACCAGACCTCACTCTTTTTGTTTTCCCTTGGACAGGGTAAGAGGAAGGAATGTGTGAGCCTGATTTTAGCATCTAATAATAGGAGAGTGTTCTGTAGACATCAGTGTGGCCCCGCACTAGTGTAGGGATTGAGCTCCTCTGCTGCGTCATTTGTTGGCGGAGCCTGGCGGAGGCTGCCTAGGATTTTGACACGTAGCCGATGCCACGTGTATGGTAGATAATACAAGACCAAGGAAACGGTCTAAATTTTTGGTTTTGGAAACTCGACAGGGCCAGATCGACCAAAACTGTAAAAAACCTAAATACTTCACTTTCTTCTTCTTCTCCTCCCTCTTTCCCTCTTTTGGTCACACGAAAGCAAGCCGTAGTCTCCCTCTACTGCGTCCTCTCTCTGCTCTTCCTTGACTTCAATATCCTTGATGCTTTTGACTTCTCTTCACCCAATATCCCTGTCAATCGAGGACTAGCCCTTGTGGAAGCTCTGTTTCAGTACCGAATTGTAAGTGTATAATCATTCTGATAGGCTCAGTCCCTCGGTCCCTCCATACCCTTGGAGGTGATTTTCATGGACCTTGAGTGCAAATATGTTTACCCTGAAGGGATTCTGGGGAAGAAGACTGCAGCACTATCACATACTAGAAGAATTTGCAAGAACTGCCCTGAAGAGCTTTGTTATGGACTCATTTTTCTGTTTCAGTATCGACTAAGTCTTTCTTCTTGTGGATGGATACTTTGTAGACAGTTTCATTCTTTTCATTATCAGAGGCTTTTGTTTCTTTTCTTTGGATGGTTTTAAATCCTGTGTAGTAGAAAGGGCAAGAATGCCCAATGCCAGATTTATGACACAATCATTATCAAGTAATAAAATAATTCGAACATTTGATATATCTGTATTTAGTATTTATTCATTCAGATCCAAAATTACTGATCGACTTAGGTACTAGTACAACATCAAGGTTCTCTTTTAGTCTTGATGGCAAGAGCTGAGGATTGTCTATTGTTCACAGACAAATTCAACCTTTTGATCATGATTAAAATAATATCAAGCTGCCCTTGATATCAACCAACTTGAAAAGAAAAAAAATCTACCCGGATGGCCCTTAGTATCCTTTAATAGGCAAGATGGTGTCTTTGTGCAATAAGATCAATAATACATCCCAGATGGATAAACAGAAGAATTTCTACCATTCAATTTGAATATCCCTGTGTGATCTTTTAAGTTTTTTACCTTGGGGAGCCAAAAGATTGCCAAACCGTGAGCATTGGATGGACCCCCAGCAGAGGACTTGTCATGTTTATATTGTTCTTATTATTATTATTTTTTTAAACAAATGCACCACTTTATTCAACAGGATTTGCTTCTATTATTTGTTACATGTGCAGTCCAGGCCTTTGAACAGGCAAGATGGTGTCTTTATCCATCTGGGTTTTCCTTTGCTCGAACAGAATAGAGTAAGAGAGGACGCAACAGAGGAGCTGCGGTTTTGCTTTCTCCGACTAGAAGAGAGGACGCAACAGAGGGAGTCTACGGCTTGCTTGCGTGCAACCAGAAGAGGGAAAAAGGGAGAAGAAGAAGAAGAAAGTGAAGGATTTAGGTTTTTTTACCGTTTTGGTTGATCCGCCCGGTCGAGTTTTCAAAACCAAAATTTAGACCGTTTCCTTGGTCTTGTATTATCTACATACACATGGCGTTGGTTTGGTGTCAAAATCCTAGGCAACCTCCGCCAGGCTCCGCCAACAAATGATGCAGCAGAGGAGCTCGATCCCTAGTGTAGGGGCTAATGGAAGCAATAGTAGAAGCATCAATAGAACATGATTTCTGCTTTTAATGAAAAGTGGTCTGGTCATTTTGCTCTCCACTATGTCTGGAGAGTGGAACCATTCTTGTGCGGGGCTGATCCACACAGATGGAATCTACCCAACAACCAACTCTGTGGTGGATTCCATCGGTGCATATCAGCCCATTCTCGTACCAGAACCTAATCCACACTCTTATGTCTGAACATATACACACGCAAACAGGTATCGTTCTTTTCTTTATTATTATTATTACCCTCTCTCTGTTAAGAAAAAAAAAAGCCTAGAAGTTAGCATGACCTCTGCACCTATACAAACTACATAGGGAGGAAGGAAATGACCATATCACCTCCCATGAAAAACAGAAATACCACCACTGTTGATGCTTCTGTATGTGCTCCCCTTGGTTCCCACACTGCCGTTTGGAACCCTCTCCCTTATTATTATTATTATATAATAGACTGCGTAAAGTATGATCATCCCCAGATCACAGAGTACCATGGTTTCAAGCATCGGTATTGTATTGAAGAATGAATGCTAGAATCCTAGTCTAACTCTGATACTCTTCCTCTGTTTCTTTGTTTCTTGTTAACTTGTTCCACTCGTATGGCTAGTCATAGACAAACTGGGACGCCTGTTCTAAATTCTATGATCATCCCCAGATCACAGAGTACCATGGTTTCAAGCATCGGTATTGTATTGAAGAATGAATGCTAGAATCCTAGTCTAACTCTGATACTCTTCCTCTGTTTCTTTGTTTCTTGTTAACTTGTTCCACTCGTATAGCTAGTCATAGACAAACTGGGACGCCTGTTCTAAATTCTATATAATTAATTGCTCCGTCCCTTCCTCCCTCCTTCCACTTGTATCACTAGCTTGCTCAAGTTTCTTCTTCATCAACAAGAAGTTAAGGTTAATGGCTTCAACCACTTCAACCCACGTATGTCCACCACCTATGGTAGCCACTTCTAATGGTATATTTCAAGGAAGTAATCCATTAGACTATGCACTTCCTCTCGCAATTCTACAGATATGCTTCATAGTCTTCATCACACACACTCTTGCGTTTCTCCTCAGACCTCTCAGGCAACCGCGTGTGATTGCAGAGATAATTGTAACTCATTCTGCAACTTTATTTCATGGGTTCTCTTCCATTATAAGCACATTATGAATTTCACTATATTTGATCATTCTTTCCATGTTTCTTGATTGCAGGGTGAAATATTGCTTGGGCCATCAGCTTTGGGTCGTAGCAAGATATTCTTGAATTCAGTTTTCCCATCCAAGAGCCTCACTGTATTAGATACTCTGGCTAACCTTGGACTCCTCTTCTTTCTCTTTCTTGTAGGCCTAGAATTAGATCCTAAATCTCTCCGTAAGACCGGAAAGAAAGCTCTTGCCATAGCGGTCACCGGAATCAGTGTCCCTTTTGCATTAGGAATTGGTTCATCTTTTGTGCTTAGGAAAACCATATCTAAAGGGGTTCATGGACCTCCATTCCTTGTCTTCATGGGTGTAGCTCTGTCCATTACTGCCTGTCCTGTCTTGGCTCGTATCCTTGCTGAGCTTAAGCTACTCAACACTGTTGTAGACCGCTTAGCCATGTCAGCTGCTGTGGTTAATGATGTGGCTGCATGGATTTTATTAGCCCTTGCCATTGCCCTCTCAACCACTGGTCACTCGGCTATTGTCTCACTATGGGTCTTTCTTTCTGGTTCTTGTTTTGTTATCTGTACCATTATAGGGCTCCCCCGTCTTTAAATGGATGGCCAAGCAATGCAAGGAAAGAAGACCTGTGGATGAATTATACATATGTGTCACCTTAGTGGTGGTATTAGTAGCTGGGTTTGTCACAGATTCTATTGGAATCCATGCTCTCTTTGGGGCTTTTGTGGTTGGAATTTTGGTCCCTACAGAAGGACCCTTTGCTGTTGCTCTTGTGGAAAAATTGGAAGATCTAGTGTCTGGCCTTTTCCTTCCTCTGTATTTTGTCTCAAGTGGGTTGAAAACCAATGTAGCTACAATTCAAGGGGCTCAATCCTGGGGTCTTCTGGCCTCGCTCATATTTATTGCTTGTTCTGGGAAGATTTTGGGTACTGTTGTGGTTTCTCTTCTCTCTAGAGTACCTTTCCGTGAGGCTCTTGCACTAGGCCTCCTAATGAACAGAAAAGGTTTGGTGGAACTCATTGTCCTCAACATTGGCAGGGATAGAAAGGTACGAGTTTGTTTCTCTTATATCTCATATGCTTATACTTCTGTTAATTCATTTATGTTTGATGTAAATTGTGCTGATTTCTTTTGGTTTTGCAGGTGTTGAATGAAAAGACCTTTTCCATCATGGTTTTAATGGCTCTCTTCACTACGTTCATTACGACACCTCTTGTCACTGCGGTGTATGAGCCTGCAAGAAGGTCTAACAATAAGGAGTACAAGCATGGAACAATAGAGAGGAAGGACCCAAGTACTCAGCTTCGGGTTTTGGCTTGTTTCCATAGTACCAATAGTACAACTTTGGTAAACCTAATGGAAATCTCCCATGGGAGTGACCAACTCCAAGGGCTTTGTGTCTATTGTATGCATCTCATGGAGCTCTCTGAGAGACCATCAGCAATTCTCATGGGAAACAAGGCAAGGAAGAATGGCCTGCCCTTCTGGAGCAAGAGACAATGGATGGACACAGACCATGTTGCATCTGCTTTTCACGCTTTCCAACTATTAGGTCGGGTCCCAGTGAAACCTATGAGAGCTTTCTCTGCAATGTCTAGTATTCATGAAGACATTTGCACTTCTGCAGAAAGCAAGAGAGTGGCTATGGTGATTCTTCCATTCCACCAGCATCAAAGAATGGATGGTTCCATGGAGATGCTAAGAGCTGATTTCAGATTTGTCAATTAAAGAGTCCTTAAAGAAGCAAGGTGCTCTGTTGGGATACTTCTTGATCGGGGCTTTGGTAGACCAACCCAGAACAGATCTTCTAGCGATGATGCTTTTCTTTCCATGACTGTCATATTCTTTGGAGGATGTGATGATCGGGAAGCACTTGCCTACGGAGTGCGAATGGCTGAACACCCTGGTATCAGTCTCACAGTACTTCACTTCTCAATGGAGCATGAGATAGATGATGGAGCCCTCAATATTAATGATGACTTTGACACTAGGAATCAGTCTATTGATGGCAAATGCTTATCTGAATTCCAGAAGAATATTCAGATTACTGAAGGTTCAATGAAGTATCAAAAGAGGATGGTTCAAAATGCAGCAGAAATCATTGCTGTGATTGGGGAGTTCAGTCTCTGTAATCTGTTTCTAGTGGGTCGAAGCCTAGAGGGAGAGGTTGCTGCAGCTTTGGATGTTAGGAATGACTGTACAGATCAGTTGGGGCCAGTAGGAAGCTTGTTAGCTTCCTCTGAATCCTTTTCTGCAGCATCAGTTCTTATCATGCAGCAGTTTAAGGGGTCATCATCAATGATCCCCATTTAGGAAGGATCTTTTGTTAGTAATACACAGGATATGAAAATAGTGAAGTTTGGAATGGATTTTTCTCCCCATATCCTTTATCTATGTAATGAAAAAATACAAATAAATCACCCACTATTACACCAAGGAGAATTGTAATGGATTGCATTTCAAAAATTTAGTTAATTTTAATTGAAATATTGTTTGAAATAATTTATATGGTCAACATGAACACGAAGAGGGTTTTCCACAGTTGTTTCTCTTTTTCTGTCGGTCTTTCTATTCCCTTCTCTATACAAGTTAAGGTTTCAACTTATGGGTATTGAGACCATTATAAGTGAAAACAGACAAGTAAATGACACCATCAGTGATGTTACAACACCGAAGAACTTTCATCCAACTCTTAAAATAAAATAGTTTCTCTATTAAATCCTACCCTCGTGAATGATTTCATCTGTTGATTGCCCTACTATCATTCGGCACAATTTGTTCCATTCCGCCCACTTTAGGAAAAAAAATTGGCATCAGGAACTCTCTTAGCAGTAGACTTGGAAAATTTCATCAGATTTCAGAGCTATATACCAAGTCTCATGACTACTACTGTCATTCAAAGATTCGAGACAATTTTCTTAATTTGTGACATGAGGGTCTTGATAGATACAAGGTGGGATATCATAAGCAACATAAATACAATAAGTAACACAAATGCAATTAAAAATGACTGATGTTCCCAGGTTGACACGGAGAGGGGGGGGGTGAATCAGTGGTTCCAAAAATTTCCTTAATTGTAACCCAACAAAAACTTCTAATTTCCAAGTTCTAGATTGGCCGGGGCAATCTCGTAATTACTAATCATGCAAACAATGACACATCCACCTCACACCACAATGTGGCTGGGTCTACCAGATAGTGTCCCACCACTCTGCACAACACGCACTTCAAATATATGTAGAAAAATAAATGCGAGGCAATAACACCATATATACGTGGTTTAGCCAGAGTGCCTACTCCACGGAGGAATACCCATATAGGGTTTCGTATTTTTCCAATACTCAACTTTTTCAACCGCTACAGCGGTCTAGGAACCTATCCCTACTTCAATCTGAGATGCAACTCAGACAAGGGCAACAACCCCTCACCCTAGACAAGCCCCAACTTGCTAGGTTCACAATTTTAAATCAATAAAATCCCAACTCAATACATCATTGATTTAGAGTTTCTTAACAATCAACAGACTCTAGAATACCAAAATAGGGATTTCAGATAGGAATTACCTTAGCCTGTGTAATCCCATTGATGGTTGCTTGCTTGACGTATAGAAGAACATGCTTAAACCATCAACATAGTAGCAAACTAGTAACCTTTCTTTCTTGTTCACAATCGAGTCTCCATTGCACGCTTAATAAAGGCAAAGTGTGATAGCCATTGAACTTACTTCTCCCTTCTTTCTCTATTTCTCTCTAGAAAGGCTGCCAAGGGTTTTCTGTTTCGGTTTTGCAGCGCTAGCAGAGACTGATGACCCCTTCAATCTTATATAATATTCAATAGCAACCGACTTAAGGATACCGTATCAAAATAGAGGTTGAAAACCGTAAGACTTTCTGATAGCAACAGTCCACAATTAACGAGGAATCCTCATCTTTTGAAACTCTCTTTCTATTTCAAATTCTGCCAATTTGTTGATTAGCGGCAGCTCACGCACATGAAGCAAACGTCCCACTTCAATTAACTACTTTCTAGCTGTCCAATGAAAAACTGAAACATATCATCAAGGAATCCTCTTTAAAATCAGATTGTATAACCTCCTTGTTGAACCAAAAACACCACAGCAATAAGCGTAGGAGATGTACACCTGTGTGAAAGGAGTTCTACTCCTATTGGACTGCTAACAGCGCTTCCCTATCACTTTTACAACTTCTAGCCGAAATTACATTTCAATAATAGAGTCATGATTGAACTCTATTTTTCTGAACCTCTTTTGTATATCATATAATAATGCCATATATAGGGCTGTTGTCCAGGTGTACAAGAGCCCAATTCCATCAAAACTTAAGAACTCATACTTCTGTCCACGTACTAGAACTTCTTACAATTG
Source organism: Macadamia integrifolia (assembly GCF_013358625.1). Taxonomy (NCBI): domain Eukaryota; kingdom Viridiplantae; phylum Streptophyta; class Magnoliopsida; order Proteales; family Proteaceae; genus Macadamia; species Macadamia integrifolia. Next base: position 8,300,236 of record NC_056563.1, on the reverse strand, counting down.
CTGAAATTATAAACTATATAGTGCTTAATGACATCATTGTTCTAAGCTGTTGAAGTATTAACTCCATAATGCTTGAATAAACTTGAAACCTGCAGCCATAGAAATTAATCAAATAATTCCACGAGTCCTCACCTCATAATGCAGCTGAACCATATTATTGAACCATGAACCATTTAGTGAGTTCTCAACTAGGCCGAACTAATATACCATTTTCCTAGTTGCTCTTAGTTGCCAACAATGACAACTTGCGATCCAATTTCCCAACAATGACCAGATGGGCAATTGATCAGATTTCTTTCAGTTTCATTTTCAATTGGTTCTTAAATGGGTTTAGGCACTGTAGAATAGGGAGAAGAGCTTTAAGAGTTCATAATGAGATGGTTCCATTATTAGCGTTGTGGATCATTTCATTATCATGAGATCTAGGATTATGTCACTTACTTTAGAAAGAAAATTAGAATACAAAACCATGATGAATTTCAAAGTTTTACTTCTTTATACTCTTTTAGATCACATGTAAGCTTCTCAAAATAATAACTAAGAATTAATGATGAACAAATAAACAAGCCCCTATATAGTTTTAGTATCATCATCTAACAAGTTTATAGTAGCAAAACTAAAGATCCATCAACAGAAACATCCATAAGAAAAAAGAACACTAAAATACATCAAACTAAAATCATGAAACTTAAATACAAGAACATGAAATATACCCCTCTGAAATGGTACTGGCGGTTCTGATACCTAACCGGTATTTGTTATTGGTACCATTGGGAATCCCATCCTAGAACCATCCGGTCCCATTTATTATTCAGTACCAAAATTAGATTCCAGTATAATCATATCCTAGTGTCGTCCCATTTATTAATGGGACAGTCTGTTATTAGGTTTTAATGGGATGGTTCCGAGACGATCCCTGGTTTTGGTCCCAAATTGACACCCTTAGGAAGAACAGAAGCTCTCTTTGTAATGTTGTTCATGTCTCGTCAAATTTTCAGATCGTCTACAAAATATATAGACAGCGCACCTTTCCACGAATGAGTGTATCTGTACATATACAAATAAGTCTATATGTGTACAAGTGTCCGTGTACACATTTGAATTGTTTGTACACCCATATATAGGTGTAGAGACCCACACCCACATTCGACCATGGCCCGACATAGCTCCCCCGGAGAAACATTTTGAAACTTTGAAAGGCTATGTCAAAAAAAAAAAAAAAAAAAGGGGAGGGGGCAGTTTTTTTTTTTTACCAATTTGATTTCAATTTGAAGCATTTCTAAGCAAACCACAAAGCGATGGTTCTATGAAACTGGGTTTGACTTTCCATGTCCCACTTTAGATTTTATTAGTACAAAAAAATCATCTTCCTTTAACAAGACAACTATTGATATTAATCATATAAAATAAATATTGCATAAAAAAAATCTAATAAAATAAATGGTAAAAAATATCAAGTAGGATCTCGAATAGAGCTAATTGAAAGGCAAGGATCCATGCAACCAGACCCCATACAATAGTTATTTTTTGTTGTAAAAGCAATATAGTAATTATTTTTGTCGTAAAGCAACATCCAGAAAAACTCAAATATCATTGCAAACTTCATGCCAGTTGAACAAAGACTTAAGTGATATGCATAACCAAATTTTTCTTTTAACGGAAAAAAACTCTCCTAGTCAAATGACTAAAAACTTAGAAGTAATGTGAAAATTATTTTTTTGCTTCATATAATCAATAGTGTACCCACCAAAAAAAATAAAATAAGGGAAAAAATGACTCTGACTGAGAATGTAGGAGCTGCATCCAGACAGAGAGGACCGTTGTAGCCCCATGAAAGGTGGAAATCATCACCTTGTTGAGCTTCAAGGTGTGGCTGGTGTGCTCCCACTGACCCTATGCTATTGCAGGAGTCACGCTTGTGGACTGAGAACTCTTCCCCAATAAAATAAATCAGTGACGTGGGATTATCCAATGATTTGATCGTCTAGACATGCAAGAACTACCCATAAACTGAAGGGAGAAAGAACCCTGCCAGTCGTGTCTCCCTAGATTAAAACTGTGAAGCTAAAATGCTGGCGGGGAAAAGGGAAGAACAGAGAAGGCAATACTAATGGAGCTGTAACAATAACTGAGAAATTAATGGCGCTGCAAAGGCCTAAGAAACATAACCTCAACTCTTTTTGTTTTCCGTTGGACATGGCAAGAGGGAGGAGAATATGAGCCTGACTTTTAGAACCATATAATTGTCGTGAATTGAGTGTCTGAAGTTTGAACTATTAGCTTTTTGTGTCTCAATCCTAGTGAGCATGGGCTTTTTGTGCACCACAACTCACCAACTGCATTAGGCAGTTGTTGTTTTCTAATTTGTTATGGACAAACTTGGACAAACTTTTAAAATTCCATATATGTTGCTCCCTCCCTCCCTCCCTCCCTCCCTCCCCTGTATGACTAGCTTGCTCAAATTTCTCTTCCTTCTTCTTTTATTTAATCTAAACTCCAAAGCTAAGTTCAATGGCTTCAACCACTTCAACCCACGTATGTCTACCACCTATGGTGGTCACTTCTAATGAAACATTTCAAGGAAGTAATCCATTGGATTATGCACTTCTTCTTGCCATTCTGCAAATGTGCCTCGTCGACTTCATCACATGCACTCTTGCCTTCCTCTGATTGCAGAGATAATTGTAAGTCATTCTGTCCTAATTGTTTTTCTGTGATATACTTCATGGGTTTTCTTCCATTATAAGTAACATTTTATGAGTTTCACTATATTTGATTGGTTATTGCAGGGTGGAATATTACTTGGGACATCAGCTTTGGGTCATAGCAAGATATTCTTGAATTCAGTTTTCCCATCCAAGAGCCTCACTGTATTAGACACTCTTTGCAGAAAGGCAAGAGGAAGCGCATAGTCAAATGGATTACTTGAAATATTCCATTAGAAGTTGCAACCAAAGGTGGTGGAAATACGTGGACTGAAGTGGTTGACGCCATTAAACTTAGCTTTGGAGTTTGGATTGAAGGAGGAGGAGGAGGAGGAGAAATTCGAGCAAACTGGTCATACAGGGGAGGGAGGGAGCGACTAACATAGAATTTAAAAAGTGTGTCCCAGTTTGTCTATGACTACATACGAGTTTAGGAACAAGTTAGGAGAAACAGAGGAAGAGTGTGAGAGTCATACTAGGATTGAGACACAAAGAGCTAGTAGTTCAAACACTCAATTCTCCTCTTTAGGACTCCACAACAATTATATGCTTCTAAAAGTCAGGCTCATATTCTCCTCCCTCTTGCCATGTCCAATGGAAAACAAAAAGAGTGAGGTTATGTTTCTTAGGCCTTTGCGGCACCATTAATTTCTTAGTTATGGTTACAGCACCATTAATATTGCCTTCTCTGTTCTTCCCTTTTCCTCGCCAGCATTTTAGTTTCACAGTATCAGTTTAGGGAGACACCAGACTGGCAAAGTTCTTTCTCCCTTCAGTTTAATTTCCATTAGTTATGAATAGTTCTTGCATGTCTAGAAGATCAAATCAATGGACGATCCCACGTCACTGATTTATTTTATTGGGGAAGAGTTCTCTGTCCTGGAACGTGACTCCTGCACCAGCACAAGGGCCAGTGGGAGAGCCCTTAGGCCGTCCAGTAATTGTTGCACTCACGTACTAGGCGACATTGGGGCACTTTCAAGCTATGCTCAATCAACAAGGTGAAAAAGAGCCCCAAACAGTGTAAACACCGAAAAAAGAGGAGAGATGGAGAGAGTTCAGACATGTACATTCCATATGCAAGTGCTTCACGATCATCACATCCTCCTAAGAATAAGACAGTACTGGAAGAAAAAACATCATTGCTAGCAGATATGTACAGGGTTGTTCCACCAAAGCCCCGATCCAGAAGTGTCCTGACAGAGCATCTTTCACGTTCAAGGACTCTTTGATTCACCAATCTGACAGCAGCTCATATCATCTCCATTGAACCATCCATTCTTTGGCGCTTGTGGAATGGGAGAATCACCATAGCCACTCTCTTGCTTTCTGCATAAGAGAAAATGTCTTCATGAATAATAGACATTGCAGAGATAGCTCCCATAGGTTTCACAAAGACCAGACTTAATTGTTGGAAAGCCTCAAAAGCAGCCACAACATGGTCTCAGTCCATCCGTCATCCCTTGCTCCTGAAGGGCATTCTATTATTCCTTGCGGCTAGGAAATGCCAAAAAGCCTCAAGTTGCTGTGAATCTGAATCCTGAGCAGTAATACATACTAAATAAATTGGTAGAGTGTATAAGCCTGCAAGATGGTCTAACATGGAGTACAAGCATAGAACAATAGAGTGGAAGGACCCAAGTGCTCAACTTTGTATTTTTGCTTGTTTCCACAGTACCAAGAGTATACCAACTTTGGTAAACTTTATGGAAATCTCCAGCAGGACTGACCGGCTTCAAGGGCTTTGTATCTACTGTATGCATCTCATGGAGCCCTCTGAGAGACCATCGGCAATTCTGTGATCGAAATGCTTTACTCAGGTTAGAGTTGGGAAATCATTTTTCCTTTTCTTTTCTGCAACACTATAAGACACCATTCATAGGCTTTCAGCCTCAGTGTCATTGCTGACACTGATATGTCTGCGAAAAGAACTGAATTAATGTTTTTACTGAAGCACTTCCCATCAACATATTATATGTGCGCTTATTGACATGGAATTCTTTTGTACATTGGAATCAATGATATTTCTTTTGGATTTGTTCTTGTTGGTTGTCAATTTTCCCATCTTGGTGGTGGTTATGAAAAAAAATCTTCCTGAGGCTGAAAGCACAATGATACTGGAAAGTTCTCTGAGAAAACACTGATACCTTCAGAGAAAAGATATCTCATGGAGTAAATCTTCACTTGGATGCCAGGAGATGCCTGATTTGGTGAAATAGAGCTTGTACTTCGGAAGATTCTCTTTTTTTTCTTTTTATTTTTAAATGAAATTGGTTGGTTCTTATTAATTGCAGAGTCCATCAGCATACAGATTCTGTTTCTTTTGACTTTTGGATGAATTTATAAAATAGCATACGCACTGAAAGATGTCTTAAATCACTGAACTTCAAAGGCCTTGGCACTGAAGGATGAAGTATTGAATAGAGCTTTCTCATCTGCATTGGATGTGATGGTCTATTTGAATTCTTTCTTTGCTCCCCTCATTTCTTTAAGGATGAAAGAAGGAATCGATCCAAGGCCTGGGGGATGTACTCACCTTCCAGTAATTGTTTACTATGTTCACAAACCCTCCTCCCACTACTTCTGTTTCTTTTGCTCACGTCCCTCAGTTTCTTTGTGAGGATGAAGATTAGATTTCTGTGGAAATTTATGTTCCAACTTACAAACTAATTCTCTCCCACTTGTCAGCATTCACCTATGCAACAGAATATGGAAACAGTTTCTTCTATTATATCTGTTTCCACTAATTAATAAGAACCAAGCTATCAATATATATGCACTGGGTATGGGTTAACTATCAGGTTCTCCCCCCCACCCCCTCTTTTCTTTTGAAAAATATCAGGTTCTTTAGTGTTAAGAAAAGAATTCATCGGCACTACTGATGGAACATAATTCTTTAATGTTTCCATATTGAAACAATTTGGCCTTGAATTGAAGAGATTTGGAGATATTTGAACAATAAAAACAAAGCCACTAGAGAAGCATAATTACTTCAACTATACAAAACTCACAGAAACTTATACTTGACCGAATAAGTCCATGTGTCTTTTTTTAATCAACTGATTGAGTTTTATGAAAGTATTTCACAATTTTGACATGCAACAAGTGATGCAACAGGTCATTCTTGGAATCCCTCTGGATTATTTTAATGTGCAGTTCTTTCTGTTACCTTGTGGCCAAGTGTGTATTGCACTTACTCTTTTGCCATAAATAATAGGATCTGAACATTCTTGAACAGGAGGAAAAAGAAGCAAGGATTTGAAAAATCACTCCATGTGTGACATCCATAATGCTGAATATTTTGTGATATATATTGGATAAAGCAGAGTATGTCTATCCATTTGAATTAAATGACCTTTCTCTTGAACAAGTTCAACCCTTTTTTATCTTTTGTTGGGGGTGGGGGGGAGTGTGGGAAGACTGCATCTTTATTACAGTTTCACACTGCTGATGCAGCATGAGAGACTCAAATCAAAGTTGTTTCCAAGGCAAGGCAGCGAAGTCCCTTGCTTTAGTGGTGATCAGCAGTTCATACTATCGAAGATATTAATCATACCATAAAAAGAAAGGAGGATCAAAACACACAATGAAGGAGATCCATTCTCTCTCTTTCTCTCTATATACTGTAGATATTGATCATGCCATAGAAGTACAGATCAAGACACATTAGGAAAGGGATCCACCATCTTTCTACATGGCTGAAACATGCATGTAGGGAAGGATTCTCCTCCACCTAACTTTCATAAGCAACAAGTCATCGATATGCACGTAATATTTTCTATATTCAATTTAAGATAATGGAACTCTCATATCTACTACCACAATGAGAGAGAGTGAGAGAGACTCACCAAAAGTGTAAGTTATCTTGCTTTCAGAGCCTGTTAAAGGTAAATTTCATTGGACATTCTTTTCTCTTGAGTATCTTCTCTTCTCTTATGGTGCTTCCGCGACCTGCAACACTCCATTTCCTTATCCCTCCTTTGAATGTCGGAAACTTTGTGTCTATGAAGTTAACACCGACTAATTGTTTGTTGTGGAGGACTCAAATTGTTGGGTTAATTGAAAGACAAGATCTAGGAGGCTTCATCAACAGGTCTACCCCAAAACCTGCTTCCACCATAATTAACAAGGATGGATAAAGAGATTTCTAATCCTCACCATGTGGCATGACTGCAATTTGATAAGCTTCTTCAGGCCTAGAAAACCTCCACCCTACTGGAGGAAGTTTTGGGTATTGTTGTAGGACTTGAAACATCGGATGATGTTTGGGACGGATGCTTTAAAGAATGATTATGCTCAAGTGTCACCAGAGGGAGAATGCTATCACTTACATCTTCTTACTAGTATGGAAAAGAATCTTAATATCCTTTGACTAAGGAGATAGTGCCATAGGGAAACCTGTAAGCGATAGCGCCAAAGTCGATGATCTGTATAGGCAACACAATGGCTCTAAAAATAATTTTCGCAAAAGGGAAGAGCAATGGTGCTAGATCTGATCAAACTTTTGGCTACAATACAACCTCCCACATGCGCAAGGGGTGTAACTTCATCCAGTCCAGCAACAAAGGAAATAATGGAGTATCCTCTAGTTCTCAACAGCCCAATCAAGATGTCAAAAAGCGAGCAGAAGGAGATACTATCCCTTCCACACTGCTCTATGAATTCAATCACTAATTCCAGCCAAGTGACATCCCTACTCCTCTAGCTGCCATGAGTGTCAGCGATGTCAAAGATGCTGAGTGGTTTACACACACTGGTGCAACCTCACATATGACTGGTGATCGATGTGGGTAAGTTGATTAATTTAAAGCCTTATCATGGTTGTGAGAGTGTGATGGTTGACCATGGCAACTTACTCTCCATATCTTGCATTGGAAATGAAATAGCATTGCATATTCTATTCAAGATAACAGAATTCTCTTCTCTACTCACATTGAGAGAGAGAGAGAGAGCGAGAGAGCGAGAGAGAGAGAGAGAGAGACTCCTCAAACGTGTCTTAAGTTATCTCAAACCTCCCAAGTGATTTGTGGCAGTTGAATCAAACCCTTATCTAGGGCAGCTTGCCCTTTTATCATCTTATTCAGATAGGCAATGCAGAATACCAAATCAAATTTTGATCTTCGGGACTGCCTCCTCGTATGTGTTAGGGTATTTGCCAATCAATTAACAAAGAAGAATTAGGGTTAACTTGAGATTCACACAGGCAAATCCTCCAATGCAATGCAACACTTGAATTCATCATCACCCGATGGAAAATGCTTCGATGAAAAATCCTAACGGAGAAGAGACTTTCTCTTCCTTTGTAATCTCACTCAATCCTGAATTTACAGCTCACAGGGCGATGATTAGGGTTTCTCATAGGCATCATATTTTTATCCATGCCTCCTTAAAACCAACGATTGTGATCAAACCAAGCGGTTTGATCCAAAGACCGATTGCACAGCTGTCTATTATGGCACATAGGGATATTACAAGCAAAATGTAACCGTTTAACCCACAAGTGATGGAAATTTTGATTTTAGAGCAAATTGCATTGTCACCTCCTGATCTATCCCTATTAATATAAAAAATGTTAAAGCATCAAAGACACCCCTATTAATATAAAAAATGCTAAATCTATCCCTGTTAAATGATAGAATAATCATTAGTTATTTTATTAAATTCCCAAAACACCCCACTCAAGGTGATTTGATCACCTTACCTTTACCCTTCCTTCTAAATCAAAACCTGCAGTTACCGGTTCTCCAGCCTCTGGCGTAGTTCGTTGGCACCCCTCCCCTGCAGCGAAGGTTCGCGTCTACCACAGATAATGATATTTTTTTTTTACCGATCTCCGCATCCACGGAAAACCAAACAAACGTCACAGAGACACTACATGTATGTGATCCACCGACGAAAGTGCAGCCTGCACTGCATAGTGCACACCACACTAACTATAAACGCCACAACCCATCCCCACTCCAAACCCTTCAGATTCCACTTTACTCTCTTCAGTTCAGGGATCCTCAATTCAATCATCATCACCCAAAGAAGCAAACCCTATTCCCCAACCTCTAAATCTCATCTCATACACAGTTATACATATTCAGGAGATAGCCATGCCTAGAGTATTGATGCTGTTTGCTCTCTATGTCATTCCGGCCCTCGTGAGCACATGTCGCCCCGTCAGGAACTCCTTTGTCGTTGTGGGCAAGGTCTGCTGTGATACCTGCCGATGCGGCTTCGAAACCTTTGCCACCACTTACATGCTTGGTAACTCTCTCTCTCTCTCTTTCTTAAATTTTCTCTTCTTCCTCTTTCATTGCGTTAGGTTTTCCAAAATGGATTTTTAGATGTTATTAGGGTTCAGATCTGAGGGTTACGAGTACCCTTTTCGTAGATCTCTGCTATGGATACAATAAATCTGTGGTTTTTCTCTTCTACTCCTCTCCCATGTTGGATGATTTGTGCTACTGGACTGGTTTTCCTACTTGGATTGCTATGGTCACTTAATTTAATAATTTCCTTAACAATGGCTGGTGCAAAGGTTAGGGTTCAATGCAAGGACAAGGACTCACTCCAGGTGGTGTACAACGTCAACGGAGTGACAGATGCTACATGGGCATACAAGATCACAATCCCAGATGACCACGAGGATGAGATCTGCGAGACGGTGCTCATCAGTAGCCCACAGAACGACTGCAAGGTCAAGAGCCTAGGGCGTGATGGGTCTCGAGAGAAGAGTCTGGGCTAAGGATCGATGAGAAATAACAGCAATGGAGAAAAAAATTGAGGCGCAAACGAGATGCAGAAGCCATGAATTTCATATTCGATGATTGAAATGCTTGTGTTTACAGAGAGAACATTGGGTTTTGAACTCCCAATTGAAATCCCTCTGTTTCACGCCTGTGAAGAAACAAAGAAGGGAAACCCACTGGAATTACATTGACCCCTTCAATACTAACCTTTTCCGAAGGGAATGGTAGCGGCGAACCTTTGTCGGAGGGGAGTGATGCGGACGAACTTAGCCGAAGGCAGTAGTTGCTGGTTTTGGTTTAGAAGAAGGAACAATGGTAAGGTGGTCAAATCAACTTGAGTGGAGGTGTTTTGGGCATTTAATAAAATAACTAACAGTTATTCTATTACTTTACCGGGATGCCTAACGATAGAGATAGATTTGGCATTTTTTAAATTAATAGGGGGTGTTTTTGATGTTTCAAAAAATCCAGGGGTGGCATTGAATAAAAACCAAAGTTCAGGGATGGTAATGCAATTTTCTCTTAATTTTATTTTAGTCCTCTCCACTTATCAACATTACATATTGGGTATTCGAGCTTAGAAACAAACACCGCCAAAAACCCTAATCCCTTGAACGGCTAAATATTAGAGTCTCAATGAGTGATGGATCATGAAAAATTTCAAAACACTTTTATAATACTTATATACTTATCATGTATTAAAAGAGTTTATAAATATTTTACAAATCTAACATTGGTTCAAAAATTTCCGTCTAATCATAGTTATACAATGCTCATAGAAAGTTCTCACTTTCGAAAAGTAGATACCACTTCCATCTACAACGAAACATTGTATGCCAAGATTACACACACACACATATTGTAATGATAACGACCTCTTAAGTAAAAAAAAAAAAAACTAGCGGTATTACATACACGAATCTTGAATGATCAAGTTCAACAAACATGTATATGAATGCTCACACTTATATTTAGCAATCTCACTTCAAGACTCCAAGGCCAATGATATCTCCTATATATTATGGGGATGCGTTTTCTGTGCGGGATGCGTTTTCTGTGGAGGACGCACCCCTACGTCAGACACGTGGGGGTGTAAATGACCATTACGACCCTTCTGGTCGATGCTGGAATGAATATGCTAGGGGCACAGGGCCTACATTCCCAGATAAAAAATATTTCTTATATATATTATTATTTAGGGCAATGGAATTCTGCCCACTTGCGGCCTCCACTCCCCCCCCCCCCCTAAAGAAAACTAGGTTTTTAGGATTAAATATTGAGGAATAGTTTGTTGCTACACATTTTTTTCCTCTGCAACGGTAAAGCCTAAGAGAAGTAACCTAAGGGCCCGTTTGGTATCATTTCTATTCCAGAAACGTCGTTTCGTGTCAAAAACGAAAATTTTAATTTCTGTGTCAAAACACAGTTTTAAACGAAAAAATGGTGTTTCAAAATTTCAGATTTTTATCGGGAATTTTTTTTTTTTTTTTTTGTAAAATGAAACGAAACTGGGAAGACGGAATTCCATTTTGGAGTTTCGTCCAATCTCGTTTTTTCAGTTTTTTTTTTCCACTTTTTGTTCCAAAATAACAGAAAAGGACCATAAGTGCACCAAACAGAAGATTTCATTTTTTTGTTCCAATAGAACGAAAAAACTCCAGAAACATTTTTTTAGAACGATACCAAATGGGCCCTATTTTTTTTGTTTTCTGTTGGACAAGACAAAGGAGAATATGAGCTTGATTAAAGCATTTAATAATAAGGATAAAGAAGTCTGTCCTAATATTTGGCTTTTCTTACATCCAAACACAACTGGGCGTGATAATGTACGTGAAGATTCATTGCTCTCGATAATGTATTGGAGTCATAACGTACGGAAAGGAGACAAAACAAGTTCAATACACAGCGCATGGGGCACTCTTGGGTCTTCGCCTATGTGTGTTTGGGTGTAAAGGGTGCTGACGTGAACGCTATTCGATGGTGTTGCGTACGCCCAGACACGGGAGGTAGAGCCTCTTCTCCGGGCGTACGCCACTCGGGTACTTTCAAAAAAAAAAAAAAAAAAAAAACGAAAAGGAAAAAGAAGCCTGTTTTCTTCCTCTCAGAGAAACGCTTTTCCACTCGTAGGGGCAGCAATTTCACTGCTCCCGTCGGACAACGACGACTTTAAGCAGCAGTAGATTTCATTGCTACAGGTTCTCTCTCTCTCTTTCTCACAGAGAAACTTGTTTTCTTCCCAGAGGGCGGCGAACAGAACAAGCGAATCAACTGAGTTTAGTTTCTCCTCATCTTCTTACTTTTCCAGTTCTTTCCTCCACTGAAATGGGCGTTGTGCACTTCTTGTTTGCGATTATCGGTAGGCTTTTCGATTCTTTCATCTGAATTTCTTGCTTTGTCTGTCTGGGTTCTCCATTAATGGCTCATTTTTGCTTCAATTGTGATCTTAAGAAGTAATAATAGGAGAATCAAGAAGACTCTTTGTATGAAAACGAAAATAAATGTAGAATATTGAAGTTATGTATGGTCTTGTTTCAGAGGAACTTCAAGTTGGAACTTATCTGAGAATCGGGTTTCTTCAAGTATAGGGAACTCGACTAATCTTCTTAAAGTAAGAAACCACACACCATTGTCCCTTCCTTATCTCTTTTTCTTAATTTTAAGCTTTTTGGTTTCTTTCTGATCAGGAAATTATATTTTTTGAGATTTTTTCTGTGTGAATTTAATCATGAGCTTTGAATTTGACCAAGAGGCTTAACGGTAACAGTCTTTACGCAGCATTGCCTATTTCTTTGGCTGACATGACCCATCTTGCCTTTCTATAATCTTTTGATTTATTGCATCTTCAACTATCTTTCCCTCTCTAATGGAGCATTGCCTATGTCTAGGTTAAACCAAGCACGAAGGAGAGAAAACTATGGGAGATGAAGGCATTGGTCTAGATGTTGAGAATCAGCCTATCAACCAAGAAGGAGAGAAAGCTATGGGAGATGAAGACATCGGTCTAGATGTTGAGCAGCCTATCAACCACGAAGGAGAGAAAATTGTGGGAGATGAAGACATTGGTCTGGATGTTGAGAATCAGCCTATCAACCAAGAAGGACAGAAAACTATGGGAGATGAAGACATCGGTCTAAATTTTGAGCATCCTATCAACCAAGAAGGAGAGAAAACTATGGGAGATGAAGACATTGGTCTGGATGTTGAGAATCAGCCTCGGATAGGCATGAAGTTTAATTCAGAGAATGAGGCATATGATTTCTACAATAGCTATGGAGCAAGGATGGGTTTTAGTGTTAGGAGAAACTATGCACATAGGAGCAGAAAAGATAAGACAATCGTAACTTCGAGAATGTTCGTTTGTAGTAAACAAGGATATCGGAAAAAAGACAACCGATGTATGGCTACAAAGAAACCTCGAGCAGAGACAAGAATCGACTGTCCTGCACGCATGGGAATTGCGATTATGGATAATGGACAATACCAATGTCGTGATTTTGTTGAAGAGCATAATCACCTTCTTCATCTACCAGTTACCATTCATATGATGCGGTCACAACAGAAACTTTTAGATGTACATGCTTCAGAAATTGATTTGGCTGATGATTTTGGAATTAAACCTAACGCCACATTTGAGTACATCGGAAGGCACGCAGGCAGGAGACAAAACCATGGGCACGCCCAAGAAAATGATAAAAATTATCTCCGAACTAAACGTCAGCGTGCCTTATCTTATGGTGAATCCGGGAGTTTGTTATTGTACTTCATCAAACAAACTAAGGTTAATCCTTTTTTTACTTACTCATTGCAGTTGGATGATGAAGAACAAATAACAAATATATTTTGGGCCGATCCGAAGATGATAATAGATTATGCACAGTTTGGTGATGTTGTTACCTTTGATACTACATTTTGCATCAGCAAAGAATATAGGCCCTTCAGTATATTTGCTGGATTTAATCATCATGGAGGAGTTGTCATATTTGGGGTTGCATTGCTCTATGATTTGACAACTGAATCTTTTAAATGGTTGTTTGAGGCATTCTTGGAAGCTCATGGACAAAAGAAACCTATAACCATTTTTACTGATCAAGATGATGCAATGGAAAGGGCAATAGCTGAGGTGTTTCCTAAAATATGGCATGGATTGTGTACTTGGCACATTATGCAAAATGGCATAAAGCATCTAGGGAATTTGATGAAGGATGGAACAAGTTTTTTGAAAGATTTCAAAACTTGTATGTTTCATTATGGAGGGGAATTAGAATTTGAAAAGGCATGGGAAAAATTGCGCAATGATTATGAAATTAAAAATGGTTCATGGTTAGATCGTATTTATGGGCTAAAAGAGAAATGGGCTAAGTGTTATATGAAGAAGATCTTCACCATAGGAATGCAGAGTACACAGCTTAGTGAAAGTTTGAATAGAGACTTGAAGGATTACTTGAAATCCAATTTGGATGTTGTGCAATTTCTTGAGCATTTCGAAAGAATAGTGAATGAGAAACGTGATAATGAGTTAAAGGCTGAGTTCGATGCAAAAAATAAGGTGCCAAGAAATATGTTTTACAAGTCCCCCGTAATGAAACAAGCAGGAGAAGTTTACACTCCTTGGATATTTGAAGAATTTCAAGCGGAGTATAACTGGATTGGAGCTTGCTACATAAAATTTCGGAATGAAAGTAATGCGTTGCTTGAGTATGTAGTTGCTATATTTGAGCAAGAAGGGGATTTTAAAGTCTTGTGTAACCCCTCTGAGGCTATGATTGAATGTAGCTGCAGGAAATTTGAGACATTTGGCATTTTATGTTGTCATGCTTTGAAAATTCTAGATGTGCTAGATGTTAAGTTTATTCCTAAAGCCTATATTTTGAGGAGATGGACATGGGCAGCAAGAAGTATGCTGGTGGAAGATAATAAGGGAAAACAAGTTGAAGAAAATGTTCATTTGGATTGTACACAATGTTATAGGCTTCTTTGCCCTAAACTAGTTAACATAGCATCACAAGCATCTAAATCAGCAGAAGGATATGCTTTGGTAAACAAAGTTGTTGATGAGTTGTGTAAACAACTTGAAAATATTTACATTGATGCCCCACATCTAGCTGTGTCAAGTGAGGGTCTTAGTGCAAAAAAGATTGAAGAGTTGGGTGGAACAAAAAGGAAAGAGAAAGATAAAAGTTCTTACAACTAATTCTCAAGCTTCTCAAGAACTTCAATCAAGGGCACCCTCCAATTGAGTACAATGGAATCCTTTGGATGGACCTCAAGAAATGGAGAACAACTATAGTTTTTTACTTCACTATTAATGGTAACATTGCGTTAAACAATACACATTTTATTACATGTGATTCCAGTCCCCTATATTAATTGTGGTATTGGCTTTGTGTAGGGATCCTTTGATTGTTCCCAGCCTCAACAATTTTCCTCCCAAGCCTCATCATCTATGGTGCATCACACTTTAGCAGAGGAAATGATGGAATGAGTCAACCATCCTTGTGCCCTCTTCCTAATGTTATAGCTACCCTTAATCAAAATTTAAATTGCTTTTCATGATTCGGATCATATTTGTATTTACTTAGAAACACATTTGGAGTGATAGGGATGACATGGATCATATTTGCATTTACTTCCCCCTGTAGTAAGACATGTTTGATATGTGTGAGCTGAGAGAATTTTCGTTTCCCACATGTAGAAGTGGGTTTTAACCCCCATCCAGCCCTCCAAACAATGGTGATTGATCCATTTTGCATTATTAGTACACTTCTATAAAATCTAGATCAATAGTTTTTACCAGGAGCTCAAAAGAAAATGTAAGCTTTGTGTTTGATATTTTCCGATCTGTAAACAATTACCTACGGAGCAGTAGGGAGTTGTGTACTTGTGTATAAAATAGGGTTGTCCATTCAACAGCTAAACCCAGTATTCAACATGAATGGATTTTAAATTTCAACAAAAATCTAACCAGAAGGAGAAGTCATTTTTATTAGTAACCATTAAGCATCAGCCACTAATGAATTTTAAGTTTTCAATTTTGTCTTAATTAAAATTCTACTCATTCTTATCAAAATTGATATCAGAAAAATGGTGATACAGATCTAGAATTCTTCTTCAAAGTTGCACTCCTTGAGAGATGTTGACAACCCAAATATATCAGTTCGAGACTGTTACAAATCAGAATCTAAATAATCAAACCAAGAGAAAACAAAGAGAAA
The DNA here is from genome assembly GCF_013358625.1 of Macadamia integrifolia. NCBI lineage: Eukaryota > Viridiplantae > Streptophyta > Magnoliopsida > Proteales > Proteaceae > Macadamia > Macadamia integrifolia. The sequence continues at coordinate 8,284,582 of NC_056563.1, read as the reverse complement.
GAGGGAGAGAAAGAAGAAGAAGAGAGGGAGAGAAGAAGAGACTACCGAACCATATGTGGGTGGTAGCCTACGATAGTGTGTTATGACCAATCGGAGGCTACTCCATACACACACACACACATACTGTATGTGTGTGTCCAAATAAGGGGGGTAAGTTAAGGGACTAAAATACCCTTAACCTACATATTACAATAAGTGAAAAGGAACAAAAATTAACAGGGTTAGAATATTAAGCTCAACAGGACAAAATTTCACCAAGAGCTTTAGCACTTCCCCTCAAGCTTGGAGCATACAAATCATCCATGCTCAACTTGGTACAACAATGATGAAAACTAGGGGCAAAATATCTGCTAGCTGATTTGAAGACGAAGTTCCAACCATCAACATCATCTCGAACAAAATGACAATCCACCTCAATGTGTTTGGTTCGTTCATGATAAACTGGATTGCTGGCAATATATATAGCTGTTTGGTTGTCACAATATATCTTCGTAGGAGTAGGCACTGGAAAACCCATCTTATGAAGAAGAGATTTGAGCCACATTAGCTCGGTAGTAGTGTGAGCCATGGCTCTGTTCTCTGCTTCAGTACTTGACCTGGCAATTTTTGTCTGTTTCTTGCTTCGCCAAGTAACTAGATTACCTCCAACAAATGTACAATACCTTGTAGTGGAAAGACGATCACTGGCTGAACTAGCCCAATCAGCATCAAAATAGGCAACTAACTCCATATACTTATTAGGATGTTAAATCAACCCTTTACCAAGGGCATCCTTCAAGTAACGAAGGATTTAAACAACTGCATCCTAATGAGCTTTCTGAGGAGATTGCATGAACTAACTGAGAACTCCAACAACAAAAGAAATATTAGGCCTGTTAACTGTAAGATATATCAATTTTCTCACATAGTTTCTGTACTGATGAATATCTGTGACTGTGAGGGGGGTCACCATCATCAACACCAAACTTCTAATAAAGATCCTTCGGAACGTCCACAGACTTGGATGCAAGCATCCCAGTATTAGATAAGAGATCTAACATACTTCCTTTGAGACAAATTGATACCTTTCTTGCTTGTCACAACTTCAATACCAAGAAAATAGTGGAGATCACCTAGATCCTTGGTCTGAAAATGCTGTGGTAAATAGGTTTTCACGTCTGCAATACCAAATACATCATCACCAGAAATGATAATGTCATCCACATAGACAACCAAGACAACTAGCTTACCTCCGCATCGGTGAACAAACGCGAAGTGATCTCTATAGCATTGTGAAAAGCCACATCACTATAGCACTAAACTTGTCAAACCATGCTCTGGGCAACTACTTGAGGCAATAAATAACCTTACACAACCTGCAAACCTGAGTACTATCCTCTTATTGAGCAACATAACCCGAAGGTTGCTCCATAAACCTCGTCAAATAAATCACTATACAAAAACACATTCCTTATATCTAACTGAACCAGTGGCAAATCAAAGTTAATAGCTAGAGATATAAGCAAGTGAACATAATTCAGCCCTGGAGAAAGTCTCAAAAGAGTCAACCTTGTAGGTCTGAGTATGGCCCTTGGCAACCAGATGGGCCTTAAGCCGCTCAACAGAGCCATCAAGTAGGTACTTAATAGTGCAAAACCAACGACACTTAACCAAGTCCTTCCCAGGAGGTAGATCTAGCAAACTCCAGGTATTAGGTGATAAAAGGGCATCCATTTCAACATCCATAGAAGCCTTCCAGGCAGGAAGACAAAGTGCTCAGAATGATACTTGAGTATAGTAGATTCGGACAATAATAAGTCAAGACTATGAATAGAAGAAGGAAGATGTGGCACAGAGACAAACTTATCTATAGGATATACAACCATAGATATCTGATTGCATGGACGTTTACCTTTACGCAACGCGACTAGTAAGTAAAAAGGTAATGAAGGAGGTGGAGATTCACCAAAGGAAGAGGCTGGTAGAGGTGGTGAAACCGTAGGAACAGTAGAAAACCATTGCACTCTCTGAGCGATTGCTTAAGACCATAAATAGCCTTACACAACTTGTAAAGGTATATTGTTACCATAACCACCTCATAAAAAAAGAAGAAATTATCACTATAACCATCAGTATACTCATTTGCCTCCTCTACAGTTGGTGGTGGTGGAGACTAAAAACCCAAGCACATCCCATGTATGACTTGATCGAAAGAGGTTGAGAGATCATGAGAGGTTTGTTGGTGGTACTCCACTAGTTGGTGAAGGCACTAGTTTTCCCTCGGTTCGCATTCTCATTAGCTAACTTCGATTATTCAGCAAGCAATGCCTCCAATTGAAGTCTCACCAATGAATTGTTCAAGCAGGTCAAAACTACATTACTGTAGAGAAGATAAATTTATGATGATTCAAATTATAATTACTTGAAAGTAAATTGAAAATTGGGAAGGCATCGTGATTTTTCATATGTTTACCAATCACGATCAATAGTTCCCCCCTCTCCCCCCACCCCCCCAAAAAAAAAAAAAAAAAAGGACCCTACAAAACTCAAAATTAGGTGGAGATGTTCAAGATAGAAATAAAGACTTGTGATACTAGCTATTGTATCTCAGATTCCCCCCCACCCCCATATTAATCATTCCAACTTTGATTTATTGATATACAGTTTTATCATGCATTCCCCTACCCATATGTACTTAATTCATCGTTGCTGTTACAATCAGCCCCTTTTTGCTCAGCCATAACATATCTACTATTATTCAACAATTCAGTGTTAATTCTTACTACATTATTATATAAATATGGGCAATTAAAAAGAATAAGGTGATGTATAACATCCCAAATATACTGTGGATTTGTTCAGTTGAATTAATTTTTTTTTTCTGAAACATCTGCTTTCATTTATTTCATAGGGATGTAGATCTAATGTCAAAGATGATGGTGACCAAGATTCCAATTATAGAGTTCCTAACAACCAAGTCGATAAGGCTCCTATTGGTGCTGGCAGTGATTTTAGGTATATATTTTTTTGGATGAATAAATAAATTCATTACTAAAAAGGCTACCAACCAAAGGGGGAACAAAATCAGCTAAGGGGGTGGGGAGAGAAAATGGCATAAGGGAGACCTTAGGAGACAACAATGAGCCTGTTCTTTGGGGAATTTCTAACTAGGCCGAGGCAAAGAGAGGCCAGTTTGGAGCTAACGTCAAAGTAGATGGCATTCCAAATCTTATCAAAAGAGCGAGAGTTGGAGGTCCATCTACATGGATTCTTCTCCAGTCTCCATCCATATATGGTTGATGGTGCACAGAAGGCGAGCATTCTAGTGGTGTAACAAATGGATGAACCAACAAATGTCATATCAACCTAGATCCGTTCTCTACTGAGGGGGAGCACTCTTCTTCTAGAGGGCCAGCAGCAACTAAGGACCCTCTTCCAGATGGTTGTGGAGAACGGGTAGGAGAAAAAAAGATGGTCAATATCTTCAGTACCATTCCAGTAAAGGCAACAAGAGGAGGGGACTTGAATGTGCCTATAGATGAGGAAAGACTGCGTTGGAAAGCAGTTGGAAATGGCTCGCTAAGCAGTGAAACTATGGTGGGGAATGTGACCTTCGAACCAAATGATGTTATGCTAAGGGACAAGGGGGTTTTTAGAACAGACGAAATCCTAAGTGGAGGCGGATTTGAATAAGCCAGAGGAAGAGGGGAGCTAGGAAATTTTGTCATTTCTGCCACGGTGACCCAGGGGAGAGGGGGTAGGGAAAACCAGATGTCTACCAAAGGGGGGAGAGTTGGGAGGGGACCAAACACCGTCAATATAAGTTACATCGACACTGGCAGACCGACATAATCCAGAGTAGACAATTTAACAACTGAAAGGAGCACCCTGGAAGGATGCCAGGGGTCGAGCCAGAGCGAGGCCGAGGAGCTTTTTCCTGTAGAGTAATGGATAGCCTCTAAAACCTTGGACCTAATGCTGAGAATATTGCGCCAAACCCAAGAAGCATTAGAGGAGGTAAAGGGAATCGTTCTTAATGAGGGAGAAGTAAACCTAAGAAATCCAGATACTGTTGTGTTTAGAAACAATCCTCTAGATAAGTTTGAGAATACTTGTAGTGTTAACATCCTTGATTCTTCTCAGGTCGAGACCACCTTCAGATTTTGGAAGACACACCGATGCCCAACTGATAAGGTGAAGGAATTTGGAAGAATCACTTCATTTCCAGAGGAAGGAACAAAGGAGGGACTCGATAGCCTTGATGGTGGAACTAGGGAGAATGAAAATACCAGACGAGAGAAGGTACATAGATTGGATCACTGATCTAGCAAGCTCACAGCGACCGGCATTGATGCAGATAAGTCACTTAATGGGTTTATTTTATTGGAAATGCGTTAAGTTATGTATGAGTTGGGCCTTTGATCCCATGGTTTTTTTTTGTAATGGGCCTAAAATATGGGTAGAAAGTACAAAAATGGGATTTAATTCATTAGTTTAGTTAGAGTTTTGTTTTGAGTCTATCTTCTTTGTTATTTCAGTATTCTAGTCAGTTTAAGTTTCCTAATTAGTTAAGGATTGAGTTAGGCCTTTCTTTTTTAGTGTTTGAGTTAGTTTTGAGTCTTCTATATAAGTTTGTAAAGGGCTACAACATTGAACACGAATTTGATTGAATGAAAAGAAAAAAAAAAGCTTTATGCTAGAAAACTGTGAGATGTAGTGTTGTGAGAGACAGCTTGAGTGAGATTCCAATGGGTGAGATGCTCTAGGGAAGAGTGAGATGCTCGACCCAACCTATTCCCCTACCCCCATTCTTCCCTTTATTATTTTATTTTTTGTTTTGTTCATATTATCTGTCATACTGTCTTATTTTTATTGAATTGACTAAGGATCTTACCTGGGATTGGATCACTTGTGACCCAATCTTACATTATTTGGTATCAGAGTTTAGCCAGACCAAAGATGGAGCCGCGTGATTTTTAGAGAAAAATTACTTCATACATGTTCCTTGATTGGGTATAGGAATTGAACGTCTACTTTGATTCCTATAACCTGACAAAGACACAACGACTTCGCTCCCAAATGAGTGGTTATGCTTGAATCAAATGGAGAATCCGTGAAAGGCAACTTCATGCTCAAGGATAGGAGCCTAGAACTTGGGAGCAGATGGAGTATGAGTTGACGGGCATGTACCTATCTAAACGTGAACAGAGTATGTACTTTTCTCCACCAGAGTTTCCTCCAATTATACCCCAAAAGCCACCCACAGATGACAAGAGCATGAAGGAATTGTTAGACCACGTGGCCATTATGTTGCAACAAATTGAAAAGGAGCAACATGAGAAGACACCACCAACCAATGAACTAGAGTCAAAAGTTGAGTTTAGTGTTAAAGAAATTCCAGTAACTCCTATTGTCAAAGAAGAGCTAGTCATTGTTGTTCCTATCAACAAGACCCATGTGGAAGAATTCAAAAGCAACAAGGTTGCAACAATGGAATATGAGGTTGAGACTGAGGAACTTGACACTACAACAACTGTGATTATTATGAACAACTAAGAGGAAAATCCTAAGGAGCTTGAGATTGAACTTGTGGAGGTCAAGAACCCAGTGGTTGAAGGCATTGATGTGGATGATCCCATGGATACATTTGAGGTTGTTGAAGCTGAGCATGTGGAGTTCGTCATCCTATTAAAGTATCTTGAAGATCGAGCTCCTCACATTCTAGACTACATCCTTATTATCAAAGAGCTACCATTGCTTGAAGAGGGACGTGCACCATGTTATAATCACCCTCGCACTCTACAAAATTCGAAGACGAATTTTTTCTAAGAGGGTGAATTGATATAGATAATACATTTAATGGGCTTATTTTATTGGAAAGAAGCCTTGGGTTGGGTTATGTATGTGTTGGGCCTTTGATCCCATTGGTTTTCTTTGTATTGAGCCACTTTAATTGGCCTAAAATATGGGTAGAAAGTAGGAAAACGGGATATAATTCATTAATTTAGTTAGAGTCCTGTTTTGAGTCTATCTTCTTTTTTATTTCAGTTTTCTAGTCAGTTTAGGTTTCTTAATTAGTAAGGATTGGGTTAGGCCTTTCCTTTTTAGTGTTTGAGTCAGTTTTGAATCTTTTATATAAGTTTGTAAGGGGCTACAACATTGAATACGAATTTGATTGAATGAAAAAAAAGAAAGCTTTGTGCTGGAAAACTGTGAGATGCAGTGTTGTGAGAGACAACTTGGGTGAGATGCCCATGGGAAGAGTGAGATGCTCGACCCATCCTATTCCCCTACCCCCATTCTTCCCTTTATTCTCTTATTTTCTGTTTTGTTCATACTATTTGTCATACTATCTTATTTTTATTGAATTGACTAAAGATTCTACCTGGGATTGGATCACTTGTGACCCAATCTTACATTAGGCATAAGGGAGAAGTTTGTACTTATTTGATTGTGTTTATTATTTATATCCCACAATTCTTTCTTGCAATCACGCAAATAAGGGCATTAAAAAAGAAAAACTTAAATCTACTAGTGATAACCTATTCACCCCCCTCTAGGTTATCCAACAAAATCCTTGCCAAAGAGGGAAGTAAATAGAAAATCAGCAGGACTGTATTTTGCCGAACAGACCAGAGGGAAATGGCCCAAGACACCCAAAGAACTCATTGGTCCATTCTGTTGATGACAAGGAGTGCCTTGTTCATTCTCAAAGCAGGCTCAGATCTTTCCGAAGAGGTCAGCTCAGTCAACACCAATCATTTAAGATACTTATATAGATTCTGCCAACCTGCAAGATAGGCTTTGTAATTGCAAGGATATGCCTTCAAGATGAAAAACTTCAAACCCAGACATAGAGCTCTTCTTGTGCTCCACTATTTAAGTTCAGTTTAATGTTCTCTAAATTAGAAGGAATTCACAGTTGATATGAGGTAGTATCTTTGTTAAGTTTTCATCGACTCTATTCAGTTAAGCCTTTTCAACTAACTGTTTTGGATGCATAAATCCTGTTAAACAATTGCACTCTCCATTGCCACATGAACAGTTAACTCAGAAGCATTCATGTGCTTCCTCACCACTTCAACCTGCTTTAACATTCCCTTCAAGGTTTTAAAATTTGGGATCCATAGTGAGATTATATTTTTCTATTCCAATATCAGCTGACATGCCCCGATGATCCTGGTGTCCAAGTTTGGAGGCAAATATCAGGGTATCAGTACGTGCAAGCAGGAACAGTAATGGAAAATCCGGATACAGAGCATATGTATGATCTGATTCTGATAGTTAAAAACAATGCTTTCACATGTGCTTTAAGTAAATTCAACTTTCACCATGTCATTCCTGTTAATGCATTTGTACACACACACACACACACACACACACACACACACACATATATATATTTGTTAATATGTCTAAACCATCTCAATTGACCTTTCCTCTTTTCAACCTTTGGGTGCAAAAAGGATCTCCATAACCTGAACTGAGATAATAAAATAGATGAATATATCCATATGATCTAAGGCATCAAATTTCTTACTCCCCCCCTTCTCTACTGTCTTTGTCCTGATTTTGCCACTATTCTGAAATTTGATAATTCCCATTGACCTTTTTTTCTTGAACTGATTGTATGAGACAAAGAGAAAAGCAAAAGAAAACCAAAATACATAATTAAAGAAAAAGCCTACCTGCAGAGTAGTGTCTAAAGTGCTTGTCAAATGAGATAGAGAAGAGGCAATAGAGTCAAATCTTCTGAGCAGAAGGGAACAGTCGTCGCTCAAGCATACCTCACTCTTTTTGTTTTCCGTTGGACAGGGAAAGACAGAGGAGAATAGGATCCTGACTTAAGCATTTAGTAATAATAATAATGTTAGAAGTCATTGTCGAGAGAGAAAGAGGAGTTGTGACTTGCTCTTTAGACAAGTCACGAATCTTCCCTAAGGGTGTTGTGGTCTAGTCCTTGTGGACTTAGGTAAGTTAGTTTTGATTCCTATTTTGGTCTTCTATTCCTAATAGGATTGCTGTAATGGTTTGTCTATATATTGAATGGAGTAGGGCAGTCCCAATCTAATCAAGTGTGACTCCCTAATTGCACCATTGTCTCTCTCCTTTCTCTCATTCTCTTCTCTGTTTCCAGATAATAATAATATAATAGTAATGTGTGTGTGTGTGTGTGTATATATATATATATATATATATATAAGAGGGATCACTGGTTGTGTAGTCCGGAAGTGAAGAATGAGTGTTTGAACTATTAGCTCTACGTGTCTCAATCCTAGTCTAACTCTAACACTCTTCCTTTGTTTCATGTAACTTATTCCTAAACTTATATATGGTCATAGACAAACTGAACGCACTTTTAAATTCTATATTAGTTGCTCCCTCACTCCCCTGTATGACGAGCTTTCTCAAAATTCTTCTGCTTCTTCTTCAATCCAAACTCCAAAGGTAAGTTTAATGGATTCAACCACTTCAGCCTACAGATGCCCACCACCTATGGTTGCCACTTCTAATGGAATATTTCAAAGAAGTAATCCAGTAGATTATGCACTTCTTGCCATTCCGCAGATATGCTTTGTCGTCTTCCTCACACGCACTCTTGCGTTTCTCCTCAGGCCTCTCAGGCAACCAATCGTGATTGAGGAGGTAATTGTTAGTCATGCTGCAACTTTATCACTTCACACGAAATTTGCTTCTCCTAATTGTTTCTTGTGATATACGTCATGGGTTTTCTTCCATTGTAAGTACATCTTATGAATTTTACTATATTTGCTGATTGAAAACTCATCATTCTTTCAACCTACATTTTTTTGGTTGCAGGGTGGAATATTGCTTGGGCCATCAGCTTTAGTTCGTAGCAAGATATTTTTGAATTCAGTTTTCCCACCCAGGAGCCTCACCGTATTAGACATTCAGGCTAACATTGGCCTACTCTTCTTTCTCTTCCTTGTAGGCCTAGAATTAGATCCTACATCTCTCCGTGGGACTGGAAAGGAAGCTGTTGACATAGCCATCACCGGAACCACTGTACCTTTTGCATTAGGAATTGGTTCATCCTTTGTGCTTTGGTAAACTATCTCTAAAGGGGTGCATGGACCTCCATTCCTTGTATTCATGGGTGTAGCTCTGTCCATTACTGTCTTTCCTGTCTTGGCCTGTATTCTTGCTGAGCTTAAGCTCCTCAACACTGATGTGGGCCGGTTGGCTATGTCAGCTCCTGTGGTTATGATGTGACCTGTGGATGAGTTTTACATATGTGTCACCTTAGTGGTGGTATTAGTAGCTGGGTTTGTCACAGATTCTATTGGTATCGATGCTCTCTTTGGGGCTTTTGTCGTTGGAATTTTGGTCCCTAAAGATGGACCCTTTGCTGGTGCTCTTGTGGGCAAATTGGAAGATCTAGTGTCTGGCCTTTTCCTTCCTCTGTATTTTGTCTCAAGCGGGTTGAAAACCAATGTAGCTACAATTCAAGGGGTTCAATCATGGGTTCTTCTGGCTTGCACATATTTACTGCTTGTTCTGGGAAGATTTTGGGTTCTATTATGATCTCTCTCCTCTGTAGGTACCTTTTCCCGAGGCTCTTGAACTAAGCTTCCTAATAAATGACAAAGGTTTGGTGGAACTCATCATCCTCAACATTGGCAAGGATAGAAAGGTACAAGTTTGTATCCCTTATATCTCATATGCTTATTTTTAATTGTGCATGTATACTATTGTTAATTCATTTATGTATGATTTAATCTTTGTTGGGGGAACGATGTCTTCTATTTTGTCGCTTGCATTTTTGGGTTGATTCTGGAAGGCCATTAAGAGGCTTGGAGGAATTGGCCCACCTTGTGCGTTTATCTTCGTCACTAGGGCCACAATGAACTAGAGAGGGTTCAGGGGCTGCAGCCCCAAAAACGAATTTTCTTTTAGGGCAATATGTGTTTTTCGGTAAATTACTTGTATATGGTTTTTGCCATAAATTTGTAGCGAGGGTTCTTTCTTTTTAATCAATCCGATAGAGGTTTGAGGATGAGTGGTTGTAAGCTTATAACCCTATTATCCATCAATAGTGAAGCAGATCTCATCTCACTGTAGATGTAGACAATCTTGCCGAAAAACGTAAATATTTTGTGTTGCATTGCATGATTATTTGTTTGCGATTTCCATTCCTTTTTGTATAGTTTTAGGTTCTCCCTTTTTACAATCTTTTGGAATCTGCTGAATTTTTTTTTTTCTTTCTATTGTTGTAGGTGTTAAATGATAGACGTTTTCCATCATAGCTTTGATGGCTCTCTTCCCAACCTTCATCACCACACCTCTTGTCACTACGGTATATAAGCCTGCAAGAAGGTCGAACATGGAGTACAAGCATAGAACAATAGAGAGGATGGGCCTAAGTACTCAGCTTTGGATTTTGGCTTGTACTTTCTCCCTTTTTACAATCTTTTGGAATCTGCTGATTTTTTTTTTTTTCTTTCTATTGTTGTAGGTGTTAAATGACAGACGTTTTCCATCATAGCTTTGATGGCTCTCTTCACAACCTTCATCACCACACCTCTTGTTACTACGGTATATAAGCCTGCAAGAAGGTCGAACATGGAGTATAAGCATAGAACAATAGAGAGGATGGGCCTAAGTACTCAGCTTTGGATTTTGGCTTGTTTCCAAAGTAGAAAGAGTACACCAACTTTGGCAAAACCTTGTGGAAATCTACCGCGGCACTGATTGGCTTCAAGGCCTTTGTGTCTATTGTATGCATCTCATGGAGCTCTCTAAGAGACCATCGGCAATTCTCATAGCTAACAAGGCATGGCAGAATGGACTTCCCTTCTCAAGCAAGGGACGAAGGATGGACTCAGACCATGTTGTGGCTGCTTTTGAGGCTTTCCAATGATTAAGTCGATTCTATGTGAAACCTATGAGAGCTATATCCGCAATGTCTAATATATATGAAAACATTTGGAATTCTACAGAAAGCAAGAAAGTGGCAATGGTGATTCTCCCATTCCACAAGCACCGAAGAATGGATGGTTGGTTCAATAGAGATGATAAGAGCTGATTTGAGATTGGTGAATCAAAAAGTCCTTGAACATGCAAGATGCTTTGTTGGGATACTTCTGGATCAGGGCTTTGATGGAACAACCCTGTACATATCTTCTAGTGATGATGTTTTTTCTTCCATTATTGTCTTTTTCTTGGAGGGTATGATGATCGTGAAGCACTTGTATATGGAATATGCATGGGTGAACACCCTGATATCAGTCTCACGGTACTTCACTTCTCGATGGAGCAAGAGCTAGCTGAAGAAGCCCTCAATAAGAATGGTGACTTTGAGAATTGAGACCAAGAATCAGTCCATAAATGACAAATGCCTAGCTGAATTCCAACAGATGATCCAGATTAATGAAGGTTCAATGAAGTATCAAAAGAGGATAGTTCAAATGCAGCAGAAACCATCTCTGTGATAGGGAGTTCAGTCACTGCAACCTGCTTCTAGTGGGACGCAGCCCTGAGGGAGAGGTTGCTGCAGCTTTGGATGTTAAGAATGACTGTCCAGATCAGTTGGGACAAGTTGGAAGCTTGTTGGGTTCCTCTTGCGTCCTTTTCTGCAGCATTAGTTCTTATCATGCAACAGTTCAAGGGGTGATCATCAGTGATCCCCATTTAGGAAAGATCTTTTGTTAAAAATATGTTGGATATGCAGTGAAGTTTTGCATTCAAGAAAAAAATCTTGATCCGATACCAAGCTTTTTTTCCAAGCTCCTTTATGTATATTCTCTGTAATGAAAAAATACAAATAAATAGATGCATGGAGAGATGGAGAGAGTTCATCCATGCGCACTCCATATGCAAGTGCTTCACAATCATCATATTCTTCAAAGAACAAACGGTAATGGGAGAAAAAACATCATCACTAGCAAATATGTACTGGGTTGTTCCACCAAAGCGTCGATCCAGAAGAATCCCAACAGAACATCTTGCATGTTCAAGGACTTTTTGGTGCTTGTGGAGTGGGAGAATCACCATAGCCATTCACTTGCTTTCTGCCGAAGTGTAAATGTCTGAATACTAGACATTGCACCGAGCCCTCTCATAAGTTTCACAGAGACCGGACTTGATCATTGGAAAGCCTCAAAAGCAGCCACAACATGGTCTGAGTTCACCTGTCATCCCTTGTTCCAGAAGGGCAGTCCATTCTTCCTTCCCTTTTTTGCCATGAGAATTGCCGATGATTTCTCAGAGAGCTCCATGAGAGGCATACAATAGACACAAAGCCTTTGAAGCCAGTCAGTCCCGCAGGAGTCCTCCCTAAGGTTTACAAAGTTGGAATACTCTTTGGTACTGTGGAAACAAGCAAAAATCTGTAGTCTCAGTACTTCCTTCCTCTTTATTGTTCTATGCTTGTACTCCATGTTAGACCTTGCAGGCTTATACACCGCAAAAATTTATTTAGCTCCAGCTTTGTGAATTTGTAGGCCAGGCTTGGCTCTAAAGGACCAATCAGAATGCAGCTTTCTTATGGTATACAACAATTAACTTGATGATTAAGTCTATGTATTACTGCTCATGATTTAGCTTCCCAGCAGCTTGAGGCTTTTTGGCATTTCCCAGCTGCTTGGACCGGTTATGAGATAAATTGTCCTCACACTAGTTCCTGAGGATCCATTACTTCACAGGAAATGGTTCCTGGGCCTCGTCACTAGGGAGGAGTAAGGAAGGAAAGTCTAATGGAAAATGGCAAGTAACTAGTGAATTTTATTTGGTTATCCTTGTAACAAGTTCTGAAGTGGAGATCATAACAAATTTGAAGGTATCTTTGTGAAACTTGTTTCTGTTTGAATTTACTTTAGTCTAGTTGCTTTATCTTGAAAAAATTTAAATCTGTCTTCTCTTAAGTGATTGATGTTAAGCTGAAGATGGAATCGGCTCTGATTCTGGATTTTGTGTTTTGAAATGTTGGGCAGGAGTGTGCTATTATCCAAATTTCTTACTCAGGTTAGAGTTGGGAAATCATTTTTCCTTTTCTTTTCTGCAACACTATAAGACACCAGTCTTCAAACTAACGATCAAGGGATCCCACCTTCAATCTTCGGAGATGGCTTGGCCGTTGCCGGTGTCGTCATCCCAGGCGAGGTGGCGACCTAGCGTTTTGGAGGCTATGAATTCGATCAACTCCGGCAGATAACTCGGCCGAGTCTCCAAATACATCTTCGGTTGCTTGATGAACAGATTTTCCATCTCTTCCTCTTTTGTCTTCTTCTTTCTTTCTTTCTGTGGTTTTGAATCGGGTTGGTCTCGATCCCTTACTTTTAGCTTGAATTAACCCTTGTGTGTTCAATCTTCTGTTTAATGGATCCTTCTTCATCTTCCCCGCTCTTAGGGGTGGGGGAGGGGCTTCCCTTAGCATCTGCTACTGCTGTGACAGTTAATGGAGGAAGGATCTTGAAGGTCTCCCTGCTCTCTGCCTCTGGTCTTGAGGCTTTCCCCCCATTATCAGTCCCTGCTACTGATTCGCCTGGGGCCAGTCATATCTTAGCTGATCTTGATGGTGCGGTGGTAGGCTCTCCGGTCCATTTCAAGGACCTCTCAGCTCCCCTGATAGCTTCTGGGTCACATGTTCTCTCTTCTCTGCTCCCTCAAGGCCTGCCTTTTTCATCTTTATTCTGTAGGTATCCCTTGTCAAACGAGGGTCTTGCTCTTCGCTTTATTCAGCCAGATTTGGAAGAAGGAAAACCTGTGGTGCACTGTTCATCTGAGGTGCTGGAAGCCGAGATCGCCCTTTGGGCGTTGACCTGTGTGGGTCACTTTATCGGTAGAAAGCCTGCCTTCTCATTTGTCAAATCTGTTGTTGCTTGTTTGTGGAAATTGTCTGGCCATGTGGAAGTTGTTCTTTTAGGCAATGGGTTATACATATTCCGTTTCAGCAATGAGGAGGAGATGTCCTCTGTTCTTGAAGGAGGTCCTTGGGTTCTTCAGCGCTCCCCTCTAGTCTTTAGAGCTTGGAATCCATTTATGCCTATGAAGAAAATCGAATTAACCTCCATCCCGGTGTGGATCCGTTTGCCGGACTTGCCTTTCCATTTCTGGTCTGCGGAAGCTTTAAGCAGTATTGGTGGCGGCATTGGAAAGCCTTTGTTTACTGATTGTAGAACCAAATCGAGAGAGAGACTCTCATTTGCTAGAATTCATGTGGAACTCTCGGCAGCAGCTGTGCCTCAATACCATATCAAAATCTGCCCTGAAAATGGTGTTTGCTTTAACCAACAAGTTTTCTATGAATGGCGCCCCCTTGGCTGTGATACTTGCAAGATTTTCGGCCACTCAAATAGGCAATGCACTCTAAAATCGATGAATGCTGATGTTATCGCCACTGTTTGTAAGGAGTGGACGAAGAAAATTCGTGTTGACGGAGACATCATGGCTACCACCATAAATGGTGGTGAGCGAGAGATGGAAGCTACCGGAGATGGAGGCGGCCAGACTTTGGAGGCTGCTGCAGGCAAGGGATGCCAATGTGGCTGGGGTTTGGGCTTGAATTTGAATTCAAATTCAAATTTGAATTTCAAAGTTTGTCATAAGCAAAGGAGACTCTGTCCTCTTCTGTTACCTGTACTGTCAACACTTTTGCTTTATTGGGAGAAGATGATATTGATGATATTAGTGATAGAGATAGGTCCTCTTTTGATGGTGATGTGAATTATGACATTGATGTCCACCCATGTGCCTTGGAAGAGAATGAGATGGGTCTTGATAAGGTTGGTTGTGAGGAATTCAGAGCTAATAGTCATTTCTCCCCCTTCTTTGGTCGATGATGTGGAAAATTTAGTCAACACTCATGAAAGTGATTTGTTAGGTGTGAAGGAGAGGGATAAGGATGATTTGTTAGATGAGGAGGATAGCACTACAATAGATAGTCCTATTACGCTGAATTTTGTGGAAAATTTTCCTACCTCCCCTGTTCGATCCTTTGTCAAAAAGATGAAGCAAAAGAAGTAGAAAAAGAAAAAGAAGAAGAAGCAGAAGAAGTCTGTCTCTAGAGTCCATGAGTGTAACTTAAATTCCGAGATTGATAATTCATCAGTAGCTTCTTCGGAGGACCTTTCGAAGTCTCTAGCATTTTCGAATCCTGATATTGAGACGGATTCTGAGGAAGGTAGTCCATTTCTTCATATCTCGGATTGGCATGCAACTTCTTCAATTGATCTCACTCTAGTGGAAGAGACGGAATTGAAGGATACTGAGGTGATCCAACATGTTGACGATTAAGAGGTAATGCCATATGAAGAATCTGATGGTCATACCATCTATACGGGACGGAGCCACCGTATCAGATTTGCCCTGTACTACTTTCGCTCCAAGGAATGGAAAACTTAATTTGTGTTGTGTCCTGTTGATCCATGTGTTTTCTTTTGTTTGCCTTATCTGAGGATGGTGTGGTGCCTTTAGCTTCTTGCTAATTTGGCTTGTATCCTGCCTTTTGGCTGTCTTCTTGTTCCTTTCCTTTAATATATTTTTTATTCATCCAAAAAAAAATAAAAAGACACCAGTCTTAGGCTTTCAGCCTCAGTGGCATTGCTGATATTGATATGGCTACAAAAGGGATACTAGATTAATGTTTATATTGAAGCACTTCCCATCTATATCTTATATATGCACATCTTGACATGGACTTCTTTTGAACATTGGACTCAATAATATTTCTTTTGCCTTTGTTTGTGTTTGGTTGTCAATTTTCCCATCTTGGTGGTGGTTATGAAAACAAATCTTCCTGAGGCTTAAAGCACAATGATACTGGAAAGTTATCTGAGAAAACCCCTGAGCAAGCAAAAGTTGTGTTTATCTTCAGAGAAAAGATATCTCATGGAGTTAATCTTCACTAGGATTCCAGGGGATCCCTGATTTGGTGAAATCAGCTAGCAAAGTTGGGCTTTGGAAGATTCTTCTTCTTCTTCTTCTTCTTCTTCTTTTTTATTTTTTATTTTTTTTTTAAACGTTAATGAAATTGTTGGTTCTTATTAATTGGAGAGTCCGTCAGCATACAGATTCTGTTTCTTTTGACTTTTGGATGAATTTAGAAATCAGCGTACACACTGAAAGATGTATTAAATCACTGAATTTCACAGGATTTGGCACTACAGGATAAAGTATTGAACAAAGCTTTCTCTTCTGCATTGAATTTGATGATATCTTTGAATTCTTTCTTTGCTTCCCCCTTTTTTTTTTTTGGGGTGGGGGGGAGGTGGGTGGGTACCAGCTGAGACGTACAAGATATCAATAAAAGAAGCAGATATAGTGAAGAGAATTGTGCATGGATTCATGTTTCCCCTCAATGTTTAGTTTTGTACTTTCACTATAGCTAGTTACCTATTCACTCCTTACATGAGGCTGCTGTAAAGATAAAAGTTTTTCCGGTTTTAATTGGTCAATTTACTGGAGAAAATAAACATTCTCCAATACACTCCTTCCTATAATAACTCACTTTTTCACCTTAAACTCACTGTAGAACAGTAGTATTTCAGAGGGGGAGAGATATTTCATGACATAACTTATAATACCAAGCTAACATATATGTACTGGGTTAACTTTCAGGTTCTGAACCCCCCCCCCCCCAAACACCCTTTTTCTTTTTTAATATCATGTCTTTAGTGTTAAGAAAAAAAATTCATTGGGATTGATGGTACCTTATTCTTTAATGTTTCCATATTGAAACTATTTTGTCTTGAATTGAAGCGATTTGGAGATATTTGAACAACAAAAACAGAACCTCCAGAAAAGCATAGGCACTCACTATATCATTCTAGTAACCAGTCTTGAAAGAAATACTTGAAAATATGGATGCAAGAGATAGGCTTTCTCCAGGAAAATTTTAGTACTAACTTTTTCAGTTCATCTTGGGATATCACATACAGACATTAAATAAACAGTTCCTTGAAATTTCCTCCTATTTTTAACAGTCTCCGCATGTTTGATTTGAAACCTGTTTAGAACAAAAACTCTCAAAACATATATCCCACCACCCTCCCAAAAAAATCTGTTGATGGATATCCTTTAGCAATACAAGGAGATTGATAAGCAACAGGCGATTGTTGGAATGTCTCTGGTTTTTTTTTTCCCCCTTTTTTTGGTAAATGTCTCTGGTTACATGTACAGTTCTTTTTGTTCTCTTGTGGCCCAGTGTGTATTGCACTTTTATAGTTTCATGACTCTTTTGCCATAATTAATAGCATCTGCACATTCTTGAATAGGAGGGAAAAGAAGCAAGTCTTTGAAAAATTGCCCCTTGTATGACATCATAATGCTGAATATCTTGTGCTTTGTATTGGATGAAGTAGAGTATGTCTATCCATTTGATCTAATTGACCATTCACTGGAACAATTTTAAACCTTTTTGTTCTTTTTTTTTTTTTTTTGTGTGTGGGGGGGCGGTGTAGTGTGAGAGAAGACTATGTCTTTATTTCAGTTTCACACTTTTTTTTTTCCGCTAACGACGGGTATCCAGGCCAAAATCCCGCGGGCCCATACTGACCTCACAAAGTTTCACACAGTTGAACGCAGCGTGAGAGACTCAAATCAAAGTTGTTTCTTTATCTCTTTTCTTTGAACGTCGGAAACTTTGTCTATGAAGTTAACATAGACTAATTGTTTGTTGCTTCAAGCGAAGGTCGCGCAACTGCCAATGAAGACATTGCTCTACGACTCCCTAGAGGTTTGGGAGTGGAAGAAGATTCATCACCGGGCTGGAGATACCCAAGATGTAAGGGCAGAAGAGGCCAAGTTGAAGGTAACCAACTGCTAGACATAAAGGCCCTTCAGCAGGCAGTCAAGCAGAAGTCTCGGAGGGGGTTTTGGGACCCCATACTGACGATTTTAAATTTGAATAGGTGGAGGACTCAAATTCTTGGGTTTAATTCAAAGACAAGATCTAGGAGGCTTCATTAACGGGTCTACACCAATACCTGCTTCCATCATAAGAAATAAGGATGGGTAAAGAGATTTCTAATCCTCACCATGTAGCATGGATGCGATTTGATAGGCTTCTTCTGGCCTAGAACACCTCAACCCTACCTGAGGAAGCTCTGGGTCTTGCTGTAGGACTTGAAACTTTAGTTGATGTTTGGGATTATCCTCTAGTGTCACCAGAGAGAGAATGCTATCACTTGCACCATCTTAGTTCTTACTAGTATGGAAAAGAGTCTTAATACTCCTTTGGCCAAGGAGATAGTGCCATAGGGAAAGCTGCTCGATATGCCATAGACAACGGTTGCATCGAAACCGAATGAAACCGATAAAAACATAATTAATTATGAGGTTATGAATAGTTGAATTGATTATTCATTCATTTCAATATTAGTGAGAATTTCTTTTGTTGTAAGGGAAATTATTACAAATAAATGAATATGAGGTGTTGAATGGAGAAACTGATTTGCAAGTAGCAACAATGCTTTCCATTGATCTCCTTATTCACTATATAAAATTAGTTGGACTGTTAAATAAATGACTTGATAGTAGGGTTCAATTTATGATTCCAATATTAGTTATTTTCTTAGTAATTAATTATCAATTGGTTTCAATAGTAGTTATCTTCCCCTTTCAATGATAAACAATAATTTGGCTACAAACTCTAGGTATCCATTGATTTTGATATTAGTTATATTTCTCTTAGAATTTAAAACATGAACACATCAAATCAATTTCCTATTCCTAGTTGTTTATTTGTCAAACTTGGGAAAGAGGGTTTAAATTATTTTTACTGAATATTTCCTCACTAAATGTTATAAATGTCAGGTTTCATTGTGGTTCAAGACATAATTGAAACCAGTTACAAACCAATATTGAAAAAGTGAAATAAATCAAAACCGTACCAGATTAAGACCGAAGCTCTTTAACAGTTTAATTTTGGTCTCTCTCATTTTTAGATTGAAACCGATTTAACCCAATCAAAAAAAGGGGCCAAACCGATGATTTGACACCTCTAAGTAAAGGTATCAATCGGTCGGGCCTGGCCGGCCTTGTTCGGGCTTAATCGGGCTCGGCCAATTTCTAGGGCTGCATCATGAACGCTTGTTTAGCATGGTACAGTTAATAATCTGGTCGGTCGGTCTCGAGCTTTAATTGGGCTATCATAAACGGGCCTTAATCGGGTCTTAACCGGGCTATAGACATATTTAACTATAGACGGGCTTTAAACGGGTCCTTTTTAAAATTGGCCTCTTAAATGTGCTTGAAGAGAAATACCAATAAAATGAGGCAAAGATGGGCATAACAAAGAAAAAGATTCCATATTTAAAATGGATTAAGCCAAAGATGGGCAAAGTGAATAAATTACCAAGGTACTAGATATTTAACCCACAAAACCCAAATCAATTAAACCATCTACATAACCCAAGTTGAGGAAGTTCAAATCAATTAAATTATGCAGTTCATACAACAATTACCACCATGTCAATTGTATATATCACATAGCCTTAGCACTAAATACAAATAGTATTAAAAAAAAATTTTAAAAATACAAGTAGTATTAATGGGGTCGGGCTAGGTCAGGCTTAAAGGAGTTGGTTCAAATCGGGCTTGTAAATGTGTCGGGCATGTCGAGTTCCTGTCGGGCTAGGTAGTTGCACTGTGTATTATCTGTTTATAATTGAGCCCAACACGTTTATTAATCGAGCCAGTCTAGGTTGGGCCATAAACATGTCGGGCTTAATCGGGCCTAGCGGTGTGGGCTTGGAATCGACACCCCTACCTCTAAGCACCCAAACAGGGTTGGGTGTGACGACAATACCCACAACATGCTGGGGTAGATGAGTCTTTTCACACCCAGCTGTGTAGGGGCGTAGAGGGCGCGGACAGGCAGCGGCTACGATTTCTCAATGTTTTATCCTAAAAAGTAAAAACCCAGTTTTCACACTCCCCTTTATTTAACCAAATAAAGTTTTCTTCCTCTCAGAAAAAGCGTATTTCCTCTCGTAGGGGCAGCGATTTCACTGCTTACGTCGGACCACGACGGCTTCAAGCAGCAGTAGGTTCCATTGCTGCAGGTTCTCTCTCTCTCTCTCCCTAAGGAACTTATTTTCTTCTCAGAGGGCGGCGAACAGAACAAAAGCATCAACTGAGTTTAGTTTCTCCTCATCTGACTTTTTGCAGTACTTTTTCCGTCGCTGAAATTATCGGTAGGCTTTTCGTTTCTTTCATCTGGGGTTCTTGCTTTGTTTTCGTTTCTTTCATCTGGGGTTCTTGCTTTGTCTCTACTGGTTTACTCTCACACTCCATTAATGGCTTTTTTTTGGCTTCATTTTTTATTTTAAGAAGTAATAAGAGGAGAATCAGGAAGAGTTTTTGTATGAGAGGAAAATTATGCAGAATATTGAAGTTTTGTATAGTCTTGTTGCAGAGGAACTTCAAGTTGGAACTTATCTGGGACTCGGCTTTTTCCAAGTATAGGGAACTTGACTAATCTCCAGAAAGTGTAAGAAACCGCACACCATTGTCCCTTCCTTTTCTCTTTTTCTTAATTTTAAGATTTTTGGCTTCATTCTGAATCTAAGGAACTTGCATTTTTTGAGATTTTTTGTTGTGTGAATCTAATCATCAGCTTTGAATTGGACCAAGAGGCTTAATAATAACAGTCTACGGAGCATTGCCTTTGGCTTTGGCTAACATGATCCATCTTGCCTTTATGCAATCTCTTGATTTACTGCATCTTCGATTGTCTTTCCCTCTCTAATGGAGCATTGCCTATGTTTAGGTTAAACCAAGTACGAAGGAGAGAAAACTATGGGAGATAAAGACATTGGTCTAGATGTTGAGAATCAGCCTCGGATAGGCATGGAGTTTAATTCAGAGAATGAGGCATATGATTTCTACAATAACTACGGAGGAAGGATGGGTTTTAGTGTTAGGAGAGACTATGCGCATAAGAGTAGAAAAGATAAGGCAACCATAACTTCAAGGAGATTCGTTTGTAGTAAACAAGGATATCGGAAAAAAGATAAGCGATGTCTTGATCCAAGGAAACCTCAAGCAGAGACAAGAACCGATTGTCCTGCACGCATGGGAATTGCGATTATGGATAATGGAAAATACCAATGTCGTGATTTTGTTGAAGAGCATAATCACCTTCTTCATCTACCGGTTACCATTCATATGATGCGGTCACAACGGAAAATTTTAGATGCACATGCTTCTAAAATTGATTTAGCTGATGATTCCGGAATCAGACCTGATGCCATATTGGAGTACATGGATGGGCACGCAAGAAACCATGGGTATGCCCGAAAAGATCATAAGAATTATCTCCAAACCAAACGTCAGCATGATTTATCTTATGGTGAAGCCGGGAGTTTGTTATTATACTTCGTAAAACAAACTAAGGTCAATCCCTTTTTTACTTACTCATTACAGTTGGATAATGAAGAACAGATAACAAATATCTTTTGGGCTGATCCAAAGATGATAACAGATTTTGCACAGTTTGGTGATGTTGTTACCTTTGATACTACATTTTGCACTAACAAAGAATATAGGCCATTCGGAATATTTGCTGGATTTAATCATCATAGAGGAGTTGTCATATTTGGGGCTGCATTGTTGTATGATGAGACAGCTGAATCTTTTAGATGGTTGTTTGAGGCATTCTTGGAAGCTCATGGACAAAAGAAACCTATAACCATTTTTACTGATCAAGATGATGCAATGGGAAAGGCAATAGCTGAGGTTTTTCCTGAAACATGGCACCGATTGTGTACTTGGCAGATTATGCAAAATGGCATAAAGCATCTAGGGAATTTGATGAAGGATGGAACAAGCTTTCTAAAAGATTTCAAAGCTTGTATGTATCATTATGAGGGAGAATTAGAATTTGAAAAGGTGTGGGAAAAATTGCGCAATGATTATGGAATTAAAGATGGTTCATGGTTTGATCGTCTTTATGGGTTAAAAGAGAAATGGGCTAAGTGTTATATGAAGAAGACTTTCACCATTGGTATGCAGAGTACACAGCTTAGTGAAAGTTTGAATGGGGACTTGAAGGATTACTTGAAAGTTAGTTTGGATGTTATGCAATTTCTTAAGCATTTCGAAATGGTAGTGAATGTTAAGCGTAGTAATGAGCTAAAGGCTGAGTTTGATGCAAGAAATAAGCTGCCAAGAAATATGTTTTCCAAGTCACCTGTTATGAAACAAGCAGGAGAAGTTTACACTCCTCAGATATTTGAAGAATTTCAAGAGGAGTATAACTGGATTAGTGCTTGCTACATAAAATTTCGGAATGAAAGTAATGCCTTGCGTGAGTATGTAGTTGCTATTTTTGAGCAAGAAGGGGATTTTAAAGTTTTGTGTAACCCATTTGAAGCTATGATTGAATGTAGCTGCATGAAATTTGAGACATTTGGCATTTTGTGTTGTCATGCTTTGAAAATTCTTGATGTGCTAGATGTCAAGTTTATTCCTAAAGCCTATATTTTGAGGAGATGGACACGAGCAGCAAGAAATATGGTGGTGGAAGATGATAAGGAAAAACAGGTTGAAAAAGATGTTCATTTGGATTGTACACAACGTTATGGGCTTCTTTGCTTGAAACTTGTTCAGATAGCATCACAAGCATCTAAATCAGGAGAAGGATATGCTTTGGTAAACAAAGCTGCTATTGAGTTGTGTAAACAGCTTGAAAATCTTTACATTGATGTCCCACATCTAGGTGTGTCAAGTGAGGGTCCTCGTGTAAAAACGATAGAAGAGTTGGGTGGAAAAAAAAGGAAAGAGAAAGAAAAAAGTTCTTACACCTAATTCTCAAGCTTCTCAAGAACTACAATTTGGTACACTGGAATCCTTCACATGGATCTCAAGAAATGGAGAACAAGAAGAGTTTTACTTCCCTATTAATGGTACATTGAGCTAAACATTACACATTTCATTACATATGATTTCAATCCCCTATATTAATTGTTTTGTTGGCTTTGTACAGGGATTATTTGATTGTTCCCAGCCTCAACAATTTTCCTCCCTAGCCTGAACATCTATGGTCCTCCATACTCAAGCAGAGGAAATGGTGGATAGAGTTAACCATCCATTTACCAATTGTTTTGCATGATTGGGATCATATCTGTATTTACTTCAGAACACAGTTGGAGTGCCCTTGTAGCTAGACATGTTTGAGATGTGTGAGCTGAGAGAAATTTCTGTTCCCACACGTAGAAGTGGGTTCCAACCACCATCCACCTTCCAAACAATGGTGATTGATCCATTTTTTGCATTATTAGTCCACTTCTATACGATTCAGATCAATAGATTTTATGAGGAGCTCAAGAAAAATGTAACCTTTGTGTTTGATGTTGTCCAATCTGCAAACAAATACCTAGGGAGCGGTAGGGAATGTGAATAAAATAGGGTTGTCCATTCAATAGATAAACCTAGTATTCAATATGAATGAATTTCAAGTTTCAACAAAATTCTAACCAGAAAGAAAGGTCGTTTTTTATTAGTAATTACCAACCAACAACCACTGATGAATTTCATGTTTACAATCTTGTCTTCAATAAAATTCTACTCCCTTCCTATCAAAATTGATATCAGAAAAATGGGTGATCAGATGTAGAATTCTTCTTCAAAGTTGCAGTCATTGAGAGATGCTGAGAATCCAAATTCGCATAAAATAAAAATAAATGAAATTGTCACCATAACCATCAGTATGGTCATTTGCCTGCTCTGCAGTTAGGGCGGTGGAGATAAAAAATCCAAGCACATCCCATGTATGACTTGATCGAAAGAGGTTGAGAGATCTTGAGAGGTCTGTTGATGGTACTCCACTAGCTGGTAAAGGCACTGGTTCTCCCTCAGGTTTGCATTCTCATTGGCTAACCTCGATTTTTCAGCAAGCCATGCCTCGAATTGAAGTATCACCGATGAATTGTTCAAGAAGATCAAAACTACATTACTACAGAGAAGATAAATTTATGATGATTAAAATTATAATTTCTTGAAAGTAAATTGGAAATCATGCAGGCATCGTGGTTTGTCAGATGATTACCAATCACAATCAATAGTTCAACCCCCCCTTAAAAAAAAAAACTAGGACCCTACAAAACTCAATTCAGGTGGAGATGTTCAAAGATAGAAATAAAGATTTGTAACACTAGTTATTGTATCTCACAATTTTTTTTCCTCCATTTTTATCACGCATTCCCCAAATCATATTTTCTTAATTAATCATTTCTGTTACAATCAGCCCCTTTTAGTTCGGCCATATTCTTTTAGTCAGCAATTCAGTATAAATGCTTACTACATTATATAAATAGGGGCAATTAAAAGAAAAAGGTGAAGTGTAACATCCCAAATATACTGTGGATTTGTTCAGTTGAATTAATTTTACTTTATTTTCTGAAACATCTGCTCTGATTTATTTGACAGGGATATAGATCTAATGTTAAAGATGATGGTGACCAAGGTTCCAATTATAGAGTTCCTAACAACCAACTAGATAAGGTTCCTATTGGTGCTGGCAGTGAGATAGATTATCATCACAGAAGTTCTAAACATGGGAAATCCTCGCCAAAGAGGCAAGCAACTAGTGGTTCAAAGTGTACTCTGTCAGTTACTCTGGTTGCTTCTTTGTACCAGAAGGATGCGCATATACTGCTTTCTTGTTCAGTTGGTAAGGAAAAATCACCAAATATCCGAAGAGCTCAGCAGGACTGTATTTTGCCAAACAGACCAGAGGGAAATGGCTCAAGACATCCAAAGAACTCATTGATCCATTCTGTTGATGACAAGGAGTGCCCTGTTCATTCTCATAGCAGGCTGAAATCTTTCCAAAGAGCTCAGATCAGTCAACACCAATCATTTAAGATACTTATATAGCTTCTGCCAACCTGCGAGATAGGCTTTGTAATTGCAAGGAGATATGCCTTCAAGATGAAAAACTTCAAACCCAGACATAGAGCTCTTCTTGTGCTCCACTATTGAAGTTCAGTTTAATGTTCTCTAAATCAGAAGGAATTTACAGTTGATATCAGGTAGTATCTCTGTAAATTTTTCATCGACTCTATTCAATTAAGCTTTTTTAACTGACTAATTGTCTGCATAAATCCTGTTAAATGATTACACTCTATCCATAGCCACATGCACCAGTCAACTCAGAAGCATACATGCGCTTCCTCACCATTTCAAACTGAATAATATTTTGGGATACATAGTGCGATTATATTTTTCTTATTCCAACATTTATCGTCTGATATGGCCTGATGAACCTGGCCTCCAAGTTTGGAGGCAAATATCACGGTATCAGTATGTATAAGAAAATCCAGATACAGAGCAATTCATATGTATGATCTGATTTTGTAGTTAAAAACAATGCTTTCACATGTGCTTTAACTGAATTCAACTTGCACCATGTCACTCCTGTTGGTGCATTTGTACATGTATATATTTTTGTTAATATGTCCAAGCTATCTCTATTGGCCTTTCCTCTTTTCAACATTTGGATGCCAAAAGGATCAACATAACCTGAACTGAGATAATCAAATAGACGAATATATTTATATGATCTAAGGCATCAAATTTCTACCCCCCCCCCTTCTCTACTGTCTTTGTTCCAATTGCGCCACTATTCTGAAATTTGATAATTTCCCGTTGACTATTTTCCTGAACTGATTGTATTAGAGACAAAGAAGAAAGAGAAAGAAAACCGAAATACAAAACTAAGGAAGAAGCCTACCTGCAGAGCAGTGTCTAAAGTGCTTGTCAACTGAGATAGAGAACAGGCAATAGAGTCAAATCCTCTGAGCAGAAGTGAACA
Organism: Macadamia integrifolia; assembly: GCF_013358625.1. Lineage (NCBI taxonomy): Eukaryota > Viridiplantae > Streptophyta > Magnoliopsida > Proteales > Proteaceae > Macadamia > Macadamia integrifolia. The sequence continues at coordinate 8,258,826 of NC_056563.1, read as the reverse complement.
GTCATCGCTCAAGCCTACCTAACTCTTTCTGTTTTCCATTGGACAGGGCAAGACAGAGGAGAATATGAGCTTGATTGAAGGATTTAATAATAATATATAGGAGGGATCACTGGTCGTGGAGTCAGGAAGTGAAGAATGAGTGTTTGAACTATTGGCTCTGTGTCTCAATCCGAGTCGAAATCTGACACCTTTCCTTTGTTTCATGTAAAATATTCCTAAAGTATATAGGTCATAGACAACTGGGACACACTTTTTAACTTCTATATTGGTTGCTCCCTCCCCTGTCTAAGTAGCTTGCTCAGAATTCTTCTTCTTCTTCAATCCAAACTCCAAAGCTAAGTTTAATGGCTTCAACCACTTCAGCTCACAGATGTCCAGCACCTATGGTTGCCACTTCTAATGGAATATTTCAAGGAAGTAATCCAGTGGACTACGCACTTCTTGCCATTATGCAGATGTGCCTTGTTTTCTTCCTCAGATGCGTTTCTCCTAAGGCCTCACAGAACCACACGTGGTTGCGGAGATAATTTTTAGTCATGCTGCAACTTTATCCCTTCACACAAAATTTGCTTCTCCTAATTATTTCTCTGTGATATGCGTCATGGGTTTTCTTCCCTTATATCTTACGAATTTTACTATATTTGCTGACTGGAAACTCACTCATTCTTTCAACCCACGTTTTTTGGTTGCAGGGTAGAATATTGCTTGGGCCATCAGCTTTGGGTCGTAGCAAGATATTCTTGAATTCAGTTTTCCCACCCAGGAGCCCAACCGTATTAGACACTCAGGCTAATCTTGGCCCCCTCTTCTTTTTCTTCCTCGTAGGCCTAGAATTAGATCCTACATCTATCCGAAGAACTGGAAAGAAAGCTCTTGCCATAGCCGTTTTAGAAATTGATTCATCCTTTGTGCTTCGGAAAGCTATCTCTAAAGGGGTGCATGGACCTCCACTCCTTGTCTTCATGGGTGTAGTTCTGTCCATTACTACCTTTTCTGTCTTGGCCCATATCCTTGCTGAGCTTAAGCTCCTCAACACTGACATGGGCAGTTGGCCATGTCAGCTGCCACGGTTAATGTGGCCATGTGGATCTTACTAGCCCTTGCCATTGCCCTCTCAACCACTGGCCACTCAACTATTGTCTTGCTATTATGGGTATTTCTTTCTGGTTCTCTTTTTGTTATCTGTGCCAGCATACTGCTCCTCCCAGTCTTTAATTGGATGGCCAAGTGTTTCCAGGAAGAAGAACCTGTGGATGAGTTATACATATGTGTCACCTTAGTGGTAGCATTGGTAGCTGGGTATGTCACAGATTCTATAGGAATCCATGCTCACTTTGCTGCTTTGTGGTTGGAATTTTGTTCCCTAAAGATGGACACTTTGCTGGTGCTCTTGTGGAAAAGTTGGAAAATCTAGTGTCTGGCCTTTCCCTTCCTCTGTATTTTGTACCAAGTGGGTTGAAAACCAATGTAGCCACAATTCAAGGGGCGCAATCAACAAATATAACAAAGAGCCCATGCCCTGACCACATGTCCTGACCCCATGCCCCCCCTATCCCACCACCGGCAACCACTAATGAACACCCCTGAGCCCATGATCCTCCTTCCTCTTCCACCCCCTCCCTCCCCTCCTCTCGACAGCCATCCCTGGACCTCCGTTGTGTCTTCCTCTCCTCTCCACCCTCCTCCCACCACTGGCCACTCTGTTTACTTCCACCTACCCTCCTCCCTTAACTCCATCACTATCGGACTCTTGCCCCCCGGGGCTTTTGGAATCTGAGATCAGCAAATGGAAGAGCTGTGTCGTCAGTTCCTTCTGGACAGCCGCCATCCTTTTGTTGTTGTTAAGTCCTCTCTCCATAACCAATGGAGACCCTTGGGTTCTCTTTCCACCTTCATGCTTGATAACAGAATTTTCATCTTCAATTTCTCCGTTGACAAATCCATTGCCATTGATGGTGGCCTTTGGTATGTGGGCAAAAAACCTATTTTTTTGAGACGGTGGGACGAACGCACCTCCTTCTAGCGTTCAGAACCGACTTCCATCCCTCTTTGGATTTCCCTCCCCAACCTTCCCCTTCAATTCCGGTGTGTTAAGGGCCTCATTGGTTCCATCATAGGCAGGCCGCTCTACTCGAACAAGTGAACGAAAACCATTGATCGACTCTCCTTTGCCCGAATTTGTGTTGAGTTCTCGGCCGACCAGGTTCTACCCTCTATAGTCACCATTCTAGACGGAGAAGACTATTCCTTTGAACAAGGGATAAAATATGACTAGATCCCCCTTCTGTGTACCACTTGCAAATGCTTTGGGCACTCTACAGTGCTTTGTGTAAAAAAAAAATATATTAAATAACACGGAGGCAGGGAAAATCTGGCGGATTCAATCGAAGGTCCATTGATGCTTGGTCTTCATGCTCCTCTCACAAGCTCGCCTTTGGCTTCCCAACATCCTGATAACCTCAATTTGGATCAGCTCCCTAAGAGAACACTCATGAGGAGGAAACGAGATAGGAATCACCGACCTCTGGCTGTGAACTTTGACGGACATGCTTCTTTGTCTCGATCCATTGGTCCGATAAAAGATCCCGACAGCATTAACTGCTTCTCCCTGCTGACTTGCCCGGATGTTCCAGATGATACTATCGCCCTATCACCTCATCCCACTTCCCCACACCGCCTCTCTGTCCATTCTATCCCTTCTACCCCTCCCCCTCTTGTGCTGGCCAACAGCTTCTATGCCTCGAACCATGAGCCATGCCTCCTCCCTTCTGTCTCCTCAACCTCTAACCTCCCACCTCTACTTCCTCTAACTTCTTCGCTACTCCCTTTGACGGAAATCCTCTGTACTTCTGTCTCCACCTCACCTCTTATATCTTCTCCAACCAACCCCTAACCACGCGATCCAACCAAACCCCCCTTTCATCCCTCTTAACCAGTTCCTCCCGATTTAGTTGCTATCCAAATTCTCCAAGTTCCCTTTGAACCACCCGCTCTACCTGGGTAATTTATATAACCCAACCCATACCAACCCGAACACATTTTCTGACTCACCTACATCTTCATCCTTCTCACCTGACCCATACCCACCCTCTTTGAACTAGGTCCACCACCCATATCCACCTTCTCCCTCACCCGCTTCTTCTTCCTGCCCTTAACTGTTGCACGATGTCCTTCCTGTCCAGGTTGCTGTCTCCGCCCACTGCTCCGCAGTTGGCCCTCAGGATGACCCCACATCTTGGCTTCCCCCTTTTTTTCAAGTGGGTCTTTCTCGCATGTGACACCATCCACCCTCGCCAATTTGGTCACCTCTGGCCCCGTTGACTTCTCTGCAACCAACATTGCCTTCTCTTGCTTGACCCTGCCCGCTGCGACTGTGCTTCTTGCCTCTGTGTTTTCGCCTGGCCTCCTGTTGGGCTATGATGCTGCTGTGGAGCTTCCTTTAGCTCCTCTACTCTCTCACACACCTTGCGTCAACTACGACTCTCCGAATTGCTTGGCTCATGCAAAGCTGCCAATGAACTTTACTGATGGTACCTTAGCTTTTGGGCTCCCTTCTAGCCTACGCCAGTCTTGCCTGGGGCGGCAATGCCTTTTACTGCTCCTACTGGTGCTCCCCACCTTGGTCTCCTGCCTGCCCCCTCTCTGTGCCTTGACACTGGCCTCCATCCAGACACTAACCTCCTGGGCTCTTCTCTAAAAGCAACTCCCCCCTCCGGGAACCATGGTCTGTAGTCCTCTAGCCCTATGGCTAAGGAAACATCTACTCATCCCAAGTCTAGACTCTAGACTCTAGACTAGCCCCTCTAGACCCCACCAGAAATCCTGCTGCTGCCCAAAAGAAGGTTATGTCTTCCCTGCCCCGCCCCAAAGGTCTTTCTGACCCCAAACCTTCCACTACCCTTTCGGCCAAAATCCAAAACTGGCCCATCCACCTGCTCTGATGAGTCTCGGCTGCCCTCCACTCTCGTTCCAAATGATACCTTGGACTATCTGGAATGTCAAAGGTCTCAATTCCTCTGCCAAACACGCATCCATTCGCTCCCGTATTAAGTCTCCAAAGATGTTATATGTTGTCTCCTTGAAACTCGTGTTCTCGAAGCCAATGCCCCTCGCATCATTGCATCAATTGCTCCTTCTTGGTCATTCATTTCCAACTATGCCCACTCCCCAAACGGGCGCATTTGGATCCTTTGGAACCCTTTTTTTTATTCACATCTCCCATATTGCCTCTTCCTCCCAAGTCATCCATTTTTCCTTCTCCCCTCCCTCGGGCTCCCCCTTCTCCTTCTTCTCTGTTGTCTATGCACATAATCATGCCCCCATAGACTTCCTCTCTGGTTCGACCTCCTCTCCTTCTCCTCCACCCTCTCCTCCCTTCCCTGTGGCATCGGAGGAGATTTCATTGTGGTTAGGGCATCCCATGAGAAATTTAGCAGTGCCCCTATTGACATCCCCTCCTCTGACTCCTTCAATGAGTGTATTGAGGATATTGGTATGGATGACCTTAGATGGTCCAGTTCCAAATTCACCTGGCAGAATGCTTGACTGTCTCCTTGTCAATGAAGCTTGGCTCACCTCCTTTCCTTCCTCCCACACTAGTTTTAATCTCCCCGGCATCTCTGATCATTCTTCCTCTTTGTCCAATCCTATATCTCCTTTGGCCCCAAACCTTTCAAATTTTTCGATATGTGGTCCCTTCATGATGGATTTCTCCCCTTGGTCAGGCCCATCAGGGATACCTGGGCCATCCCCACTACTATCTTCTCTTCTCCTCTCATTGCTTTTGCCAGAAAGCTCAAGAATGTCAAAGCAGCTCTCAAACCCTGGAACTCTACCACTTTCGGTAACATCTCTTCTCTGGTCTCTTCTTGCCTAGAGAAACTTGACCTTATTTAATCCAGGCTTCAGCTGGACCCCTCAATTCTTCCCTAGCTGATGAAGAAAAGCTGGCGGCTTTGGACCTCTCCTCCCACCTTGTTCAAGAAGAATCTTTCCTTCGTCAGAAATCCAGGATCAAATGGCTTGAGCTCTGTGACTCCAATTCGGCCTACTTCCATTGCTCCCTCAAAGCCCGAACCAATGCTAACTCCATTCTCAAGCTCATCTTCCACTCCGGTGCGGGGCTTCTCTCCCCCAATGATATCAAAGTTGAAGCCGTCTCCTACTTCGATGACCTCTTCCATTCCCCCCTCCACTTCCACCTCTACCCCTTCCCTACCCCCCAACATCCTTAACAAATTCATTTATGATCACCTTATGCTATCTCTTCAAGCCATCCCCTCGGATGATGAGATCCTTTCCCTTGTCCTTCACCACAAGTCTAATAAAGCTCTTGGACCTAATGGCTTTAGCATGGGATTCTTTTTCACTTGTTGGCATATCATCCGCGATGACCTCATCTTTGCCATTCGTAGCTTCTTCCTAATCCCTCCCAAATCTCAGGCATCAACCACTCCTTCATCTGCCTCATCCCCATGGAGGGCGCTCAATGCATGTCTGACTTTAGGCCCATCTCCCTTTGTAATCTTCTATATAAACTTATTGCCAAGATCCTCGTCAATCGGATCCAAAAGGTTATTGACTCCCTTGTCAGTCCGAACCAACCTGCCTTCATTGCTGGAAGAAGTATCTTTGACAACATCATCCTTTGCCATGAGATCGTCAGAGGCTTCAATCGTAAATCCCACTCTTCTGTTGCCCTTCTTAAGATCGATATTCATAAGGCATTTGATTCTATCCGCTGGGATTTCATCTCCAAAGTCCTACTTCAAATGTCTGCCCCCTTTTTGTCCACTGGATTATCTCTTGCATCTCCCCCCCCCCCCCCCCGCTTTTTATGTCCTCATCAATGGCAGCCCTGCAAGCTACTTCTCCTCCTCTGTGGGCATCAGACAAGGATGCCCCCTCTCCCCCTTCCTCTTCTATCTGGCTCTTGAAGTTCTCTCCCGATCCATCCAATCATCCGCTGACCTTATCTCCCCCGTTCTCAAATGAAAATCCCTCATGCTAACCCACCTGGCCTTTGTTGATGATCTTATGATCTTCTCTAAAGCCGACCCTAGCTCCATCACCAATATCATGGCATTGCTTCACCTTTTCGAGTCCCTCTCCGATCTAAAAATCAACCTCCTCAAATCCAACCTCTCTTCCTTTTGGGTGTTTCTTATGCCCGTCAAGCCCAGCTCCTTGCCATCTCTGGTTTCTCCCTGGGAACCCTCCCCGTCAGATACCTTGGTCTCCCTCTTCTATCCTTTCGTCTCTCTTTCCACCACTGTTCCCCCATCCTTGATTCCATCAGGAAAGGCTCCAACTTTGGAAAGGCAAGTTTCTCTCCTATGTTAGCCGCCTTGTTCTTATTCAATCTGCTCTCCAATCCCTCTTACCTTTATTGGTCTAGCATTTTTATCCTCCCTGCTTCCACATCCAAAGCTATTGACTCTCTCCTCTGCGCCTTTCTTTGGAAAGGAACTGATGCCACCAAATTCCTCCACCCCATGAGCTGGTCCAATGTTTGTCGCCCAAAAGCTGAAGGGGGTTTGGGCCTTCGTAAAATCAAAGATGTCAACTCTGCTGCCATCCTTAAGCTCATTTAGAAGACTTGTCTCCAAGCAACGCAGTATCTAGGTCTCCTGGATATTATCCGTCCCCCTTAAAAATGATATCCTCTGGATAGCCCCCCTTTCCCCAGATGCTTCCTGTATTTGGCGTAGCATTCTCAATTCCAGACCTCTCGACCTTTCTGCCATCTCCTGCATTATTTGCAACGACTCCTCCACCTCGCTCTGGCTTGGTCCTTGCCACCCTACTGGCATCCTTCTCCCTTGGTCTCCCCAAAATCATCTCCTCCTTTGGCTCCACCAGATCCGCCATCGTGGCCTCCATCCTCTCACTCGACGGTTGGTTCCCTCCGTTTCTCCCTCCCCCTTGGTGGATCTGTGGTCCTCCCTCCCCCCATTCCCCCTAGCCATAGAGGATTAGATGATAATGTTATTTGGGTGCCCTTCTCCTCGGGCTTGTTCACCTCCGCCTCTGCTTGGAACTTTATCCTCTCCAAAGACCCTTTTATTCCTTGGCGAAATATCATATGGTTTAAAGGGCACATTCCTTGTCATAGTTTCATGGCCTGGCGAGCCCTCTCCTACTGCCTCCCCACGCAGTCCTTCCTTAATTACCGCCACATTCAGGTCTCTATCTTCTTCTATCTATGCTGGAACGGTACTGAAGATGTCGACCATCTTTTCTTCTCCTGGCCCTTCTTTGCTTCCATCTGGAAGAAGATCCTCCACTCATGCTGGCCCTCCACCCGTCGCATCTTCCCCCTTCCCCACGGATGGATATGGGTTGACATGACCTTTGGCTCCTCCATATGTGACAGAGTCGGAAAGCTCGCCTTTTGTGCCACCATCAACCACCTTTGGATGGAACGAAATCTTCGTAGATGGACCCCCAACTCCCGTTCTTTTGAAATGATTTGGAAAGCCATCTACGTTGATGTTACCTCCAAGCTTAGATCCCTCCGCCACCTCCCAGTTCGTGACACCCCAAGGAACAAGCTCATTGTTGTCCCCCCAAATTGATGTCTCCCCTAGATAGTTGGGCTTAGCCCCCCCCTTCCCTCCAAGGGTTTGTTCCTTTTGCCCCCCCCCCTATTCCCCCCTTGTATATTCTTCTCCTTGGTAATGAATTATTTATTCATCCTAAAAAAGGGGCGCAATCCTGGGGGTCTTCTGACCTTGCTCATATTTACTGCTTCTTCTGGGGTACTATTGTGGTATAACTTCACTGTAGATTAGTAGAGTACCTTTCTGTGAGGCTCTTGCACTAGGCTTCCGAATGAAGAGTAAAGGTTTGGTGGAACTCATCGCCCTAAACATTGGCAGGGATAGAAGGGTACAAGTTTTTTTTTTTTTTTGGATGAAATTTGCTGGTTCTCATTAATTGGAGAGTCAATCAGCATATAGATTCTGTTGCTTTAACTTTTGGATGAATTTATAAATTAG
>NC_056563.1:8191548-8249410 GCF_013358625.1 Macadamia integrifolia | reverse complement strand
GGGGGGAGGGAAACTTCGGTACCTTACGAAGATTAGATTTCTGTCGAAAATTGATGTTCCAAACTTACAAATTCACTCTTTTCCAATTGTCATCATTCAGCTATACAACAACAAAAATAAATAAATAAATAAAAATAAAAATTGCTCTCTTTTTGTCGTTGTCAATTATTTATCATGAAGAACCTGTAAATATAATTTCAATGCCTCATCAATTACCAGTTCAAAAAAGTGATAGTGAAGAGAAACCATGTCTGGATTGACCAAAAAAGGAATATGAACTAGTAACAAACTTTCTCATCAGCCTTCTATCAGTAAAAAAATAACAATTAATCAATCCTCAGCTAAATGGTGCTGTCACATTACATTTGTCCAGACTCCTCCATAAATTCTCCTTCCAGTGGTGTTGTGGGGTTCAATATAATGCTATGTAGTAACTGTTCCTTACAATTGAGATGTATAAGATATCAGTAAAAGAAGCAGATGTAGTGAAGAGAATCGCTCATGGATTCATGTTTCACCTCATTTTGTAGTTCACTACTTTCCCTACTAACCTTTTCAGTCCTTGACATCGCTCGTGTATTCATGTTTCACCTCATTTTGTAGTTCAATACTTTCCCTACTAACCTTTTGGGATGCTAATAAATTCATTAACGAGGAAGAATGGTACCCCAATTTCTATGATAGAACTATTATTGTGTTCTTAAAGTGTTTCTTAGCAGTAAAGGCTTCAATGAATACAATCTCTACTTTGAAACTGTGAAATACTTTATTTCATAAAATTCAATCACGTTTTGATTATTGGACTGGTTTCACTTTTTCAATTTCTGTCCCTGGAGCAACATCTCAACTCAAAATTAATGACCAGTTTGATGGGACCTACGGAATAGCTTCTGCGTCGATGTGAAGTACATTAATGGAGCATTAAATCAATCTAGAAAGAACTGTAGGTCCTCAATCAGATGGGCAATGAAAGTTCTGATATTCGCATTAATGCCTATTGAGAGCTTGAATATGTTCTCAGCCTTGTTTTTATTTGGGTCAGATTCACTTCAAAGTCACTCATTATATCATTCTAGAAACCAGTCATGAAAGAATAACACTTGAAAATATGGATGCAAGAGATGGGCTTTCTCCAGGAAATTTTTAGTACTAAATTTTCTGGGGTTCATCTTGGGATAGCACATCTCAACTCAACTCCCTCACCTTATCCCAACTAAAAAGGGTCAGCGAGACATTAAATAACCAATTCTTTGGGGAAGCGACTCTTAACGCAGTGGGGGCTTCCAGTTGCAGTAGAGCTCGCCTAAGTCCGAGGGAGAGGTCATTTGTCCGACTGCCCACCCCCCTCCCCCAATCGGATGCTTGACATCCTTTATAACCAACACCTCATAGGCTCATACCCCCCAACCCCTAGCCGACGTTCGTTGTGTTGGGACACCAATCCCTAGTGACCTATAGGCCCTCGACAGTATTGATTTAAGAAAAAAATAATTCCTTAAAATTTCCTCTCTTTTTTTCTTCCTTCATTGATTCTCCCCATGTTTGATTTGGATATTTGTGCAAACCAGGTAAGTTTACATCATCCATGGTCTGCAGACCAAGAAATCTAAACCCTACAGATATTATGGACTCCAAAGCTATCCATCACCCCCCCCCCTCAAAATTCACACAAATGCTAGTGCATAAGTTTAAGGTAATATTTATATGTTAAGCTTGTTAACTTATTAATGGACTAATTTATTTTTTTACCTTATAATACAACACATGTGGTTCTTTCTTTTCTTCACTTTTCCTCCTTTTTTTCTCCACTTAGGAATTAGGATGGAGGGTGAGGGTGGGAAGTTCTTCGATAAGGAAGCTTGAAGCATTTTGAACTCAGGTTTTCCACTGTTAAAATTTGACGTTTGCTTAACAAGAGGAAGCCTGGACACACACCAGGCCAAGGCAGAAACTGCCGACCCATTCATAATTCAACTAATCTGAAAGCAAGAAACCCATGACATAGGATGGTGCAACACAAGTATGATGAAGTGTGTCATACCATACCAAAAAGCAAGTAAAACCTTGTTTAAACATGCCCATTTGATTCAAAACATTCATTAATGCAATTTAAAGCAACAGTCTGGCTCAAAACTTAAATAATTGATATCAATGGCCATCAGCCCCACCACCACAGTTGACAGAAGGCCATGAATTTCCAATATCTTCAAGATTCATTACATAAATAATTGATGCATCCATACTTCAAAATGTAACCAAATATGAGAATTGATTTGTACAAGATTTCGGTACGCACTTTACTTAGCATGAAAATCTGAGCCTAATACATAGTGCTAGTATTACAGAAGCTGAACTGCAGCAATGGCAGGGATTTTTTCCCGCAATTTTTGCGTTACTGCCACACGAACGGTCATGACACCTGCTGCTGGCCCCATGATTCGGATTTTCACAATGGGCTCTTCAATTGCAACTAGCTCAAGACCTCCACCCCCTGTTCCTGCAAGGTATGGCCTTATTTCTTCAAGGACCTGAAATAGATCAAGTTATAAAGTTTATATTTTTGAATAAGCAACAATTTTATTAACAGAAATTGCGACAAGAGTACAGCATAGTGATATAAACATAAGATACAACAACCACAACAGAACTATAAACATGCATATTGACCTCCCACAATGAAGTACCTAGCCCCTAAACCGAAATCAAATAGAAAAATCATCCATCAAAAAGGGATGTCATCCCAAAAACACAAGCCCAGCAAAAAAACCCCTTGTTTGGCTAAATCATCTGCCACATCAATTGCTGGTCTCCGTATCTATTGGAAATTAAACCACATTTGAGAAATGAAGATCCGAATAGGTTTCGCACACAGGGGCATAAGGCCAAGGTTTGTCATCTGACTTTTTCATAAAAAATACACCATTGACCGAATCTTCCTCTATGCCCTTTTGATCATCAACTCCACCCCAACCGTCATAGTAGTTATATTCTTTGCTAACCCCACGGTAGGAGGATACAAATGGTAATAACTAAATTTACAGTCTATGCAACCACGAAACATAACAAAGCTGGGGAACTCCATAAAGGACCAAGACTAGAAATATTAGAATGACTAAACCAAGATAAACAAGCTCAAATCCGAATCATTCAGTTCAATCAGAAGATATGCAGTAACAGTTAAAAACAGATCAGCAGAGAATGCAATTTGATTCCCTATTACGTTATTCCAGGGAGGAGAAGAAAGATGAATATAATATTATTGGAAAGAACTTAAACGCATCATTGCAAGTTACAAGCAACAAATGTCATACAGCGACTTAAAAAAAAAAAAAAAAAAGAAATAGGTCACTTCTGTTCAAAAGAGAATCTATAAGGAAGATTAAGCAGTTTAACAGGATACCCTACAAGATTTTTCATGCATTTGTCGATTTCAAAATTTTCTCTGTTAATGCTGCTTTCCCCCCACCCCCCGTCCCAAAATGATAAGAAATCCATGGTCACGAAAAAAGCATGTAAAGCTTCTACAGGTATAAATTATATATATATATATATATATAAAGCATACAGCAAAGGAGAAGGCACTCAAAAGATGAAGGATGAAAAGAAGATGCAACTGCACATAATCATATTCCAGAAACTAGTCGTCAATTCACTACCAAAAAGTCAGACAGCAAGCAAATGACATGACTTCCATTGTCTGAAGGCCATTGGCATCGATCACTCCACACCAAATAAAAAGAATTTATCGGTATTTTTATGTCATTGATAAATCAACATCACAATCATAATGGACAATAATCTGAACTAAGAAACCTAGGTTAATAAGAAGAGGGGGTGGAATGGGGGGAGAGGAGGAAGGTGTACCTAACGCACGAGGCTCCCACCCACGGCGTGGTTTGGGGAGGGTCGTAATGTACGCAGCCTTATATCCATTTCGCGGAGAGGCTGTTTCCTGAGTCGACCTCACGACCACTAGGTTGCAATGGAACAACCTTACTGTTGCACCGCGGTCTGCCCTCTTAATATGGAAATAGATGAGCAAAAATATTTGATTCTAGCTGTTGTCTTTTTTTTTTTTTCCTTTACTCAATAAAAAGTGTGAACATAGATGATATAACAGAAAATATTCCATTCTAGCACCCAAAACTCCTCAACCAAGAAAGCTAACAAATTATTGATTTATTTGATCGTTTTTGCACCTTTTTAACAAAGACTATGATGTCAACAAATATTTCAGTATCTCCATTCAACACCAAAGAAGAAGGGCAGACAACAGCTTTTCCTAAATTCAGGAGAAAAAGCATACTGTTGATAATAACTTCAAAAAAAGACAAAGTACAAGAATACTCTGGAGCATCAAAATCTTAAACAGGGGCCCATGACTCTATTAAAATGGAATAATGGAGTATTACAACAAAAATGTTAACAATCTTGATGCAGCCAAGGGAATGGAAATCCCCTAGTATGCCTATGGATAATGGGCCCAATGGGTTTGAGAAGAAAATTCCAAAATTGGATGTAAAGAAGATAACAAATTTATAAAAGAGAATAGCAGAAAAGTTAAAAAGCAAGCTAGGAAAACAAAACCAGCAAAGTCACCTGACCACTACTACCCTGGGAATACAGCAATAAGGAAGGACTGAAGGAGAAATTGCCATGATTCTCACTCCATAACAATACCAAAACCTAAGGCTCAATTTCGTTAACTCAAGAAACCAAATACAGTAGTTTACAGCCATGTATCTAGACTAGTCAACCCAAAAAAGAGTTTGGATTTTGACTCTAGGATGAACCTAAAACAACCAAGAAACAGAATTCCTTCAATAAGGGGCTCATAATATAAATTTAATCACAATAGTGCTGAACTCCATTCCTAATTACAGAAATATACTTGAAATAGAACTTCTAATCTGATTAGACTTCCTAAACATAAAATCCTTCACAGATCAACATACTTACAGAAAACTGTCATGGCGCCAAGCTGTCTTGGCCTAAGCAAGAGGCATTCAAGAACCAACTGAACGCTGCCTTGACAACTATGTTATTGCTATATTGAATAAATACGGCCAATGATCATTTAACTAGAGTGATCCCTTCATGTGTCTTATAAAAGGTGGATGGTCGAGAAAAGCCTATCTAGATGGGTGGTGGGGAGTAGTAGGGTCTTAACCAACCCTCAAACAGGATCCCAAGTCACCCAAACCCAAAAAGTCATCAACCTCCTCAGATGAAGGTTAAACTCTGACAATCAATGGCAAATATATAATATAGAGAACCTTCACAAGATAATATCTAAGGGTTGGATTAAGTGTAGTCAAAGAGTAACCAAATCTGAAACAGAAATTCAAGAACAGAAGAAAACTTTAATTACTGAAGATCAGCTTATAAAGCTGGCTGAGTGCCTCTTTTATTGGGTAGAATCAACGCTGAAAATTTCAGCCATATCCATTGGACAGATCTGCCAATGTGGACAACTCCTAGTGGAACTAGGATAAGTCAAAACCAGTCAAACTAGGAATCGTATAACTGATCAGATTACATATTTCTAATATCCCAACAGAAACTCAGCATAAAAAGGGTGTACCCAGTGCACGAGGCTCCTGCCACTGCAAGGTCTGGGGAGGGTCATAGACTCATAATGTACGCAGCCTTACCCCTGCTTCACGGAGAGGCTGTTTCCGGACTCGAACTCATGACCACTTGATCCTGCCCTCCCAACAGAAGCTCACTATAGGTTAATAATATCAGAATAAACATAGTAAAATATCAGATACAGAACAGACTTCAAAATAGAAAGAATCGAATCCCACTTGTAGTAGGATTGTATCATTCACACAGCAGATTCAGGAACTGATAACAGAATTGTATTGAGAATAACAACCAACACGTATCAGACTCATAGAAGTCTAGATTCCAGCAATCCTAATATTAGTAGGATAGCCTTACTGCAGGGGAGGAAAGAGAATAGAAAGAAGAAAGATAACTATGGCTTGCCACCATGAACAAGGATCAGATCTCACTGTTCACCAAGGATCTCCCACCCTCTACTGAATCGCACAGCTCTCCATTGCAGAGAAACAAAGTTTATTCATCAAATCGTCTGTGAGCCTTGGCTCTTACAATCTATTTAAAGAAAAACTGAATAACAATCCTAATCTGAATAAGAAATAAAATCCCATTGCTAAGCAACATAAATAAGAAGCATAATAATAAAAGGACACCTTCTCACGCAAGGTGAGGGAATTCAAAGCCTATCAAATGACTTAAAATAAAGACTAACTAAACTAATGAAACCTAATCCTGTATACCAACCTTCTACCCATATTTTAGGCCCACTACAATGAAAACACATGGGATCAAAGTCCCAACCCAAAGCTTATGTCCAATAAAATAAGTCCTTCAGGTGACTTATTAGCATCAATAGCCCATCAAGTAAACATTTTACCCTACTTTAAATAACTTCTTCATTGGAAATGATAAGGTTTATTAATACCAAACAAAAGGAAACATATATAAACAAAATAGGGTCAGTTTTCCCAAACCAGATTTGGCCAATCACCACAAAAGCTGGATCTTTGTAATCCAATAAACTAATTGGAAATCTTCCATAAGAAAACTCAAATCAAACAGAATAACTACAACATTTCCCAAATTTTATTCTTCTACCCTAAAGGTCCTCTAGTTTGTTATATGGTTTTGTCCCCATGGTGATTTCTAGAGGTTGGAATACAAAAAACAATATGAACACTTGGCACCCATGCCACATCCTAACAGAACACTCACTCCAACCCTCCCTCTCTTCTCTCCACCATTTTGTTGGATAATAAACTACCAATATTGATTAGACAAAAGAAATAAGCGGTGAATCATGCATTGTTATCAATACATCCACACCTAGCTCAATAAATCATCTCATTGGAACTTCTGAGTGTGAGTGATCTAAGTTTTAAATGTTCTAGAGGCACGAGCAAAAAGTTAGCCACTTAATGGAACTGAGAAATAGTTATCAAGAAGATCTCTAACCTTGTCTATGTTTTCTTCATTTAGCTCAAGGCCTGTTTCCTCATCTGTAACTGGTTCAACTGCAACTATCTCAGGAATCTTTTCCATCAGACGTCGTTCTATACCCATCTTCATTGTCATTACAGAACTTGGACAGGATCCACATGCTCCTTGTAGCTTCAATTTGACAACATTGCCATCGATCTCATGCAACACTACATTGCCACCATCTGCCATGAGATATGGTCGCACTTCATCTAATACACTGTCAACATTTTCAGCAGTGAGTGGCAATCCCACTGCTGAATCTGGTGTAGCAACAGCTCTGATAACTGCAGAGACAGCAAAGGTTGGAACTTCATTATAAGTGTTCAAACATCCAAAAAGATCACATCCATACTGTATCACAAATTTAAAAGGAAAATATAAGAAACTGTAGAGATGAGAAACAGGAAATCAATAACAACCTGTTGTGCAACTAAAGCTACATCACAACCCAGTGATGCATAATTTCAGGTAGAAGAGAAGGTGGGACTGCTGTTTTGGCTTTGGTTCATTTTCTTGGGTCAAATTAGGCTAAATTTTGAAAGCCCAATGAGTTATAAGGGGCACGGACATAGTATTTATGAGTTTTCTATCATAATGGGTCAATTCTATAAGCCTAAATATTAGGGATTTAAGTCCTATACAGGATTAAGTAGTTAGTTTCAATTTTGGTCACTTAGCATATCTTTTAGTTTCTAATTTTAATTCCTTTATGTACGAGGCACCACTATTACATATGAGGGCCTATTTTTAGTAGTTTCTATTTACTACTTCCCTTTTTGGAGGTAGTAGACTCCTCTTTATATTGTAAGAGACATAGAACGTACCCGGAAATTTTGATAAAGAAAGGGTATTGGCGTTTTCCTTTGTTTGCTGTGAGACGTAGTTGTGTGGTGAGATGCCCCACTGGTTAGTGAGAGATTGACCTAGGCCATAGGTGAGAAGCCTTGATCATATCCCCCCTTTTCCTCTCTTCTTCTCCTTTCCTTCTTTGTTTCTATCTTATTGTTTCTGTAACTGTTGCCCTGTGGAGTGCTCAATACCTGCTACAATAGTATTATTCCTCGCTGAAGTGAAGTGTTGATCTCATCAAGCCAGCAGAAGGTGAAGCTATATTACACCATCCTGACCTGCAGCACCTTTTCTATGGAGTTATTTTACAGCAGATCTTCAGACCTCAACAACTTCTATTCTGGCCATCAGACTCAGTCATTGCTTGGAGGTTGTAATCCTCCCTTTGAGACCTTCCATCAACCTGAACCTCAGCCTCTTTTAATTGCTAGATCATCTCAAGTCTGTAAGAAGCCTATCTGTCCTAGTTTCAATTTCCAGACCATCAATTATCCACAGGGTTTTAAGTGTTACTCCATTGTGGGTACCTACCTTCGACCAAGGATTGAGGGTCATCTGCTGGATAGTTTGTTAGGGGTTGATAAGTTGCTGATTTGCGAGGCTACTTACTAATTTCAGTAATTAGCCTATATGTCATTATCTGACATATAGAAAAGAGATTATAAAATTTCTGTCTTCAGCCAGCATAATTTAATTGTCTAGGAAATAAAGAGCAGAAGGATGCGGAGAAAGAATTGTACGAACAATCAAGCAATTAAACAGCATAAACTTTCGATGAAGTTTTACAATTTAACAACAAGGACAAATTCGATCAAAATGTCCCTATATGGGAGATAATAATAGAAACCCATAATTCTTTCAAAACAAACATGTTTCTGCAATCCTATCGTTCCACCAGGGGGAAAAAGAATCAGAAAACATGATCAAACCAACCACCAAATAAGAAAAAAAAAAAAAAAAAAAAAAAAAAAAAAAAGATCTACCCACCAACGAAAACAACGGTAACGGGCGGAAAAAACCAGAAAGCTCACCTTGCCCATCAGTGCGCCTAGACGTGCGAACGCGTAGGGAACGAGACGATCCCTTAAGCTCCAACAAACTTCTCCCTATAGTTGAAATTCGATTTCTACGGAGATTCCAACCCTGCCATAGAAATAGAATTTGAAGAAAATAATAAGTTAAAATCTTCTGTTAAGAAACCATCTATTGGGTCTAAAATCGAATAGTAATGAAAAATTTTGGGTGTTGCGGGGTGGAATTTTCGAAAGAAGAATACAGACCTTGAAGGAGATAGGATGCAAGTTTGTTAAGGAGCATGAACAAGAGGCTTCAAGGGCTTGACCTCCTGGCCTGCTGTATGATGGATTTAGCGTCACTGATTGCATCTCTCTCTCTGTGTGTGTTCGTGTGTGCAATTCTGTAACAAGAAAGAAACAAACGAAGGGGCGTGTGTGAAGAACGCGACCCGTGTGGCGAAGAAAATTAGAGGATCTAATAAAAACTCTACTCATAACTTGTGTTTGATTTTCCTTTTCTAGCTCCTCGTTTTTGTTTTGGGTTTTCCTATTCCGATGCAGCAGCCTCACAGGTCGCTCACTGCCTACGTCACAAGGGATCTTTCGTTTCGGCATATTTGGACACAAGGATCGGTGATCCGGATCGGTTCGTATCGGACAGTTTTACTTACCAATGTTTCTTTAAAAATCGGGTTGTCTTTTACATTTTTACCCTTATTCGGATACAAAGAACCGGGTTAGTCCAAGATGGAAATTCTCGTACGGTGGCTCCAAGAAGTTAGGTACAACGGTAAATGTTTGATCACGGGATCTCACTTCCTGAGGTGGAGTACCAAGTCCCCTCCAAATCAACTACGCTAACCCCTTGGAGTTTATTGGGAATTCCATAAAATAATATGAAAACGCATTGATATCGATCCATATTGATATCCATATCGGCTGTACAAGAAACCTTGTCAAAGCATTCAATTTGGGCTTTGTCCACATTCTATAGGCCTTTTGACTCTAGTTTTTTGAGTGATAGTGCTATGTGAGTTTTTCTGCAGTACTCTTGGAGGTGTTATTTCTCAACGTAGAGCTTCCTAGTTATGAGTTGTGCATGACCTCCATCAAGGTTCTTGGATGGTCTTTAATTTCAGGCAACCTTAAACCTCAAAATCATTTGATTCTATTAGGTATATCCATCACGAAGAGATGTTTAACCAAATAACATAATTTAATTGAAATGAAGAAAAAATGTTATCCCATTGCCACAGGTACACACCTAAACACAGCGGATAAACCATGCTATCCTCATGCTGAAGATGCTCCCTTACACTTTTCCAGTTTGGACATGTTCACAGAAACTATTCACGATCAAAATTTAGATGAATCTCACATCTTTATCTAATTATAAAACTTTCAAAAACAGTGAAAAATCTAAGAAAACTGTTTAAAAAACTAAAATGAACTCAATCAATAGGGAAACCCACCCATGATGAGTCCAATAGTTTAAATAAGCCACCAACTAAATTCAATCGGTAATTCAGATACTTAGGAGGAATACAATCTCTATTACAAGATTATGTACAATTCCAATTTGCATACTTGTATTGATTCCATCCAAATTGAAATCAAATTAAACAACCTGAAAGAGAATAATTCTTCTAAGATTTGATTTTTTTTTTTTTTTTGGGTGGTGGGGTTGTATATACAAATCAATTACTTCGAGAGATAATACCAACTAAGAATCTGAAACAGGATAAACATCTCCATCAGCTACTACCATTGAAATATAGGGAGATCACTCCTTTGTTGCAGATTGTCACTCGAACATTCTTCTTTGACGATAGAGGTGCTACTTTGCTCAGCAACCTCACCTACCATCTTCAAGAAATAGCTATGCCTGGATAAACAAATTTTTGGAACTCAGGTCAGATATGTAAGGCAGGACTTAACAGTACTCATTTGTCCAATAAAAGAATGCAGTGCGCAAAATAATACCATCTAGTGTCTGCGGTCAATTCAGGATGGAAAGCAGTCCCAAGCAAGTTCCCTTGCTTAACAGCTACAATCACGCTCTCTTCTGACACGGTTTTCTCCTGGAAGACAGAAAATTGTAGCTGAAATATATTTGGATAATATCCAAGTCAAAATGTCATCTTAATAATAATTATAGAGGCCTAATCTCACTAGCATTGTACACAGATTGTGCAATAGAATACTAATATAATAGATTTTTTATATCTATAAAAATGCAACCAAACGAAGCCTAGGAAATTTAGTTCTAAGAAAACATATTATTTTCAATTTATTTCAAGTGCTATTGTGTCTATCAATATACAGAAAAATGCACAATAATATAGCAGAAACAGTTCACCTAAAAAGGAACTACTTGTAAGCATGGTTAGGGACACAAACAAGAAAAAGACAACCATCCTCTCCTAGTCTAGAATTACAACAACAAACAAGAAGAAG
Source organism: Macadamia integrifolia (assembly GCF_013358625.1). Lineage (NCBI taxonomy): Eukaryota > Viridiplantae > Streptophyta > Magnoliopsida > Proteales > Proteaceae > Macadamia > Macadamia integrifolia. Next base: position 8,238,038 of record NC_056563.1, on the reverse strand, counting down.
TGATTCCAGAGAAGTGCATTTGCTAAGATTCCTAAAAAGAGGATCTATTCCCCAAAAGAGAGAAGGCAGCAAGTATCTTTCTTCCCTTATGACCACAGTCCTCATCCTCATGTCAGTCTCTTCATCCATGTGCTAGACCCAATTATAAATTCAGGTCTGAAAGTATCCTACAAATCGTTCGAGAATAAGAATGATATGCCAGATTATCTCTTTGTTCTTGTCAATATCTTTCAATAGTGTCCTCATGTATTATGTAAATAAATAGATATATCTCCACAAATCTAGCTACATTTTTCTTTGGGCTTATGTTCGTTTCTTCGGATTCTGATACTATGACCCATTTAGATTTTCCTTTTATGAATATGATGAAACAGGTAAAACAATCTATTCAGTTATAGATACACCGGCAAACCATTTAACTTTCAAAACAAAAGAGAAACCAAAACTCAATTATTCCATACGTCATACAAATTCTTCCACTTTCTTTCAATGAACTGTAGTTAAAATCATATTTCAAAAGAATGAATTTATAGGTTGAATACCCCTTGCTGAGCAATCTACCAAGGTTCCTCTTCTTCTTCTCTCCCTCCTTCCATACCATGATCCACCTCTTCGTTTTGTTCACAAAGCTTCCCCACCGCCACATGCTTTTCTTCCTTACCAGATACAAGTCTTTATAAGCAAAGACATGATCAGACGAATATCAATAAGGTTGGGAAGGGATTCACAAAGTCTCATGCCAAATACTGCCGTTGAATCCCTAAGGTGACCTCAGGTCAAGAACAACGATCTTTTCCCTCCACTTTTTTTTATCTGAACAACTCAATCCATGCTGTTGGATGCTCGTCAGGCCCACTGCAGTACATTGTTATTCTGTACATGCATTTCTGGCGCCGCTGTACAGCCATTCCTCCTTTAGATGCTCTGCAAATCTCAGACTTGAGTATGATTTTTCCCATTTTTCTGGTCTGGATGACTATTTGTTGCTGTTAAATAGTCCACTGGCTCTCTGCACTTTGACCATTTCTGGTTCAGTAGTTTTGTGAATCAGATTTGTTTTTCTTCTTTAATCCCTTTTTTTCTATTTACTTTCTTTTCCAGTTCCAATGAATCCAAGCTCTAAACTGGGGATAAGAACTGGAATCTTTGAAAGTTTATTTTCTTAGTCAACTAATTAATACTTGGGTTGGCTCTGAATTACTTAAGAGGGTAAGAAAGTCCTACCCTGATGCAGATACGCACCCAAAAGAAAAAGAAGAAGAAGACGAGAAGAGAAAAGAAGACGAGATGAGAAGAAAGAGGCAGCGACATACCTGAGTCAAAGCCGTCGCGAGTCACCCCTCCCTTCATCGAAGTCGCGACGTCTCCCTCCTTCTTCGCCGACTTCCTTAGGTCGATTAAGAGTAGAACTCCCACTGGTGGCTTCCTTTCTCCAAGTAGGAGACGGCAACTCCAAACCCCGATTCCTCTCTTTTGTCTTTTACAATAATTCCCCTCTTCTTCCTAAACTACCCTCCCCATTTCTCTCATATTCCTTATTGTCCTAAGATTCTGTTAGCTTCCAAGTTTGCCCTTCACTCATACAAACAGTAATTGCACTTGTGTTTCTCATTGAAGATCATCAAATTACAATTCTGCCATCACATTGTCAACTTCTATTTATTTACAATTCTGCCACTCTTATAAAAAGAAAAAAGAGAGATTAATGGATCTAAATATTTTGCTGGATGTCCGTCAACAAATGCAATTGATAATAGAGAAGCTCGATGAGACTCAACGACTTTGCATGAGAATCAAATTCATAGTACATTCTACCTTCAACTATGTGATCTCAACCGTTGAAGAACAGGTAGACGAACCAGAAGATGAATCACCGGTGGTAGAATATGAGATGATATTGTTGAAAGTTGAAGATCAACTTGGGAAAAATTTTAAACCGGTTGATTACTTTAGTAAACCGATCGATTTTATTTTTCCAAGTCACTACTTCACCAATGAACTTCACGTTGTAGATTTCATATCATTTGATTTTGGTTTCGATGGTGACTTCATACAGGCAATGATGGATGCTAGCCGATTTGTGTTGATTCTTCCGTTCTACAATACTTGTGGACAAGTTTTTCTCAACATCGGGGGAATTGATGCAGATACGCATCCGTGGAGCGACCCATACCCATCTGGGTATCCAACTAGAGGTAAGCCGAACCCATATTGAGTCCTTGGTCCAGTAGGATTTTAGAAATTTACTTTATTTAGGAAGATTGTCTTTGATTTTATTTTATTTGTCTTTGATTTTATTTTATTCACTTTATTTTAGCAATTTAGATACACGTAGGATTTAGAAAGTCGATTTGAAATTTGTTTCCTTATTTATGGTAGTTTCTTATTTGAGTTGAGTTTCTATTTTATGTCTTTTATTTTCCTTTAAATTGATTGTAACCAATAGACAAGTTACATTAAAAAGATGAATTGAGTTTGAGTATTTGTGGAGCCTGCGGGCATGTATGAGTGATTCTCCTTTTTCCCCCCTTTCTTAGTGCGATTTCTCCCTCTCCCCTACAACTCTGAGACCCCTCACAGGGATTTCTTCTCTACCCCTACCAACCTTCCATCATATCCAGACATTTCCACATTCTCTTACACAACTGCTGACTTTATTTTCAAAGTTACATGCTCACAACTCTCCCTGATTCTTCTCATAATAGCCACATAAGAAAAATCAGCAAAACAACTACATACACCAAAGATAGAACTCAACTGATGAAGGGGAAGAATGAGAACCCAGTGTTGGTATAAGCAAAGACATAAGTGAATAATCAAGATTATAATCAAACAGAGATTGATGCCGCTTCACTTGTTAACAATGCACCTCTTAGAGTTCATGGGTGTACTGGTCAGTTGAATGGATGAGTACTACCCTTTATTTTAATGTAGGGCATACATAGTAGTTAGATTCAGAACAATGGGATGTAGCATTTTGTTGAACTTTATCATTCTCTAGGGGGATTTTATCTACAACTCTACGGAGGCAGAGGCTCTTTTTTCCGAATCCATTTATGTGAATTACTTGTAAATTTTGGATTTGGACGACTAGGTTAGTATGTTTTGATGGGATATATCAACATACAATTGAAAGTAGCTGCTCCCTTCTTGATTTCTTTCTTATTCTCCAAGTTCTTGAAACTTTAAAAGTTGTCAATTGACAATAAGCACAAGGCTTCCAACACTACTTGGGAAACAGAAGCCCATGGTATGCTAAACATGAAAAACTTAACAAGCACACAACCTGGTGGACCAAAGCTAAACATAGACAGAAAACTGTTCACCTTTTACAAAAGAGAAATCAATCAAAATTACCATCAAAGAGTTGGTAGCCCCTTGAGAATTGCCAAATGTGAGTATTAAGAAATGCCGATTCAGCAAGGAATAATATAGAGCACAAATTCAAATGCAGAAAAATAGAGAAGAATAGGGAAAACAAAGCTTTTAATATTTGCAATGAAATTGTTAGAGGCTTTGACAAGAAATCCGATTCTCCTGCTGCCCTCATGAATATTGACATCCATAAAGCCTTTGATTCCTTAAGGTGTAACTTCTTTCTCAATGTTTTTCTAATAATAGCCTTCCCCTCAATTTTTTTTCAATTGGGTCCACCATTGTATTTCCTCCCCTTTATTATTATTATTATTATTATTATTATTATTATTATTATTATTATTATTATTATGATTATGATTATGATTATCATTATCATTATCATTATCATTATCATTATCACTATTATTATTATTATTATTATTTTGTGCTTGTTAATGGTAGTCCTACAGGTCTTTTGCTTCATTTGTGGGAATTTGGCAGGGATGTCTCCTCTCCCCCTTCATCTTTTCTTTAGCTATTGAAGTCCTCTACAAAAGTGTCCAATCTTCAATACTGATCTTCACCTTATCTCTCCCATCCCCAAGTACAAATCCCACATGCTTACTCATTTTGCTTTTGATGACGAACTCATAATCTTCTCTATAGCCAACTTTGTTTTGATCCAGACCATCATGACCTATTTGCACTTCGTTGATGGGTTGTCAGGCCTCTGAATCGGCCTCTTGAAGTCTCAGTTGTTCTTAAGTGGGTTCTCTGATACTGATGTGGCTTCTTTCATGGAGATTACTGGCTTCTTCCTCGGCCACCTTCCAGTCAAGTACTTGGGTTTGCCTTTGATTCCTACTAGGTTGATTGCTCATCACTGCACCCTATGTTGATTTGATTCATAAGAGGCTTCAACTTTGGAAAGGCAAGTTACTATTCTATGCAGGTTGCATGGAATTGATTAGATCAGTTCTTCAGTCCTCTTACATCTACTGGAAAGGGGTTTTTGGGCCTCCCCAGTTTTCTATCAAAGCGATGTGTCCCTCATATGTGCCTTTCTTTGAAAAGGTTCAGCTACTACCATATTCCTCCACCTTATCAGTTGGGATGCAGTATGTATTCCTAAGGATGAGGGATTTGGATATTAGTCTTAAATCTGTGATTGATTAATTGGTCTCTTATTACATGTATTCAGAGGGGTGTTGGGATATTAGTCTTATATCCATAATTGAATTGAAAACTTCGGTGATAGGCTAGATTAATTTCAAGAGAAACCTCTCTATAATGTTTGGTTTCTATCGAGAGGTTGAAGATAGCGTTTCTTCAAAATTGCACTTAAAGCCGTTGATTTTTAAATATAACAAAAGGACCTCTCTTCTTAACATAGCTGTCACAACATCTAGATGACCCAAGGCGGCTAGGCATCCAACATCCTTCCAAGGTGCCATTCCAGCAAAGGGCGCCTGGATGCCTATGCAATACCTTGACAACTATGCTTATTGATCTTCAATTCTATTTCATCCCCACTTCAATTTAAAAATCAGAAAACCCCTTCTTTCTAAATTCCTTAAACAATTTGATCCTTTCACTCACCTACTTTACGCTTAAAGTGCCAACTATTCAGGAAATTATGAAGTTGCCACTCCTCCTTCTAATTGAGAGCATAAATAAATTAAGTAAGCTCATAGACCCAAAAATAGGGTTTTGAAACCTGGGGTTACAGTATTTGGTATCAAAGCAATTAATGCAGATCTAGTAGATGGGTTTGTTGGTAGTGGGTTACAAATTGATAGCTTGTTGGGTTGCATTACCCATAACTGAGAAAGTTTTCAAATTAAACTTTTCCATCATCACCTTTACGAGATAAAGTAATAACATGACAAAGGATTAAATGATGCTTATATAAATAGCTGCAAAAGTTCATTTCCTCATATATCTTCATATTATGACAAGCCGAATTGTACTTTGTAAATGCATTATCATCAACAAGAGTTACACATTATAGAAGCTCAAAATTGTCCCAAGAATATTCAGTTTCGAAGACAAATAATAGACAGCAACAGTAAACTCTAATTAATAGAGTCAACCAAATTCAACTTTCTACTACACATAACAAAATATAACATGCTATAAACTGGTAAGGAAGTGAATGGAATCGAGAGTGTCAAATCTCCTGAGTTTCATAATTAGATTTTGAGTCTCTTGAGTTTTTGGATGGAACAGAGTAATCAGCTAGGACCTCAACTTTAGGTCCTACTTGCAGGATCGCAGGAGCCCAGATAAAAACTCCATGAAAAGTGTTGGAACCACCCTCCTTTGATGCAATCTCTGGTACTGAAAATTCTATCTCAAAGCTTTGAAGCTGCAAATATACGAAATTTTTTTTTTCTTAGATAATAGTTTAAATAACCCACTAATCACTAGTGGAGAGAGCCGAATGAAATTGCATCATGGTGATATAAAATTTCAAATGAGTTGGTTTTTCTATGGTAGATAAAAGATCTACCCAGTGTACAAAGCTCCCGCTACTGCAGGTTCTGAGAGGGGCAAATGTATGCAGCTTTACTCCCTGCTTCACAGGCTGTTTTCTATGATAGACATATGAACCAAAATTGTTCAAAGGAATCTTGCAAGGTGAAAATAAGAAAACCTTGCAAGAAATTCAGTTCTTACTTCCATTTCATAAAAAACCATGTATAAAATGTTGTCAATTAATTCTCTGCAATCCCTGTTCTAAGAAAAACCTTTCTTGACCATAATTCAAAATAGTATTACTTGACTGCTGAAGAAATTTCGGCTGACAGTGCAATCTAGTCCCCCAACGAGCTCTTATCCTTCGGCTTTTTGTCCTGAAGAGAAGATTTCAGGTTTGTTAGAGACCCACTTGGAAGTTTATGCCGTTTTAATTCGCCTTCAGTATTAATAGGGAAAAACTAAGACAAACAACTAAAAGAATACACACAAACAACTTTATTTGCCTAGAAGATAAGGCTTGCACAGGTCCCCCACACAGGCTTCCCCATTTTAACGAAGTCCCGCAGGGCAGGAAACTACTAATATCAAAGGATTGGTGGTTTCATTGTTTTAGCAGAGAAGCAACATTAAATAAAAAAAAAAAAAAAAAAAGGAGCAAGGACACATTCAGTATGAGAGAGAGAGAGAGAGAAGAGAAGAGACCAGGTTATGGTATTCAGCAAGCTTCACCATTGTTGTGCTCTCCCCTCCAGGGATAATAAGTGCAACAACATTCTGGAGTTGCTCAGGCTTCCTTATCTCCATCCCCTTCACTCCAAGTCTTCTGAGCGCTGCATGACAAAACGAATCAACTCAGAACAATCTAAAGAGAGAAAATATTGCTTTAGTTTGTAAGAATTGTTTATCTCAGCAACCAGAGATATAGACAAGAGAGTGAGAGAGAGAGAGAAACCTGCGATATGTTTGTTGAAATATCCCTGTAAAGAAAGAACATTGATAGCCATATCACCGAAGACAAACTCTCTCGCCAGTTGCCAGGGAACGTTAGCGGGAGAGGAACGAAGGTCGAAGGAAAGATGGATTGATGGAGGCTGTGGGTTTCCTAATGGCTCTCATTCAGTTATTATCGGTTATCGTCTAGTGACTCTAATCTTCACGTACATAAAGTGAGAGCTCCAATCTACATACGCTCACACATTGACACCCGTGAAAGGCAATGGAAAGTAAAAATGTTATCAACTGGCGAAAAGTGTTGATAAAATGATTCGGCTCATGCAAGAATTTTAAGGTAAAATCAAAACCAAATCATTTTATCAATGATTTTATATATTAAAAGTACAATTTCTTATAAATGATTTTGGTTTAGACAGTTTTTTTTATTTTTTATCCAAATGATTTTTTTACCTTTAAAATTCTTAAATGAAAGAGATTCAAATTTTAACATTGAATTAAATTATTTATTGTTATATATCTTTTTAATAGTTATTTAATGTGATTTATTATTATTATTATTGAAATGTATATAAACTTAACATTGAATTACTTAAACTTACTATATATATATATATATATATATGTTAATCGATTTAACGGTTTACCAACGATTTCTATTTTAAGAGCAATATTGAATCACAGTTTCAATCTTAAAATCAAAGGTTAACCATTTATTCAACGGTTTCATGAATTTTGGTCTAAACGAATCCATTTGATTTCAGTAAATGGTTTCGGTTTCAAATTCATATACTTAATTGGGAAGTTGTTGTTATCCTCCTTTTCAAATATTCTGAAAAATTAAATGAATTAAAATAAAAAAGGGAAAATGATCCTAACAAAAACGAAAGGTAATTGATTTCATTCCATTTTGTAATTTCTTCCTCTTATAACACGTAAGAGGTTTTTTTTTTTTTTTTTCCTTGTAGGGTGCAAGAGACGAAGCTAAAAAATGGTAGCATTCTCTATAACATCTATCTCCTCAACAAACCTTCTTCAATATCTGAAGAACCCAAGTTTGTTAAATCAAATGATACTTCTCTTTTCTTGCTTCTTTTGCACTTCCGAAATATCTCTTATGGGTTTTGTCAACAAGATCTAGAGCTTGATGTGTTGTGGGTTTTCAATTTTGTTCTTGTTCTTGCTTCTAGGTAGCACATAGGACACATGCCGATTGCATTGGATGCCTCATTTAGCTAACCCAATATGTTTCTTGATCACAAGTATTGCAATATGAAGAACAAACATTTTGGGTTAGAATTATATTGGTTTTGCAACATTAAGTTAGCTTCTTCTCATTAATTCCCATGATAATAGATTAAATAATAATACCAAAACGGATTCAAAACCTAAGGATAGCTTCTTCTCATTTATTTACATATCTATTAATTAGTTTTTACTTAGTTTTTTTGAATTTTGAATTTTACAAATTGATTTTTAAACAATATTCACATCAATTTTAGTAAATGGGCCTTTCAGTTTTCTTGGGTTCAACTCATTTTTTACCATTATCTCATAGTGTTGTTAGGGTTTTATTTTGATTCGTTCACGACAGCGATCAAGTAGGGAAGACACCAGGTCCCAATGAGGTTCCAATTGAAGTGTAAAATAGTTTGAGACTATGTGTGGTTGTATTGTTAACAAAGTTGTTTAACAAGATGAGGAGTACGAGAAAGATGCTTGATTAAGGGAGGAGAAGTATTATTCCCAATCTACAAAAATAAAGATGATATCTAGAGCTGCAGTAACTATAGAGCCATAAAACTTATGAGTTATATTATAAAATTATGGGAGAAGGTAATAGAAGTTCGCATAAGAAGGTAATAGCTCAAAGCTTAGTTGTCTTCAGCACGACTCGTAACTCCCCAAGGAACAAGCTAATTGTTGTTACCTAGGGTCTCCCTCCCTCCACCATTCCCCCCCTTGATATTCCTTTTTCTTTGGCTGGCCCCTGCCTTTACCCTTTGATGTTTCCTCTTGGGCTTGTATTTTGGTTCTCCCCCCTCCTCTTCTTTGTATATTCTTCCTTTTGGTAATGAATTTATTTATTCTTAAGAAAAAAAAAAAGGTATTTCAGGGAACCAATTCGGTTTTATACCTTTGAGATTCACGACGAAAGCGATTTATCTTCTTAGGAAGATTATGAAAAAATCTAGAACATACAAAAGGGATCTCCACAGGGGCTTCATCGATATAGAAAAGGCCTATGACAAAGTCCCCAGAGATTTTATTTGGCATGTATTAGAGAAGAAAGATGTGTCAAGCAAATATGTAGATACAATTAAAGACATGCATGGGGGGATGTGGTGACTAGTGTGAGATCTGCAAGAGGTCAAGGTGATGGGTTCCCAATTACAGTAGATTACATTAAAGGTCTGCTTTGAGCCCTTATCTAGTTTATGCTTATCATGAATGATTTAACCAGGGACATTTAAAGAGAGATCCATGATGTATGCTCTTTACCGATGACATTATGTTGGTGGGTGAAACATTGGTAGGGATTAATGATAAATTTGAGTTATGGAGATCTACATTTAAATTGAGATGTCTTGAGATAAATACAATGAAGATGGAGTATATGATATGTAATTTTAGTCAATTGAGAGCTAACAGCGAAGTGGTGAAATTAAGGGGAGGGGAGATTCCACAAAGTGACTATTTTAGATATTTGGGCGCTAGCTTAAACAAGGAAGGTGAGATTGATGATGATGTTTCCCATATAATTAAAGTATGATGGATGAAGTGGAGACGGTTGTCTGGAATATTACGTGATCGACGTATTCCTCTAAAGCTTAAAGGAAAATTATACAGGACAATCATAAAACAAAATATGATGTATGGTGTGAAATGTTAGGTAGTTAAGAAGCGTAATATAGACAATCTGAGTGCGGCAAAAATAAGAATGTTGGGATGGATATGCGACAAAACACTAAGAGATAGAGTGGAGAATGGTTGGATTAGAGCTAATTTGGGTGTTGCCCTGATTCAAAATAAGCTCAAAGAATGCCGATTAAGATGGTTTAGACATGTCCGAAGGAGGCCTTTGGATGCCCCAGTATGGAGGTATGACCAGATTTAGAAAGATTGAGCTAAAAGGGCTAGGGGTAGGCCGAAAATAACCATTTATGAGTTGGTATGAAGAGACATAGAAAAGATAGGTCTTGACCCTAGCATGACATCTAACAAAGTGGAAGGAAAAGATCCGGGTTTTGTTCGAAATTCAAAATCGACATGCTAAGCCCGTGTAGCGCACAATCCTCGCAATATGATTGTCCACGTGTCCAAGGACTCGTCATCTTAACAGGTCTCCGCCAGTGTCCGCCAACTTCCCTCCCCGCAGACGATTTCTATCCGTGAATTGTGTGCATACATATATATATATATATATATATATATATATTAACAATAGTGCTTCTTGATACATATAAGGCCACCAAGAGCCCTTGAAGGGTGGTGATGAACACGTGAGGGCTCTGGGCAAACATAGACTCTCTTTCTGCTACTTTTTACCTACTTTAGCTTCCATGAAAGGTTATGACCTCTTTGGTGAAGCTGAAGGTTCTGATCCCCCTCTGGAAACCCTTCTTACAGTTCTCACACACAAATCTATTGGTTGCAAAAAGAGCCTTTGGGTATTGAGCAATCACTTCAGCATCTGGAATCTGAAAAGACGCACAGAGATGACGATCAAAGGATAACCCAAAACAATCTAGTAGAAAATTGAGGAGAAATGAAAATAACCTTACCAGGAAGATTTCTCTTCTTTTTTCCCTAAAATATAGATATTATAATAGAGAAAGAGAGGAATGTGAGAGAGAGGAGAGAGAGGTTTTGGACTAAAGAAACTAAAATTTCAGAGAATATTTAAAAAATATATATATATATAAAAGATACCAACACTATGAGAAAAATAAAAATAATTGGCAAAAAAGATAAAGTATTTAAATAAGCAAGATGATTAAAGTAATCAAAGAAAAGATAAACCACACACCCTATTGTACATGGTCGAAAATATCCTCCCTTATCTCCGGGGTGAGGAGATTTTCATTTCACCATGCATGGCTGAAGAAAATCTAAAAGGAAGCATGACCTCTAGACCAGCACAACGACCAATGAACTCACACACAGAAGCATCAATTGTGATAGAATATCCATTTTTCATGGGATGGGCAGTCATCTTGCCCCTCCCTGTGTGTCTACGCAGGTGTTAACCACTGCTTCCCAACCATAACGTACTTCTGTACAAGTAATCATTTATATACAAGAAAACAATTGGGTGCGACCACAGCTTTCTACCTTCGATTTACTGAAGAGCACAGGAAGGTAAATAAAAAGTACCACAACCAAATTCCTATGTTTGACACCCAAACCAATTGCACACCTACTGTTCACCCCAAGCCAGTAAGGAGGACTAAAACCAAATAAACAAGGACCCACCTTATCGTTCTCCACCATGATGACAAAATCAGGCACATAAGAATATGGACAATCATCACTATGAGAAGGAAATGGACATGGAGGCTTAATGGAGTTGGAATTGCCATGGAATGAGGTCCGGTCCTTGCCCAACGTCTCACACTGCCAGGTGACCACCCACCATCTGGAGCACAAACAAGGAGTACTTATAGTCCCCTTCCTTGTATCGCCATTGAATTTGGGATTGAATATGTAGTCTTTCAGTTTCCCAGGCACTTCAAGTCATAGCTGATGAACAATTCTAAGTGCCGCATAATAAGCTTCCTCATTCTTAACGATTAGTCTTATCCATCCCATGTATATCATGGATCTCGGCCATGGTAAAGTTCTTCCTGAAAAGTAAGCCACATTATTAACCGTGATGTTGCAGTAAAATTATGCAATAACGGCAATACATTTGCATTGTACAGTATAGCATATAACACATTAATAAAGCTACTTTATTCAAAGGATAAAGGTTTTCCATTATGCCTATAAGACTAATTATATGCTATGAGCATGTATTGAAGTGAGAAGTAGAACCTCTTAAATCATCATCCCCTTTTCAACATCAAATTCAACATGTTCTCTTCACGAAACCATTATTCCTCTACGGAGTCCAACTCTGTTGAAGCCCAAGAAACTTCACAAATTCAGGCGAAACCTTCAGAATCTCTTGAACAAGAAGGTCAGCGACCCCCTTATTAAGAACCGAGCTGGCAGAAATAGAGTAGGAGACGGTGGAGATTAGGGAAATAAAATCATAAAATATATTTTAAATAAAGAAAAAGAGAGAAAGGTGGTAAGGTGGTAAGGTGACTAATAAGATTTTGGTGAAAATTCCTAATATATAGATTTTTTTTTTAAATAAATCTTAATAGATATTTTAAAAAGAGAAAAAGAGAAGAAAGGGAGTAGGAGACTATAGAGATTAGAGAAAGAAAATCATAAAATATATTTTAAATAGAAAAAAGAGAGGAAGGTGAGGGAGAGGACGGTGAGGAATTTTGATTGGTAAGGTAACTAATAAGGTTTTGGTAAAAAAATTCCTAAAAATATATTTTTTTAAAATAAATCCTTAAAGATTTTTTGAAAATAGAAAAATAGAGGACCGTGAGAAAGGAGGGAAAGGCTTATTGCAAAAGAAAATGGAAAGTGAGAAAAAGAGAGATAAGGAAAGAGACTTGAGTGATTTTTAAAGAATATTTAAAAATATTAAAAAATATAAAGGATACCAACAATATCGGAAAAAAAAAAAAAAAAGATTGACAAAAAAATTAAAGTATTTAAATAAGTAAGAGGGGTAAAGTAGTCAAGTGAAAAATTAGCCACGAAGCATGAGTGCATGCAATTATAAAATAGTATGATAGTATATATATATATATATATATATACATATATATTAGTCATGAGGCACATGCAAGGGCAAAGCTCAAAGGCATTTGAATGACGCCCAATCTTTATAAACGTGGTAAGCAACTGGAGTATAAATAAGAAAAATTTTATATTTTCGATAAGTAAAATATTTGGGTGAGGATCACAACTAACAATTCACATTCACATTGCATTATAGACTTTCTTTTTCATCTTTTTTATTTTATTTTAATTGAGACAAGATGATAAGTGAGAGCTCATCTTCCAAAGGAAACAATGAGGAAAACCTTCACACTCACATCAAATTTCAACAGTATTATTGTCAAGAAAGATCAGATCACCCTTATCTACATACATTACACTTTATTATCCCTATAAATAACAATTTATACGACAAAATTATAATCAAATCAGAAATTTTAAGAGTAAATAAATAGCAATCAAAATTTATATGTGTATGCTCATTTCTATTAACAAGTAAGAGTTTTGAAGGAATATAGATTTTCAACTATCAATTTACATCTCAACCTAGGATGGTCTGTTAAAGTGGATTACGACGTTCAACATTTTTTTTTTTTTTCTTTTTAGTGAAGTAGTCACATATAATGTAAGAAATCAAGGTGGTATCTTATATTTCAATGTTATAACTGGACTAATCATGCTTCCCTTCTTCGGTGTTGTTTAAAGGAAATGCTACATGTATTTTATACTAGCTGTTTTGAATTGGTTAACAAACGGAAGATATTGGTTGCATTAAAAGGACTGTCTGAATTAGATGTGTGGCTAGAACTTAATTTTTTTTACTGCATATGTCATTTGTCGACCAGCATTCAGAAGCAACTAAGAAGAAGGGATGAGGATATTTCAACTTCAAACATAATGTGCTAAGCTTATGACTTAAGCTTCGAGGTCCCCCTATATCTGGAGTTATATGTACAATAAAATCATGATTTTGATTCACACTAAATTTTATTTGATAGGCCCTAGCTTTCAAATGAAAGATGCAAAATAGAATAGGAATGAACTTGCTATACTACTGGTCTTACATAGCAGTCGCATTAAGAAATTAATAAATATCACCTGTTAGCCACTAGTTAGTGGAGTATTAACAAATTTTAGCACTTGGTATCAATTTCAAATTAATGGTGTCATTTCACTTGATAAAATGGAGTGAAATTAGAATACCAAGGCCCAAACAATTGGAATTATGTAGAATTCAAAATGACCAATGGGCCAACCACACAACGACATAACACATTAAAATCAAGATCATGATTGCTCATGGTCTCTCTAGAAAAACAAAATAAAAAACAAATGTGAGTTCTATGGAAGATAATCCACCTATACAAGAAAGTACCGTTTGATAACGCTTCTGTTGTTTCTGTGTCTATAAATAACAAAAACGATTTTTCATGTTTTCTAAGAACAGAAACAGATTTTTTGGTGTTTGATAAACTTGTTTCTCTGATCGTCCACACTGAGATCTATAACACCGACAATGGCGTCAAGGACTATCTTCAAGGAATTTTTGGTGTTTGATAAACGAGTTGCCTTGTGATCGATTTTTTATCAAGCCATTCTCCAATATTTTGGCCTCAACTTGTCTTTAGAAACAGTGAAACAAATATAACTTGTTTTTCCATTCATGTTTCTTGTATCATAAATTGCCATAAGTTTCTATTTACGTTTTCTAAAAATGGGTGGAATGAAATGGATTTGTCTTTTTCATTTCTCGGTACAGAAAAACGCAGAAACACGTTTGTAGGAATGTTATCAAACAGCGCTGAACTGAATTTGGAGATGATAACTCATGCAAAATAATATTGTAAAATCTATGTAAGAAATAAAAAGGAACCTTCATTTTACCAAATTATGTGACACTTGGCAAACATTATCCATTACAAAAACCAAAACTAATAATTGAATTCCAATAAAAGCAAGCTTGCAATTTTACAATTTCTTATTGTAAATGGAATAGTTAAAGGTCAGCGTTAGACCTATCTGTAATGAACCACATCCATACATATGAGAGGAGAGACAACCCTATGTCCCTTAAAGACCAATGCCTATATATATACCCCAATAATTTTTCTCAAGTTTTCAATATAAGACTAAACAAAGAGCTCACACTCTTCATTTGTCAAGAAACTCAAAAAGAACAAGTCAGAAGGACACCCCCAAACACCACCCCACCAAAAAAAAAGAAAAAAAACTCAAAGCTCAAGGTGACTAAGGGGTTTTGAGAACTTGATGTTGTGAAACTTTTTAAAAGGTTTGTTTAGTTGTAACCTAGGTAGGTTACAAAAGGTTTGTAACCCACTTTTAGTTATCTAAAAGTCCTATAATGTGAAAGAAATGACTGGTTCAAGAGGATTCAAAAAGTAATTTCATGTGTTTATATTCCCAATAAAAACTTAAAAGCTGCTGCACCACTTTTTATGACAAAGTGTTTAAAAAACGGTAGAAATGAAATTTTATCCTCAAATAGACCCATCGCCACGTTTGGAATGTCAAATCTCAATTCCTCGTCTCTCTAAAGTCCAACACGGGATTGAAAAATATAAAAGAAAAATTATACTAACCGTTGGGTGATTGGGCCTATTGCTTTGAGCGAAGGTATTCATTTTCAGTCCAAGGGTTGGACTAATCAAGAGAAATGTGAAACGAGCCTTTAGCGATTTGAGTTTTTATCAAAATCGGTAAAAAATTGAATTGGACTAGATCAAGCGAATCGAAATAGTAAAAAACCTTAAAACAACTTTAAAAAATTACTAAAAGCGAACATATTACCAACAAGAGGCCATTAAGTCAACTCAACAAAAACCAAACCGGTCTGAATTGAAATTGAACTTTGATTTCAGTTTGGCCTAATACTAGATAAAATCTGGATCAAAGTGACAAAAATAAAAAATGGATTGAGTCAATCACAAAAATTCTTATAATCGGTCATTCTAAAATAGCCTGGATAGGTATTACTATGGTTGATTTGGATCAAAATTGGCTTATTCAATTGATGGTTTTAAACTCGAAATTGAGTATCAAAACAATCCCTCTAGTAATTCCAATTCTAAGTTGACCATTCTAGAATTGCCGGAGTTGGATAGTTCACGACCAATTCTAATCCAAATCGGCTAATACCAGAATTTTAACTCAAAATCAAAGAGTAAATTGGTCCATAATGATTCCAGTCTAGATCATATATGAATCAATCACAAAAATGTTAGAATTGACACTAAATTCTAAAAACCAATAGCCCAATCCCAAAAATCCTAGATATGCTATTCTACAATGATCGGAATTGGGACTGATTTGAACCAGCCAAATCAACTAGGGATTTTAAACTTGGAATTGGAGACTGAACTGATCATGGTTTCAAGTATTAGTTTGGGATCGATCGTATCGGTTGAGACCGATCCTCCATCTGCATCGGTTATCTAGATCGTTTCAGGGGTAAAATAGGTAAAAAGTAGTACCTTTTATAAAAATAAGGGGTAAAGTAGATCGATACCCACCGAACCCATCCGATCTGGATCGGTATCAAATCGGCATCGATAAAGACCGATATTGATACCGTCCCCTACATCCTTGGAACTGATTCCTATAAATTTTAATTCAATCGAATCAAAATCGGACCAAAAAGTACCCTATAATCGCCCTCAAATCTTAAGACCCACGATTTAGTCCTATAAACCTTATAATCGATTTTAAACATGGAATTAGAGATCAAATCAGTAACTGCCAATATCAATCTAAATCCAAATCCAATTGGAATTGACCAAAATCAATCCCAAAACCCTTATAATCAACCTATAAAATATATTATAATTACAAAATTTCACATGTCATCATTACAGTAGTACCAAGCCTACGATATTGCTTTATGAAATAAAAAAAAAGCCTACAATATTGTCATTTGTCATCTTCCTGGATTTTAACTTTCTTGAAAACACTAGCACATTTAATTCAATTGATTTCTTTGAAGAGAGAGAGAGACATGATTAGAATTATCCTACCGACCTCATCTCTAATGCACAACATTAGAAATTATTGCAATATAATTGATACATGAATTTCTGGGAAGAGGTTTTGTTTTCTAAACTTCAAAAAACAAAAATGAAGTCCATCAGAAGTTTTAAACCCTAAAACCCAGAAAAGCATTGGACACGCCGAGAAAAAAGAGAGCCATTACCTGACTCACTGGAGATGATTTCATTGAACTTTATGCTATAAAAATCAGCAAAGATAACAAAAAGACTCGCGAGGAAGAAGACAATCAGTTAGGGCGAAATGTTGTTTGGGTTGTTTGAGAAGAATGTAGTCATTCTCAAAAATACCACTCGTTTTGCCGTTTAAATCAAAGTGACGATTCAAAAAGTTGAGGTTGAATTTACTTTTTTGACCTTAAAAGCAATCAAAAAATGACAAAATAATGGGACATAATAATTTACTTTTTTGACCTTTGAAAGCAATCACAAAATGACAAAATAATGGGACATAATAATTTACTTTTTTGACCTTAAAAGCAATCACAAAATGACAAAATAAAGAAAAAAAAACAATCACAAAATGACAAAATAATGGGGACATAGTAATTTACGTTACAAGGCTTTTGTAACCGGGTCGGTTACATTTAGAAAAACCTCTCATATTTTTTATATTTATATTTGTAAATGTGATATCATTTGATTAAAATTTTCTCTGACAAGTGCATTTCATTAACCACTATATTTAAGAAGAGCCGAAGACTATGAAACTTAAACGCAAAGAACAAAAATATACAAACAAAATTGTTTAAATTTTTCAAATTCTCCTATATTTTCAGCTCCTATATTCCTCTGATAAGCCAAGCCTTAAGCATCACTATCATTCATTCGCACAAAAGCGAGAGAAAGAGAGAGGCAACTGCCACACGTATTTATTGGATGGTCTCAACTCTCAGCAAAGGTAGTATTGTGACTAATCCACTTTTCTGACAATTCTATTTATTCACAAGACTATTTATTAGTCTTGTGAATAAATAGAATTGTAAGAAAAGAGCATGTGAAGGGACGAGGAGGTATTGTGAAAGAATTTCATAGAAATATACAAAATTACCCCTTAACTTTTAGTCTTGAGCTGTCCACATACTCACAATACGTGCCTATACAAATATTTAATACATAAACAACAATAAAACATTTTATCCCAATCAATCATAAGCATCTTTCAATCTCTTAATGAAATTATTGATATATTAATTTATATCAATGATAAATAAGAGTTATAAATCATACTAACTACTTTTATATATGTTTTTATCTCAGATAAATATATTTTTTTTTGAAAAATAAAGATAAATTTAAACTAAATATTTAATGAGAAAAATTAGACACACTCTCAAGTGTATTCAAACTATATCACTCTCTAACCCTCCCAATGAAAAAATTGTCTACGCTCATTTTTGTCCCACTCTTCTATTGGTTGGAGCTAGCTTCAGAATGCAAGCCCAACCTCGGTCCAAAAATTAAATACTGACACTCACATGGACCCGATTCTTCTCTGCATTAGTATGCATGTAATGACTGGCAGTATTCAGGCATACATCCCCAATCGTAGGATGTGACTTGGTGTTAGTAGATTCGGATCCAACGCATGAAGAAACGTTCGATCAAACAAGTGACCCCACATTTTATATTTAAATAAAATTCATCGCTCCGACAAACCCAACAGCGCTTTCCCAGTATACACTATACCGTTTTTTTTCCTCGGTAGCAGATACGCTATATCGTAGATATCACAGAAAGTGCACAGAAGCGTTCGCAGTGCGCCGCCGAAAGAGCAAAAGCTCCAATCATATCTCTCTCAATCTTTTCTGATTCTCCTTTCCTCTATTT
Source organism: Macadamia integrifolia (assembly GCF_013358625.1). Taxonomy (NCBI): domain Eukaryota; kingdom Viridiplantae; phylum Streptophyta; class Magnoliopsida; order Proteales; family Proteaceae; genus Macadamia; species Macadamia integrifolia. Next base: position 8,219,508 of record NC_056563.1, on the reverse strand, counting down.
ATTATTGATTCCGGTTTTCCAAATTACCACCAAGCTCTTCCTCTCTCTCCATAGTTTTCTGACAATCGACCGCTAGATTCGTTGCTTTTGTGGAGACATGGCGGCGGTTGGTTTGTGGCAGCCTCAAGAGGAAGGTCTGAGAGAGATCTGTGGTTTACTTGAACAAAACATCTCTCCTACGCCCGATAAGCCTCGGATTTGGCAGCAGCTTCAGCACTACAGTCAGTTCCCAGATTTCAATAACTATCTCGCTTTTATCTTCGCCCATGCCGAGGTATTTCGATCATCTGAATGGACGTCGAAAAATAGGGCTTTGTTTTTTTTGAGTGGATTGTGCTTCTGGTTGATTTGATTCGGGAATTTGTTGTTTTGTTTAAGTTTGGGTTCGGTGTGTGAGAATAATGGACTCGTTTATGCTTGATGAATCGAGAATTGGGTAGTTTTTATACGCTGGTTGAATGAATTCTATTGAACTAGATGATGGAGTAGTGTGGGCTAGGGGAGAAAGAAGAAGAGCTTTGTCTACTGGGGGAGAGTGTCGAAATTTTGGTCCGGGAGGTTTATTCTTTCTTGGAGGGTGGAGCCTCTTCACACTGGCAAACTATTCTATAATGAGGGAGGTCCAATATTTGTATTGGTGTTGATGAGGCAGTGCTTCTATTGGATGATTGTGTTCTTCAGTAATGACAACCTTTTGCTTGTTTCCTTCCTCACATCTAACAATGATATAGGGTGTTTGAGTGCATTCATCGCTGAGAATGTTGCTACTTCTTTGATTACAATGCAGTTTAAAAAAGAAAAAGAAAAAAAAAAAAGAGATTGAATATATAGATGGATACTTTATCATATGCCTCCTATTGATTAGATGTTCATTCAATATCTTTGGAAATGAGTTCTTAAATTATGATGCTATGTGAGCCTTAAATTTGGAGGGACTTTCACAAAGAAGATAGTAATGGAATAATCTCGCAAAATTGTGTCTTGAAATTAAGTAGTATTTTTTATGGAGTGGCTTACCCTCGACTTCATTTATGATATACTTAAATTAGTTTTTGAGTATTAGGGATTAAGTATCCACTTTAATGTAAGGGCTGCTTGTGATTTTTTAGATGGTGTTGGTATTTGCTTGATCTGCTGTATTACCTTTTTTGTTAATCTTTCGGCCCTTTGATATTCTCATTTACGCAGATGTTTCTTCTTGTGGGCTAGAGTGTCAATATTTGCTTGCTTTTGAAGATATTTTGAGCTTCTTGCATCTTGTTTACTTTGTGGTATTTTTCCCTTTCATTTTGAAGTTTTTCTATTTGCTTCTCATGCAGGGTAAATCGATTGAAGTTCGGCAGGCAGCTGGTTTACTTTTAAAGAATAATCTGAGGACTGCGTTCAAATCCATGGCACCTGCACACCAGCAATATATCAAATCAGAGTTGTTGCCTTGTTTAGGAGCAGCAGATAGACATATAAGATCCACTGTCGGAACGATTATTAGTGTTGTTGTTCAACAGGGACGGGTGTTTGGTTGGCCTGAGCTGTTGCAAGCCCTTGTTCAGTGCTTAGACAGCAATGACGTAAATCACATGGAAGGTGCTATGGATGCTTTATCCAAGGTATAATGGTAATTATGATAATCACAAGTTGCTGTTCTGTAGCTTTTTGAAAGAAATAATTTTTATTATGAAGACAGTAATAAAGTACCATTTTACTAGCTTTATCTTTTTTTCAACACATTAGGGGATGTTTGGTTCGGTAAATCTTTGGGATGACATTCTTTAGAATGATAATTCTTATTTCTTTGAGTTGTTTGGTTCCACTAGGATGACCCTCATAAGTGAGCATCCTATTTCCCATGAATGACCATATTACAAAGGATGTGTTTCAAATCTGAGTTTACCTCAACACTTAAACTCAGATTTGATCAACCTTTTTACCACCTAGCATAAAAGGAGAAAGCGGACAGACGTTCTCTACGGAAGCCAATATCTCAACCTTAGAGAAACATGTACTAGCCTCAAGGCAACCAAACAATGAAAGGAAATGTGGGGAATCCTCAGAATTTTTGCTATGAAACTTTATGGGATTCTTATTTAAGCCAAAAAAAAAAAAAAAAGAAGAAGAAGAAATACTTAGAACCCTAAACCTAAGCCCTACACAACATTCACTTAAAATAATAAAACCATAGACCATGTCATCACATAGTGTTAAATCATAGAACCATGAACCATGTAATAACATAATGTACTATATTTTACCATATGAATCTAATGCAGTGCTAATCTCGAACCAATGAGATCCAGTTGGAGATCAGCTTGTGAGGATCACAGGTAGGAAGGAAATGAGATTTCCAAAGAATTTTAGTAACAGAGAATCAAGGGATCATATTCAGCAGAATTTTAGTAACAGAGAATCAAGGGATCATATTCAGCCAAAATTACGGTCAATGGCCCTAATTGGATGAGAGAATATAATTACAGAAATCATGCTTAATCCAATGGTCAGATCCTTAGGACATGGAGATTCATACTTGAAGAAGGAATTCCTGGATCTGAGAATCGATGGAAGGTTCAGACAAACCAGATTAGAGATTGATTTCAGTACCAAAAAACAAGCCTACTGATTGTCAAAAATAGATCAGACTTAGAAAACAGAAATTGAAAATCAATTAAACTGAAATTAGACTTGTAGTAGAAAAACAAGAAATCAGTTTCAAGTTTGAATTTTTTGAAATCGTAAGAAGGTTCAGAGCAGAAGCCAATTGCTAAGTATGGAAGCAGAATTGAAATCCAATGGTTAGATTTGAAGTCTTAGAAAATACCTAGTTAGAGTAGGAATTCAAGAAACCAGAAAAAAGATGGGATTTTTTATGCTAAGAACAGAATTAGAACTAGTAAATTGATGTGAACGGAGAAGAGGATTGGAAGAAGTCAAAGATAAAATTAGAGAGAAAAAGAAAAACAGAGAGGAAGAGATAGGAAAGAACAAACCTGATCAAAGAGATGAATAGAACTTGAACAAGGAGAAAGGAGGTCAGATTTTGGAACTCCAATCCTGTTCGCACTTTGCATAGCTCAATTGCACCAAAACTCTTGAAAAAACTCAAATTTATTTACTCATGTCATACTTAATTGGTGGGAGTCCTTGAGCTTATTTGAAAAATTGTATCCAAGCATAAAAGCATATGGGTTGACTGGATCCTCTTTGGTTTACTCAAGCATAACACCCTTTGGACGGCCCCTTCCATTTCTGATGCTTCCTGGATTTGGAGGAAAATCCTCGAGCATCGGCCCCTGGCGTCTTTGCCATTTCCTATTCTATTGGAAATGGTTGGTCAGCCTCTCTGTGGAAGGGCCCCTGGCATCTTTCGGGCATTCTGTCTCATTTGGTTTCACCCCAGAGTCATTTACTCTTCCAGTCTTCATGCCAATGCTTTCGTCTCTTCTATTCTATCTCCTAGTGGTTGGCCTCCTCCACCATCTCCCCCTTTGCTTGATTTATGGTCCTCCCTCCCCCCTCTTCCCCTTGGTCATAGAGGTAGAGAAGACCACTGTAAATGACTCCCCTCTTACGATGGGATCTTCTCCTCTGCCTCTGCTTGGTCCTTCGTCCAAACCACTTCCTCGACGGTTCCCTGGCATAAATTGGTTTGGTTTAAAGGTCACATTCCCCGTCAAAGTTTCACTGTATGGATTTCTTGTCCAGCTGTTTTCCTACCCAATCCTTCCTCATTCACCACCATATCCCCACCAATCCTTCCTACTGCCTTTGCCCCTCGGGTATAGAGGATATCCCCCATCTCTTCTTCTGTTGCCCTCTCCTGCCGTGTCTGGAAAACTGTTCTCTCCAAATGCTGGCCGACTAGAAGGTCCATCCTCCCTTTAGACGGGGAAAGTATTTGGATAGACATGACCTTCTTTGGTTCCTCCATCTGTGACACTATTGGCAAATTGGCCTTTTGTGCTACTCTCAACCATTTCTGGATGGAACACAATATTCGTAGATGGACCCCCATAAATCTAGATCTCCGGATAAGATTTGGAAAGCTATCTTCTTTGATGTTGCTTCCAAAGCCCATGTCCTCCTAGCTCTTCATAACCTCCCTGCTCCTAACTTCCCAAGAAACTCCCACATCATTACATCTTGGAACCTGCAGGTTGTCCTCATCCAATCCGCTTGACGGCTTCGTGGCTTCCCCCCTCCCACTTTTGTTGGTTTGTCATGGTTAGGTTTTGTGATTTTGTTTTTTAGTTCCCCCTGGGTTGGCTTCTTCTTGTTGGCTTAAGCCTCCTTCCCCACCCTTTCCCTTGTATATTCTTCTCCTTTTGGTAATGAATTATTTATTCATCCAAAAAAAAAATAAAAATGATGGGATGTGTTACATATATAAAGACCTAAAAATCTTAAATTGACTAAAAAGGATTTCTACTAAAATTCATAAAAGTTATTAAGCATCCTAAACTAACTCAAATTGTAACAACCCAAGCCCAGGCAAGGTAAGGGACATCACCTCCACGAGCATTGACCCTTAAGGTCACATATATTCATATAACAAACTAGCAAAATCCTGGATCACACATAAACGTAGCAGAAGCATTATCTTACAAACCATTTACATACACTGGTGGGTACAAATTTTTTTTTGGATAGGTAGTAACTGCATAAAAAAGGGGGGGGGGGAGATTACAACCCGAAGGGAAATACAAACCCTTAAGAGGGTAACAAAAGCCCACATGGGCAAAAAGACAAGAGCCAATGAATCCATACAACTCAAATCCAAGCCCACATGGGGTAAAAGACAAGAGCCAATATGCCGACACAACTCAAAAGTTTACAGCCCAAAAACATGGGCTTAAAGACCGCCAAAAGCCCAAACCAAAGAGGAGGGGCAACCAAGGAATTTCGGGTAGGGTACCACCAGACCCTACCCATCATACCATCATAGAACAACTTCCAAGCCGCCAAGACATGAGTTGGACCTCTGGCAGCTATTGGCAGCCGCGGTGGTGAGGTGCTGGCCTTGCAGAGGTCCACGACCAACCGAAAAGCTGGTCAAGTGGAGGTAATAGCTGCGATGATGGGGCGTGGGCCTTGTGGAGGGTAGCAGCTGTCCGCCAAGCATGGATGGCAGCCTTGCGGGCTGCAGGCCTTGCAAGTGACGTGCCAAGAGAGTGCCAGCGGTGCGATTCAATCAGGGAGGAACTGGAGAACCTGGCGAATTTGAAGAGATTCAGAAAGGGTAGCAGATAGGTCAGCGGCCCGAAGGCACACTCGAACTATTCAGAGACTCAAGGATGGCAGTAAGTTTTACTGCTTTGTACAAAACAAAAAGATTTAATTCATGCAACTATTCAATCATATACTAGAATATACAATCGTTCCATCATCCATTATACTGTTAAAAAAAAAAAAAAAAAACACAATCTTCAAAATAGATCTTAAAAATTCTAAAATCCTAATTAGTATTCTCAATGCTCAACTCCTGGAGCTGTGAGTACCTCCTCTCCAATCTCTTCATCGGTAAAATATCAACTTCTATTGTGTGAGCTTGCGCTCAATGAGGTATATATGATCTTAGACACATAAGCATTTAAACGAATGATAAGTAAAACAGAGAAATAAATGACAAATCATAAAAGTTCTTTCCTTAATTAGGTCGGGTCTTGTCCAGTAAGTGAACTACCAGAGTAGTACCGTGGTAGCCGACTTCATACATTCCTAGGCATTGAAGCTTAGCATTATAGATGTGCTCTACTTTCATGTGTCCAGGCACCATAGCCTTGGGAAAGGACCCTTCATCTATATAAACAATATAATAGACGCGCTGTACTTCCATCTGTCCAGGCATCGTAGCCCTAGAGGAGGACCCATTGTCTATTCCCTTTCTCTTTCAAGACCTCATCTAGTACATAGCCCCCTACTAGATTGGGGTGGTAGCCACTGAGGTAATTAACACAATTAATTTAACCATGCATACATACTTTTCTTCTTTTATTTATATTTACTTCCTTTCTTTCGCTTTCTTTTTGTTTTCATACTCTACTCTCACGTAACATGATATATAAAATCATACCATTACATTAATCTTCACAAAGACTCATAGCAGATTCGTTCCATAGTCATTAGTCATAAACATAACGTCACTTTATACAAGCACTTCATAGTACACAATATTCATAGTTTATGTACTGTTGTGTTAAGCATTTCCTTTAATAAAAACATGATAACATATTTACTGTCACTTATAAATTCATACAACATTCATTCATTTCCATCATATAGCATACACAGTATAATTAAATACATAGTCATGATTTCCCTCACCTTCTACTTCGTCTAACTCTAGAGTTCAGCAAAAACAACCCACAAACTTAATCAATTGAGTCTTGGTTTAACTTAGGGTAAAACACTAATCTATTAGCTAACTACTAATCTATCAAGTAAACATCAGTTCATTAATTAATTCTTACTGATTGAATTAGGAACCACACTTTACCTTAGTCGAATTCAGCTCATGTGGCTGTCCCAACCTTACCTCCACCTACTTAAGCATGCACATGGTGGCTGCCTTGAAAGCCACCATGTAATCCACTAGTGTGCTTAGTCAAACCAAGTCTATGACCACCTCCTCCTTCCAACCATGTGGCCTCTAAAGCCACCTTGTAATCCACTAGTGTGCTTAGCCAAACCAAGTCAATGGTTGCCACACTTGGCCATAACCCCATTAACTCCTAATCACTCCATATTTTAATTAATGATGATTAGCGTTAACCAGTCATGATTTACCACTAATCATGCCACCTCATGCTTTGCTGTTCATATTCATTAATCCAAGTAAATTACATAAATTCATTTAAATCATTATAAAATCATACATATAATAATGGAATAGTAATATGCCTCACATAATAATAATACATATAATGATATAATAATTATGACATGTAAGCGGGATGTTACCCAAACACTTAAATTAATTACTGATTTTGTTTACTATTAGGCTTTGTATGGCAACGTTTCTGTTCCAAAATACTGATTCTGACTCAAATAGTTTTTTGTGTTTCTGGGTTTATGGAGCAATTCTGTATCTATAGATGCTGTATGGTAAATCTGGAAAAAAATCGTTTTTGGCAGGAAAAAACAGAAACATGTATGGAATGCACTTAACAGAATCATTTCTGCAGTTTACAAAAAAATTACCTATGATGCCACCCACATCATATAAGCATGATCAACTCCTTTTTCAAGTTCATAATAATAAAGCAACAACAATTTATATGATCAGTTGCCATATCAACATTAATGTTATAGTATCAAAGACGAAATACTTGGTCCAGTTGCCCCGAAGTGGTTGATTACGAATGTCATGCTTGAGACCATTATCATGGACTCGCTGATTATTATACTCATCGGGACTGTGGGCATCTACCCACATGAAGGAGTCCTGATGGTCTTCATTTTTCGGGGCATTTAAAAAACCATCATCCCGGGTTTGCCTTTGTGCGAGACTCTTTCAACACCATCTGACTTTGGCCACAAGGTTCAAGGACACATGGGTCCTTCATGATTCATAGCTCTGCAAGATTATTAAAGTGAAAAATATGAAATTTTTTCTACAAGTTCTAAAACATCAACGTACAAAACAAAATTTGTGAGGGGCAATATATCAAACGATTCATTAAATGTGCTTAATCAATTCCAAACGATGATCTTCAATCTCCAAAATTAGGAACAGCTAATATGGGGCATTCCTGCTTTTGTAGCCAACTCGTTTGCAATCCTCTTCCTAAGTTCACCCATCTCTCTTGCCCTATTATGTTGGCTGCTACTACTACGCTTTGGTGGGATATCATCATCTTCTGGTGGTTCATCTGGCTTCCTATCTTCATCTCCATACTCTTCAAAATTTTCCTCTTTGTCGTTTTTGTCCCAAATGAAGTTTTGAATGGCATGACGAGTGGCACAACAAGCAATGACAATTTTGCTTTGAGATTTAAATGAAAGTTCACATGGCATTTTGCTTAGTATAGAACCGATGAATGCTTATGGTTGAATAGCTCCGCCACTGTCCTTGCTTGTTTACCACTGCTTCTATAATCTTGTAGATGATATCTTTGTCCCTTGAATGGCGTCAAGAACCTGGTTGTAGATGGATATCCAGAGTTAACCACGTAATACTTGCCTAACATTTATTGCAGAATCAGGCGATCAATTTCAAGTATTAATACCATTTACAAGTGGATAAAAAATGACATACAAGGAGGAGGCATAGGAAAGCCTGAACTTGAATCTGCCAAAGCATGTGAAAATACCCGACAATAATTTGTGGAGCCCTCCCAACCACTATACACAAATGTGAATCTCATGTTATGTAAACATGCACACACATGACATTCTTTGTGGTGTCTCTCGGGTATTTGTTTGTTAACTGGTACTGAGGCATGAATATAAATATCGTCGATGGCACCAATACAACCATATTAGAACACATATGAAGTGATGAACACCATAATCAAATAAAACTTGTAATGCATTATACTTGTAGGATTAACAACACAATTGATCACCCTAATTATTAGATATTTATACGTTGTTTATCCATACCTTAAAAAAATGGATAGTTTTTTGGATTCTCATAAATTTGTGTGGCAACACGAGGAAAGTTTGGTGGTCTTATATTCTCTTTTCCAGCTAAGAAAGCCTCCAACGCACTTTTAAACACTCTCCGTATGGTCTGTGGAGACTGCTGGAAATCTTCTGCAGTCTCTGAAAAGAAGCCTCAGGAAAAAAAAAAAATATCTACATTGGTTTGGCTCAAATTCGCATTTTTAGTAACACCTTGTGAACTTCCCATTTTTTCTAACTATAATAATAAATAAAAAAAGCACATCAATTTTCTCTATTTAACAACATCAAGTCAGTAGTCACACACTTCATCAACGTATATTCTCACTTTTCATCAACTTAATCATTCCTTTATTAATTGTGGATCAACATGATTTGTTTCTTAAAAACCATCCACCCGTCTCAAACTTGTCTTTTTCTCGTCAACTTAAATCATAAAAACCATCTAAGCAACACTGATCGCATCCACCCACCCACATAATGTTAATAGAGAAATAATTGAGCATTTATACAGAAATAGTTATATGTACTCTAGGTTGAAATGGTTAACTTTTATATTCAGACAAAGATTATTTCACACAATTTTACTGTTGAAAGAAGATCATTGTGTATATAAACCCATTTCGTACATTTGGATTCCACTATCATTGCCCTTCCCATCACTTATAATTTAACAAATGAAAGCTGATAGAATTGAGGGTGCCTTGGCTTTATGTTCAGAACTTACAGAGCATAGATATGAGGTTGCAATATGAACCCGAGGAAGTGCGTATTGAAGAAATGGCATGCCTCACAAAATAGGACAGAGGGTACCTCTCCTTCTCCTCTGATTTCACTATCATTGCCCTTCCCATCTCTTCTGTCTCCACTATCATAGCCCTTCCCATCTCCTCTGTTTCTTTTCATCATTGCCTTTAGTGACTGCTCTTATTTGAAAGGCGTGTTCATAGCATATTCCTCATAAATTTTGTTATACATGAATGCTGTCTCAAATATGGTGGAGAAGTGCTAAGATATTAAAGAAAGCAGGGCCATATTAGTCCTGAGTAAGTATAGAAAAATATCACTCTATCAAATTTAAATTGGTGCAGGAGGAAAAACCCAATGAACATATTGTTACTTCCTGCTGCTTATTTGGCTAGCTCATCTGTGAACGAAGTGGCCTTGTAGCCAGCCCATAAATGAGATGTTCATGCAGGGATGCTAAGGGAGTAACCCTTTTAGTGTGAAGAGTTAAGCCTCCTCTACATGAAGAAAAGCAACTAGTCACTGCAGCGGAATCTCCTCCTTTGATTATTCTTGATTCGTATATATGCGTCCAACTTGGGACCAAAGGAGGAGTTTTGCTTTTGGCTTTAACTGAGTCTTACTCTAGTTGGGCTCAAGAAATGGTTGGACTGCTCTGCTCTTGCTCTCCTAAAAGCTCCCCCCAGTGCTAGAGGTCTATAGAACAATCATCGTATTAAGATTGGATAATTGATAGTGTTCTTTACTGGTAGGACCCCCCAAGGCCTGCTTGAATGAGGCTGGTAAATATGGTGGTGATTGGATGTTCACTTGTTCTGTGAAGCATAGTGGAATTGATGAAGGCACCTCTGATGGTCTCAACTTTTGGAACCCAAACCTGATAGCTTCTTTATTGCTTTCCACAGTTTGCTTTGAATCATATATTTCTGCTGGTAGTACTTAATCAATTGATGTAGTTCTTAATTGTAAAGATTCTGGGAATCAAACTTTTATGTGGAGCTGTGGATTTTTTAATAACATTTGAGTGATGTGATGCACCTCAGATTTGTGAGGATATACCCCAAGAACTTGATTTAGATGTGCCTGGCCTAGCAGAACGTCCGATCAATGTATTTCTACCCAGATTGTTCCAGGTGACTGAATGTTTCTCTTTTAAATATATTATTTCTGGGTATTGCACAGTTTTAAGTCTTTCATCATGATATTTGGGTTTAATTGGAAGTTGGATAGTTGGAGTCTTGCACTAAAAATTTTGTCTGAAATCCCTTAGATCTGTTTTGAACAGTTTTTTCAGTCGCCGCATTCCTCCCTCCGAAAGCTATCGCTGGGTTCTATCAATCAGTTCATTATGCTGATGCCTTCTGTAAGTGATTTTGGCAATTTTTTGACTCTTATATATCTTAAGTTCTTATTTTATTTTTTAGTTTAATAAAACTTAACTGGACCTATTGCTCTGTTGTTATAACTTCCAATATTCACTGTGAGTTGTTATTGTTTCACAGGGTCTTCTTCAAATAATGGATAAATTCCTCCAAGGTTTGTTTGCTCTTGCTCATGATCCTTCTGCAGAGGTGCGAAAATTGGTGAGTATTTATAATGACATTCCTTTGTTAGGAACGGTATGAACTAAAATTGAGTGGATGCTTCGATATTATACACTGCGCTTAGTTGATACATTACTACATTAGATGATTACCATGTTTCATGTTCTGTGCCATTTCTACCATGTTGAAAACTATGTTTATTTATTTTTTCGATTAATAAAAAAATCATTACCACAAGAGAGAAGAATATACAAAGGATTGGGGGGTGGGGAGAGAAACTTACATCAAGCGAAAAAGGAGAAAGGAGCTCCAACAAAGGGGGGGGGGAGGGATCAGAACACGAATCAAAAGGGCCACAACACCATCATCGAGGGGAGGGGGCAACAAAGTGGAGGTGGGGAGACCACAGGACACAACAATAAGCCTATTCCTTATGGAATCCCTAACATTATGATGAGGGAGGGAGGCAAGCTTGGAGCTAACATCGAAGTAGATGGCATTCCAAATCTAGTCATACGATTGGGAGTTGGACGTCCATTTACGAAGATACTGCTCTATCCATATATGGTCGATGGTGGCACAAAAGGTGAGCTTTTGGGCGGTGTCACAGATGGATAGACCAGCAAAAGTCATATCAACCAAAATCCATTCTCTAGTAAGCATAGTTGTCATGGTGTCGCCTAGGCGTCGCCAAGGTGGCGATTTGGCGTCCTGGCTGAAAAAGAAGTTCATGGCAGTGCTACGATTTACGTGACTCACAAATAGTGGTCGCCATTGGCTGATAGGCGTCTCTATGGCACCGCCATGGACGCCAGGTCACGCCTGATTCACTAGGCGGTCGATTTTTTATAAAATGCAGGGTGATTTTGATAGGGCTAGGTTGATTTTTGATGATTTGATGTTGCTTAATGTTGGTTTTATATGTTATAGGGTATATATTATAGGCTTGTAGCATGCTAAATAACTTTAGAAAATAGTGGAAATAAAAAAATAGCATACTAAATAACTTTAGAAAATAGGGAAAATAAAAAATGACACATGGGCGATTTGACCGCCATGGCAACGCCATAACGGAAAATTCATCGTCAAATCGATTAGCCATCCCTCCACCGCCTTGGATCGATTTGACGCCGTGACAACTATGCTGGTAAGGGGGAGAACTCTTCTTCTAGAAGGCCAACAACCAAAACTATGTTTATTAATAATCTTTACATTTAATGGTTTTAATCCAGTTTTATGATTTGAAGCGCATGGCCAACTATTCTGGTACAACTCAACTCTACTATGCCTTTACACAACTGGCTAACCATTTATATATCACAAAAAATATTATTCTGGATGAACCATTATTGAATCACATGACTCAAATTCCTTTCTGTTGAAATGCATAATTTGGGGAACTTAACGAGAGTTAGTAACCAAGTTGACTTAAGTGACTAGATTCATAAATTGGCAAAGAGAAAAAGATAAAGGAAAATATTTAGGCTTATGAGTTCCAAAATCAAACCTCCTTCCATTTATAATGTGCTATGCATCCTTTTTGTGTTACTTGGAATCTTATGAGCTTTTAACTCCAAAGAAATGAGACAAGGTTTATAATGGGTGTTTTTTAAGCCTAAATCTTGAACCCCTAAAAACTAATATTGTTTTCTCAAATTATATTGTTTATAAGCTAACGACTCTTTGAACAAGGATTAAAGCTTTGGAAAATTAAATTACCTAACACACTTGAGTTTTCAAGACACAATTTTTTTTGTTATTTCTTCAAATCATTTTGTTGGAATCTATTTTGTATGTGTGAAAATGATTAGACCGCATGATGTTATCAGGGGATAAGCTACATGTTTTTTGAATGTCTTTTTTGGTCGGTACACCTTGGGAAATTAGTGTTAGGGTTGCATAGTCGATAACCATCTTTTCAGGTCTTCTCCAAACCCTAAAAAAATTCTTATTTCTCTTCTCAATGAGAATTTCCATTGTCATCATCACTGATTCACTGGTCATAGCATCCCAGTGACTACTAGGCTCTACTATGCTATAGTGGTGATTTCCTCACCTATCTATGGTATGTGTACCACATGTAATTTGGACCTGATTCATCATCAAGTGCCATCCATCCTCTCCATCAATTTGAAGAGCACTAGGGGAGTTTGAGGTGGACTATAGCGAGGAGGACGACAGCTTGGTATACTCTTATAGCTCCATGGGGGCCTGGGGGGGGGGGAAGGTGCAGTTGGGTGATTGTATTGATCCAGGCTTGGTTGTAGACAAGTCCTAGGATTTAGACTCGGCTGCAGACCTGGGCCAGGCCAATTTGTCTAATAGCTCAGTAGCTTATCAGACTACTAGTGGTTTGTATAAGTAAGCTGAGGGTGTAAGCAATCACATGGAGAATAGGTCAATCTCTGAAATCTCAAATGTAAATGCTGGGTTTGCTCCAACCCATGAAAGGGAAGAATAAAAACCATTGTTCTGACTTTCGTGTATAGCTAGATTAAGCTTTCGATTTTGTTGGTTCAGTGGACCAATCCAGCCTTTGAACCGCTCATTATGACGTCAGTTTGCTAATTCAACTTCAAAGAATCAAGTTCTTATAGAGGTGGTCTTTTTTTATATTCAAGTTTGACCAGAAAAGAAAAAACCTTGCAACTCATAGCTTACTTAAAAAGCTACTTTCAATATGTATTGAAAAAGCTTGGAAGGTCAAACAAGGCAAGAAAGGAGAAGAAAGAATGGAAAGAACTGTGAGTTGGGGCCTACAGAATTGTTTGCTTTCTTACCAGGCCTTCCTGGCAAGCTCCTCCAATTCAATTATTATTCTTGACTTGACTTATTATTATACAAACTACTCACTATCCAAATGAAAGACGATCGATTATCTACCCAAAAAAGATAGATGCATGGGATGCATTGGCACATGCAATCGTTGATTGCTGCTAGCGTGGCGCGTTAGCACACGCTGTAATTTGATTGCTGCTAATTGTAGACCACCCAACAAAGGTTTAGAGTTAGGGCTCTTTGCCCTGATCGTATACCACCCTGTAGTTTTCCCTCTTGTTGGCTTCCTTTTTAAGGGGCATAGTTGTCAAGGCTACAAAGCAACCAAAGGCGATGGAGCGGTTTCTAAGCGCTTAGGCTCTCGCCTAGGCATCGCAAGGTGCCGAAGTGTTATTTTTTATTTCCCCTATTTTCTAACATTATTTAGTATGTTACATCTACCTTATATCATAAAAGATCAACACTAAGCCACATCAAGTCGTAAAAAATCAACATTTCGAGAAATGTTCTTGTTCTCTTATAAGTTTGGCTAGTCAAATGATTTTATTTTTGCATTAGACTTTTTGTATTAGGTCAAGCACAGAACTAGCTATCCGACAAGTCTAAGATTACTTGAATCTAGGTTGTAATGACTAAGTTATGTTGCGGTCAAACTTATTTAAAGTGGGCGAATGTTATTAAAATCTTTTGAATGAAAATAATTTTATGGACATCAAAACAAAATATTGTTTTACCGGGCTTTTGGTTTTAGCAATATTTTACCCTGATAAGATTTATGAAATTTTTAGAATTGAGAAAACCTAAGCATTTGAAAGTTGAAAATTGCCCATACAGCAAAAAATCCAGTTTTTGTTCTTGGGCTGGGGGGTTGATTTTTTATCCTTTTTGAATCTGATTTTTAAGCTAAATTATTGGATTCAAATAGGGGATATTTGACATAAATAGGTGCTGTGTGTTGCACTAAGGTGACAATTGCCTAAAACCCAACTAGGCCGCCTAGACGCCTTGACAATTATGGTAAGGGGCAAGCTCTTTGATTCAGCATTCTATTGAGTAGGGCTGGACAACAGTGGTTATGATTTTGTTATCTGGGTTCTTTTAGATGTTTTGGTTTATTTTGTGGTTTGGTTAATTTTTTTTTGGATGAATAAATAATTCATTACCAAGAGAAGAAGAATATATAAGGGATTAGGGGGGGGAGGGAAGGCTTAAGCCAACAAGGAGAAGCCAACCCAGGGGAAGCAAAAAGAACCAAAACAATACATCAAAGCCAAAGGGAACAGCTAAACCCGGGGGGGTGGGGACTAAAGAGCCATCAAGAGGTGGTGGGGATGAGATCAGCTTGCAGGTTCCAAGAGACTTCAATATGGGTATTCCTTAGGGTATTGGGGACAAGACGAGCATGGAGGTCAAAGGCTTTGGAAGTTACATCAGAGTAAATAGCTTTCCAAATCTTATCCAGAGATCGAGATTTGGATGTCCATCTACGAATGTTGCATTCCATCCAGAGGTGGTTAATGGTAGCGCAAAAAACCAATTTACCAATGGTGTCACAGATTGTAGTACCAGAGAGGGTCATATCTATCCAGTTCCACTCCTTGTGGAAAGGGAGGATGGATCTCCTAGCCGGCCAACACTTGGCAAGGACAGATTTTCAAACAACGGAGGAGGAGGGACAAGAGAAGAAGAGGTGGGGGATGTCCTCCCTACCATGGGGACAAAGGCAGCATGAAGTGTTGGCGGGGATATGGCGGTGAATGAGGAATGACTAGGTAGGGAGACAGTTGGACAAGCAATGCCATAAAGTGAAGATTGGGCAGGGAATATGGCCTTTGAACCAGACCAGCTTATGCCACGGAACAACTTTGGAAGAGGGATAAATGAAGGACCAAGTAGAGGTTGGGGAGAAGATCCCATTTAGGGAGGGGAGCTAGATGCATTTATCTTCCTTGCCTCGATGACCAAGGGGAAGAGGAGGGATGGGAGGGAGGGGACCAACTATTTGGAGAAAGGATAGAGGAAACAAAAGCGTTAGTAGGGAGCTTGGAAGAGTAGATGGTCCTGTGAGAGGCCAGGTAAGACAAGATTCCCGAAGGGTGCCAGGGGTCCTTCCAAAGAGAAGTGGTCCTACCATTACCAATGGAGAAGGAGATGGCCGGGAGGGCAATAGGCCTGTGGCTGAAAATCTTTCTCCAAATCCATGAGGCATTTGAAGTGAGAGGGGCAGTCCAAAGTGAGTTATGTTTAACAACTTGGAGTAGATCCAGTCTACCCAAATGCTTTTGTGTTTGGAAACGATTTTCCAAATGAGCTTGAGGATACCCACAAAATTGGCCTCTTTGATTCTACGCCCCCTCCCAACAAACTGGCCACATGATTTGCATCTCTCATTTTTCTTTTGAGTTTCCTTTTCTTATTGTAAGTGGAAGCACACCATTGACATAAGGAAGTGTTATAACCAGTTTAGATTAGATGGTGAATTTTTCTAGTGGTCAATGTATTATTGATGACAAAAGAAGCTGAAGTGATAGAAAGTGCAGATTTATTTGAGCAAAAAGTGAAAAAAGAATACAGATTAAAAAAAGAAGAACAAAGAAAGGCCTACGTACATTCTCTTGCGGTTTTTGTATTTATTCCTATAAATTCTTTATACTGTTTTTTCTTTCACTTCTTTGTAAGTTGAGTAGTCAGTGCATCATCATTAGCAGTCACTGCGCTGTGAATTTACTTTACATAAATGTATATATTTATATTCAAATTTGAGGAGGCAGACCATCTTCCAGCTAAGGGGCCGGAGAAAATTAGAAGAATCAAAGCGCTTCCCAAGGAAGGAACAAAGGAGTCTTTCAATGGATTTAGTCACTGAGGCAGGGAGGACAAAGGTGCTGGTCCAATAGAGGTACATGGACTAGAGGACCGATTTGATTAAGGTAAGACGGCCAGAAAAAGAGAGGAGTTCTCCTTTCCAAAGTTGGAGCTTTTTCCGAAGAAGGTCAAGCAAGGGAGTATAATGATAGGAGGAAAACCTGGAGGGAAGGAGGGGGAGACCTAGCTATTTGACAGGCAAGGTCCCAACAGAAACCCCGAGATGCCCGAAAGGATGTTTTGGATATTAGGGGTGACACCAGAGAGGAAGATGTTAGGCTTGAGGAGGTTAATGCTGAGGCCCGAGAGAGATTCAAAGGTACGAAGAGTGGACATGATGTTGGTGATGGAATGGGGGTCAGCTTTGGAGAAAATCTTGATATCATTGGCAAAAGCTAGATGGGAGAGAAGGGATTTGCATTTAGGGATGGGGGAAATAAGATGAAGATCAATGGCGAATTGAATGGAGCACGAGAGGATTTCCAAGGATAGGGAGAAGAAAAGAGGAGAAAGGGGGCAACCTTCGCGAATACCTCGACTCGAGGGGAAATACCTAGTCGGACTACCGTTCACTAAGACAGAGAATCGGGAGGATGAGATACAAGAGTGAACCCAATGGACAAAAGAAGACGGGAAGGACATTTGGAGAAGAACACTGGTAATGAAGTCCTAACTAATCGTGTCGAAAGCTTTGTGGATGTCTATCTTGAGGAGGGCAACTGGAGTATGGGACTTGCAATCAAACCCACGCACAATCTCGTGACAAAGGATAATATTTTCCAAAATGGGACTAACAAGGGAATCAATTGCTTTCTGAATCCTGTTAGCAAGGATTTTGGCAATGCACTTGTAAAGAAGATTATAGAGAGAAATGGGATGAAAGTCATATATGGAAACAACACCGTCCTTTTTTGGGATGAGACAAAGGAAAGTGTGATTGATCCCTCCAATTTGATTGGGGTTGAAGAAGAAATTGCGAACCGCAAGAATGAGATCATTGCGGATGATATTCCAACAGGCGGAGAAGAAACCCATGCTGAAGCCATTAGTCCCAGGGGCTTTGTTAGCTTTGTGAGAAAGGATGGCGGAGAGGATTTCCTCCTCACTTGACAAACTTGTTGAGGAGATTGGGGGGGGATAGCGGGAGGAGGGAGAGAAGGGGAGGGCTAAAGAGCCCTTGAAAGTGAGTAACAACTTTTGACTTGATGAGGTCAAGAGAGTAAAGCTCTGTACCAGCGAAGGAGATAAGCTTAGGGATGGTGTTCTAGGGAGCGATGGAAATAGGCAGAATTAGAGTCTTCCAGATTGAGCCATTTAATGCGAACTTTCTGACGGAGGAAGCTTTCTCCCAGGTTTAGAAGCAAGGATAGATCCAGAGCAGTAGTTCTCTCTTCCTCAGCCAAAACAGGGTTAAGGAGATCAAGCTGGAGTTTGGATTGGATGGAGTGGAGTTTGTCCTTGCATGACGAAACTCGTGAGGAGATGTTCCCAAAGGTGGAAGAATTCTAAAGCTTTAGTGATGCTTTGGCATTCTTGAGCCTTTTCGTGAAGGCAAGAAGAGGGGAGAGGGAGAGAAATCAAATGCTCTAGGCATCTTGGACTAAAGGGAAGAAATCGGAATGGGAGATCCACATATCAAAAAACTTAAAAGGTTTAGAAACAAAAGAGCGGAATGAGAGAACATGGAGTGAGATGGGGCTATGGTCCGAAATCCCAGGAAGGCCAAAGTACTCATTGGAGGAAGGGTAAGCATCAAGCCAAGCTTCATTTACCATGGCCCTATCGAGCTTGCAAGCTATGCGAAGATTTTCGTATCTTCTGTTATGCCAGGTAAATTTGACTCCCGACCACCTTAGATCAGTGAGATTGAGGTCATCAATGCAGTCATTAAATGAATCAATAGCCTATGAGTCAATGGGGTTGCCCCTATGTTTCTCATGGCTAAAGCGGATCACATTGAAATCTCCCACAATCCCCCAGGGGCTGGACCCAGTGAAGGGGGCAAAGGAGAGATCGGACCAAAGGAGGAGCATAAGAGAGGCCCGATTATGGACATATATGATTTAGAGAAAACAGATGAAAGGACCAAAAGGGTGGGAAATAGAGATGTGGATGGCTTGGGCAGATGAGGATTGAACAGAAATGTCCAGGAATGAGTGGTCCCAAAGGATCCAAATTCTTCCATTAGAGCTGTGAAGATAGATAGAGGCAAAGGACCAAGAAGGGGCTATCGAGGAGGCAATCCGGGAGGCATTAGCCTCCAGAACACAGGTTCCAGGGGACAACAGAGATTGGACTGAGAGGAGCGAATATAGGATCTGATGTCAGCTTGCTTGGCCGAGGAATTGAGACCTCGAACATTCCAAATAGTTCAAGGGATCATTGAGTACTAGGGGTGGAAGGCAACGTCTGTTTGTACAAGCCACGGGGGGTTTTGGGGATGGGGGGACCTGAAGTAGAGGGAGGCCGGTGGCTATATCCAATGACCAGGGAATATTAGGGGTGGATGTGAGTCGAGTGCTGGTGTCGGGTGGGCTGGTGGAGGACGGCTTTTTCTTTTGTCTCCTATGGATGGATGTGAGAGCATTGCTGGTGATGGGGACAAAGGTGGTATTGGAGATGGTATGAATGGAAGGGGTGGGGGTAGGGAGGTTTATGGTGATCTCATCCAAGAAGCCAGCAAGAGGAGCTTGCTAAGTGTCATGTAGAGCAGGAGGGCCAGAGCAAGTATAGTTTTTTACTCACTGATTTGAGGAGTGCTTCTGGTCTGTTGACGAAGAACCAATGTCTCAGAGCCAGCAAAGGTTGTACTGTAGGGCCCTGAGGAGCAGGGCAAAGGAACCTCTGAATCATGCACAGGATAAGTGAAGGGCATTGTCATGATTAGCGGTGTGGAAGCAACAACAAATACCGACAGAGTGGTAGCAGCATCAGTCGATGGCATAGTTGTAGCAGCAGCGGACGGCGGAATGTACACAGTAGCAGACGACAGTGAATTGGAGGTGCACATGGTTGGCGAGGAGTAAGCAGTGACAACAGGTGGCAGGGAGGTAGCGACAGACGGCGGAGTATCAGCAGCAGACGGCGGCGTGGTAACTGAAGTAGACAGCAGAGCAGTCAATAACGTGGAAGTAGCAGAGGTAGACGACGATAAGGTAACAGTGTCAATCCTCGTCTTCAGGGTCGATGTTGGAGGCACAGCTGGAGGGGAGGCGATGGACGGGGGCATGACCGGAGCAGAGGTCGACGGTGGGAGACCATTGGAGTTCAACCACTGAAGGCTATTGAGAACAGGTGCAGGAGCGTTGTGCGAAGAAGAAAGTTGGTGATGGTTTGGATCAGATGGGTCGGGTTGGCCAATGGATAGGTTAGGAATGAATAGGTCGGGTCGAGTGGTGGGAGGGTTTGGTTGTTTAAATGGCTGGGTTGGGTTATAAGGGTTACCCAGGTATAGTGGGTGGTCCGATGGGTATTTGGAGCGGAAGGAATTGGTTCAGTGGAATAAAAGGTGGGTCAGGGTTGGACCAGTTAGGTTGGTTGGGATAAAAGGCATTTAGTGTTGAGGAGAATTGGTTGAGGAACGAGGTATGAGTGGGAGTATCGGTAGCAGAGGCGACTGGAACAGGGAGAGGAAGGAGAGGGGGAAGACAAGGACTGGAGCTAGAGGGTGTGGGATCCGAGGTATTAGAGGTACTAGCTGGCAGTCTAGAGGGAGAGATCCCTCAAATGGAAGAACAGAGGCAGCACTAGTGACATTCGAGCAGAGATTTGTATGGTCTTCATCTTCAACTGCATCAGACATCGCCAAGACCGAGAAAGGGTTTGAACCAGCAGGTAAAGACTTCAGAGGGAGACCATTGGTCCTAGAGGCAGGAGCTTCAGGCGGTTGGTGATCGGAAGCAGAATCTGGCATCACTGCTTTAGTCGTATGAGCATTCTGATTCCTTTTTTTCTTATTTCTTTTTGAAATATAATCTTGGAAGGTTGGATTCTGCAGTTGGTCAAAGGATGGAGCTTCATCTTCGATTGGGGCTTGATCTAATTGGCAGCTTGTTCAGAAGATGGCAATTTCAGACAGAGAGAAGTATCGTGACCAAAGCATTTGCAGAATGAACATGAGGGGGGCAGCCAATCATATTTGACTTCTTGAGTGAAGGAGTGACCTTCTCCGTCCAAGATCATGACCGAAGATGGGAGTTCACGATCGGCCTGAACTTCGATGCAGATTCTTGCAAAAGAAAGTCTATCCATGGTCTTAGTGCGCATATCATAATAGAGAGGCTTGCCGATAAGGGATCCAATGAGACTCAGGCCTTTTACTCACCAGAAATGAAGGGGAGGTTGGGAAGACAACCCAAAGAGGAATGGATGTGGGTTTAGTTTGGTTGAATGAAGTGCAGACGTCCCATTGCCTAAGGAAAATGGGTTTGTTTCCCAACATCCATCGATGGCATGGGCCTTGTCGGAGTCAGAGTCGAAGTTGAATATGAATGTCCCATTATCAAGCATGTAATTGGACAGGGAGCAAGAAGGTTTCCATTGTTTCATAAAGGAAGCTTTGACAATGGAGAAAGGGAGTCTGCTGCCCAGAAAGGAACCTACAACACAATTCTTCCATTTGAGAATCTCAGAGTCAAGAAGGCCAGGCAGACAAAGGCCAGTGGAGGGGTAAAGATGGGAGGCCGAAGGGTAGAAGAAGAGAGTGTGTCCTGCAGAAGGAGGAGGAGAGGAGGAGGGGACATTGGAGGGAGGTGAGGAAACAACCGAGCTCCAGGGGATGAAGGGAGGTGGAGGCTGAGGGGGAAGGGGAGAGGAGGGATGGAGTTGAGAGGCCAGGGAGCAGTCAGAAGTGTGGTGGGGGGGGGGGGGGGGGGGGGGGGGGGCCGACGGCAGAGGCTGCCGGAGGGGAGGTTGGCATAGGAGTCACGGCATGGAGGTCACGGCAAGGGGTGTTGAATTGAGAAGGCTACCCAAGAATTTGATTGTTTGAACCAGTTGTGTCAATTTTAGTTTTGTTTGGTTTCTTCGGAGTAGTAGATTCTATTCTTAGTTTTAGATACTTTTTTATTAGTGAGAATCGATTGGGAGGTTTCCTTTTTTGAAACTTTCCATTTTCTAGGTTGTGTTCCTTCCCCCTACTATCGCTATAAATACAAGGGCAAGGCTCCATAGAAGCCCATGTTTCTTACAAACTAAATTACTGCTGCTGCTGCTTCTCCTTCTCTTGCTTTTTTGTTTGATCAAAGTTGATGAACTGGTGTTTGATCCGGTGACTCTTTGCGGTGTGACTGTGAAGTCCAAGAGGCCCTATTCTCTATTATTATCTTCTTCTTCTACAATCATTTAAGTTGTTATTGTTGCCTCAATTTATCACAGTATCCTGCAGCATTAGGATTGGGTTGACTTGTCAAGCGTAGTTTTACATTACACTTGGGCAGAGTAAAGTCTTTGGTCTACCATTGGCTTGCGTGCTATGGAGTTGTTTGGTTGGTCCACCAAGAATAAATGGTAGTTTTGTTCCGGTATAGGGGTGAGCCATGAGTTCTAAAAAGAATAGAGGGTAGTTAGGGCGGCAAAGCCAAGGGAGTAGCCCAAAGCCTTTAGTTACATTTTTCTTTTTGTTGAAACTAAGTACTTAATAGATAAATCATTCCCTCTATTATATTTTTCCTTCCTAACTTGTCTGAAAATTATATTCATTTGATCTGTTGGTGGCTACAGATCACTTTCCACTTGAGCTGCAATGACAGATTATAGATGAGGTCATCTTTAGAGATGACCTGGCAAAGGCATGGTCTAATTTTGGTCTTGGAGTAATAGTTTCTTGCGCTAGGTTGTGCCAGGAGCTTGGATACGGTTTCCCAATCGGAGATCCATGTATCACAGATGGTATCTTCCCGTGGCCTTTCGCCTATGAAAGCATCCTTCCTTCTCAATGCCCGGGCATCCATCCGATGTGTTCTTTTCGATACAATACGGTACACTGAACACCATCCCAATGTTGATGAATAAAAGAAAAGTACAAGGAACAGAATCAATAACTCCTTTGGAGCCTAAAGGCTAGGTAATGTCTCTCCAACTAGCACTACCCTGGTCACTT
Organism: Macadamia integrifolia; assembly: GCF_013358625.1. Lineage (NCBI taxonomy): Eukaryota > Viridiplantae > Streptophyta > Magnoliopsida > Proteales > Proteaceae > Macadamia > Macadamia integrifolia. The sequence goes on along the minus strand of NC_056563.1, from coordinate 8,196,858 downwards.
GGTCAATTATTGGCCCGGTGGTTCTTCGGCAGATTAGATTTTGAACAAAGTAGTGGTTGGGAAGCTGCTGTTACTAGTATCAAAACCCATCCTTTGTGTAGTAGGGCCATTGCTCGTTAGGTAGTAGGGCTGTAGTTTGCTGGCTAGGCCTTTCTTAATGCAAGGGTCGAGAGGATAAATATGTCGATCTTGACGGATTCCGATTACCAAGCTCTGAACCTCGATCACTCAATTCAGGCTATTCCAGGAGATTGGAGATAGAAAAACTGGCTCAAGGAGGGTGGCTCCATCATAATTTTTTTTCATGTATTGATATTGCACAAAGGTTTATTAAAGTAAAAACTGTGTTAACTTTAAACTACTATGGTTTTTTTTTTTTTTTTTTTTTGGTTTAACAAACAGAAAGCGTAGGCAAATCGTAAGATGCATGGGGCAACACTCTTTTGCTGAGTGTTTGTTTTTAATGGTTTTGTATTTTTATGACATGTGAGTTTGTGATCATTTGTCAATGATTTTGATGGGAAATTAGATGTATAATTGATTGTTTCTTCATTTGTCACCTTTTGCTCTCTCGTTTGAAATTTGATCCTCTTTGTTATGCTTCAATTTTCCAAACCTGACTAAGATTTTGTGAATTGAGATTTAGCTTAGTTTTCAATGGTAAGTGACATTAAGGGACGTACCCAGTGCACGAGGCTCCCACTATTGCAGGTGCAGGGTCTGGGGAGGGGGATACGTACGCAGCCTTACCCCCGCTTTGCGGAGAGGTAAGTGACATAGTTATGGCACAATGGAATTGTGTCTAGAACTTGGAATTTGATTAAATCAAGTTTACTTTTTTTTTTATTTTATTTTATTTATAATAGTATTAAGGGTAAAGGTTTCCTATGCGGTCCACTCAGGAAGCATCACCTGTACGGCCCCAAAAATATGCCATGTGGCAGATCAGAAGGGGCCGAAAATTTGTGGACAGGTAGATCCATAGGTCCTCTGCTTATATCATGTTTCAGGCTTTCAGCCCAGTTGAAGTTTGCCGAGTGGCAAATAGAGCTCTGAAAATCCAGGACTATGGGAGAGGGAGACTGCACATGTTGGCCGGAGTACTGTAGGCATGCACAGACATTACATGGGAATGCATGCTAATATATGGAGGTTATTTTATCGAATTAGGCTCTGAAGTTTGACACATGGCTAATCTGGACCATGTCCTCTCTATCCAATGGTAGGAATTGCAACATCATCTGTCCACATGGCTTAAAGTAGTGGGACATTTAGGAAACCCTTCCAAAACAAGGCCATTTTCCCTTAAGATAAATAAACACCTTCAATTGTTTGTTAAGAACTTAAGACGATAAGCCTTTATGGTTTATACTTGGTCTTGAATCTGTTAGTTACTCCCGATATTATGTTATAATTCAGTACTTCTAGTCTAAGAAAAATATTAAGGCAACAAGACACGTGAAATCAGCTTAAAATTGGCATCCATTGGGATCACATGGTTTAATTGAAGAAGTGGGGATCACATGGTTTAATTGAAGAAGTGAATGTGTAATGGTGTATTGATTATTGTTATTAGTGTTGCTGTCCGTCTATGTTGTTTTAACTTAAATGATGAAATAACTATATTCTGTATGCTTTTATTGCTTGCATTGAAATCAAATGTGTGTAAAAGAAAGAATTTTAATAAGGACACGATCCTTATCTAATTCAAGAGGTCCAGTTTTAGTCAATGTGATTGGTCACTCTTGTGCTGGGAATGTTTGCTTTTTTTTTTTTTTTTTGGCTCTACTTCTGTTTACTTTTTTCTGAGGGAACTGGACAGCTGTCTAGCTAGTTCATCTGCCATTGGCTATAGAATTGATTGATCGGGCAACTACTTGAGTCAGAGGTGTTCATGGAGGATTACGTGATTGAGCTTCTCTAATGATCCAATTTCTTTGATGGACATTGCCCAGCTTTGGGAAATGCATTAATTATGGAAAAGTCACCTTTTCAGCATCAAGGTCTTAACCTATGAGCAGCCAATCCCAAAAAAGCATGAAAGATGGTGCCTGAGTTGTTCCCATAAATGTAAACAGGCTTATGTTATAATTTAATTTTCCTGCTCTTCTTCCATTTCTTTGTCAGATATCCATATGGATTTAGTGTACTTTTTGGATTATAATGGAGCTTTTTTTTTGGTGAATGTAAATGGTGCTTTTTGCTGGGATTGATGTTCGTTGTCCACTCAACCCTTTCTTGTTTATTTAGGAATTAATTCCTAATAGCATTTCATTATATACACTTATTCCCCTCCCTTTTTGTGTTTGTATTTATAGGTTTGTGCAGCATTTGTTCAGCTAATTGAAGTCCATCCATCGTTCTTGGAGGTAGGTATCGTTGTTCTGTTTCATATATAAACTTGATTCTTATTCTTGTTTCTCCTTTCTGACTATAGAATAATTTCGGTTACACTTTGTCCTTCATCTGAGTATGCCTGTACAATCCTAAATCCATTTGCCTTTGTTCTCCCCTTTCTTCTTTAGTTATTTGCTCCTAGTTGGGTGCTCCCCAGAGATATTGGTGAAATATTCCTATTATGCCCAAAATTTCCTTTTGTTGATAAAGTCTGGATCTTGTGGCAGGTTCTCACATTTCTTCTGCTGGGGACTATTTGCTAATAACAGTACAGGGGATTTTTCAGGGGAAAATCAAGACATATGCCTAAACATTGTACATATATTTCCTAATCCTCACTATGTCGAGCACCTTGAAAGAATTGTTGGAACATATACAAGACTGCTTTGGACATAAGGAGTACATCAGAAAAAAATTGTTATGGAAGGACTTGACACATTTCCCTCCCTTTTTTTTGGTATTCTTTGTGATAGTTCCCCCATTGTTTTGGTCAAAGTAACTGATATCAATAAGAAAAAGGTATTTATTGAGAAGGTAAATGGTAATATTACATAGAAAAGGAATGCATTGCCAATTGTTAACAGAACAGCTTAGGACTGTAATGCTTGGATCAGCAGCTAGCTCTTTCTTTATGATAAAAAATAAGGGAGAGTGATTACAATAATACCCCCAACCATAGCCGGCTCACTTAATTAGAGTCGGCTATGGTGGAGTGGACCAATATGCCCCTGCGGCATACAGTACACTAATTCTACAATCTACACCAATGTACTGGAAATGGTTTTGATTTGTATATGATGATCATTTTATATCACAAACATAGGATGAGCCTTGGAAGCTTGCAGATCCACATCCCTCATCGCCTTCTGGATGGAGAACCAATACAAAATAAGAGAGAAGATTATAAAGAGAAAAGGAAGAATCAAAAGGATATAATTGGAGCAAATTTAATTGGTTTTGAATGTAGAATCTTTGCAAATTTTCTGGTTCCTCTTCTTAGTCTCTGTTTTGGAATGGCATGCTTTTGTGAAAAGTTTTGTAATTTTTCTGTGTACAGAGTATTCCTGGATGGACCTGTATCTCTGTGACTGTTTCTGGATTCAATATTCAAGATTAATAGTCCATCCCTGTGACTAAAAAATGAAAATAAATTATTGCAGAAAAACCATTGGTTACACAATGCACCCATGAAATGAAATTGAATCACCCTTCCCAGGTTTTCTGATAAGAGTTTTATTCCTTGTATAGAAACCCCTAAGTTGAGTGGTTCGATGACTTTGGTAGGGATACCCTAATTAAGTCACTGATGTTGCATATACATTGTTGTCATTTTTTCTTTTTTTTTTTGGAAACTGAAACCTTAAGAGGTCCTAATAGGCAAAGCATAAATACCAAAACTTAGCCCAAAATGTTACTAAACCTAGCCCTGGGTGTACTGCTGTAGAATTTTTTTTTGTTAATAATGCGGGATTAATCAGGATTCTATTTTCTGATTTGCATGGAAAATGTTGTTTGTTATTTATTGCACGTCTTATTTGTACTTATGATGTTTTCTGTTGCTGGTCTCTTTATTATGTTCAACATTATATTGCAGCCACATTTGAGAAATGTCGTTGAATACATGTTGCAAGCCAATAAAGACACTGACAATGAAGTTGCTCTCGAAGCTTGTGAATTTTGGTATTGCTCTATGACTTTCTTGTTTCATTCTATGATGAATGTTCTGGCTGATGGTCTTAAAAGATATATGGAGTTGTATATTGCATGTAGAAGGGAGTTAATTCTATGCTTTTTTGATGATTACATCTATTGCATCTTGAAGTTTACTTTTGATGGCTTTGATTACATTTAGTGATGCCTCAAGTTAACTTTTGATGGTTTTCCACATACATTATTTTGATTGCATGGATGTCCTATATGGACTTGTAACAAATTACCTAATTAATGCTTTTATATTCAATAATTGACAAAAGGAAAAAGTTATTTTCCTTCCATTGCATTTACATTTGAGTTGGTTGGAACGATGATATTTTGATAAGAAATTTACCTCTCCCTCCCAAATGATATTTTTTATATTTATGGCTTAATTGTTATAGCCAGTGTGCAATCTGTAAATTTCTGTGAAATCAAATCGGTCTAATTCTGATTTCTTTAGAAAAATCTGTCCTAGGAACCGCCTTTTGTCGTTTATTTTCCCTGCATGATTTTATCCATCTTCTTTTACTTGTATTATTGTGGTGCCATCGTGTGAGTGGCGATTCGAATTTGCAGTTATCCTGAGATACTATGTTAGATCTTGCATGTAAGGGTTGTGTATCCTCTGTGGTAGTTTGGTTGATTTTTCCCCTTGTAACTTCAATCTTCTTAATGGGTGTTCATACACATCTATGCATTGGTCGCTTTTTTCCGCTATGCTTCATGACAACCACAGTAGAATGGAGAAATGATAATTACAGAGGATCCTAGTACATCTGTCATTGAGAATCACCGACAATACCTCGGAGTAGATCCGGGATAATCCTTTGTTCCATAGCCCTGGGGCTATTTACAACTAGCCAATTAAGAATTCTCCAATGTAATGTGCACACCGCTTGTTGATTGCATTCTATTTCATTATGGAAAGTGAAACTACTAAAGAACGGCAAAGGCATGATTTGCTTTTCCACGGTCAGAGGGAAATTCTCATTCTTTTTCAAGGTCGGTATTTTTCTATGGACTTCCGGAAATTTTTTCGTGTAGCTTGGCAAGGGAATTTTGAGTCATGGGTGCAGGACCCTTTACATGTAAGACCTATTGCTCATGCAATTTGGGATCCTCATTTTGGTCAACTGGAACCCAATTATTGCAATTGCTCAGGATACCCTTTTTTTAGCTTCTAGGGTCTCTTTCTTAGTTCAAGATCCCTGTTACTAA
>NC_056563.1:8187418-8191528 GCF_013358625.1 Macadamia integrifolia | reverse complement strand
AACTGGAATCAAAGAATTAGAGATCTGTTCCGCCCAAAATGGGAATGGGCTGGGGTTATGAACTTATAATCTGATGAACCTTCGAAATTTGAATGATTATTTATTTTCTCGGGTACTAATTTCTACTGTTATCTAGCAATTAATTCATGGTAAAAAAAAAAAAAAAAAAAATCTAGCCTGTAGTTTACTTCAGCAGCACAGATTAGGGCTTTGAGATCTGCCATCTTAAAATAATTTTTTCATCTCTTGTTAATTAAGATGCCAAGAAAATGATTTTGGTTGACATTGGTCTGGCTGGTTTCACTTTGACTGCGGCTCTGAATGGTCTGGTCCTAGGTTGACTAGTAGTTAAAAAACAATTTGATCATCCTTACTCTTAGTATATGGTTTATCTGGTACAAGATAGTTGGTTATTTAAGCCCTCCAATCCCAATGGTTAAGAGTATAAGGTTATGGACAATTGTTATTGAATAATGGCAGCTAAAATATTTGCATAAATTGGCATGCGGCTGGACTTAAACACCTTTATTATTAATCTAAACGTGTGCATGTTTTGTGCTTGGTGCTCATATATGTTATAACTTAGAATTTCAATATTTCTTGTTACATTTTGTTAATTAGTTTTTTGTAGTTTCTTCTTTAGAGTTTAGACTCTTTGGACTGCTGACTGCTGGGCCCACACGGTGTGAGCTCTGTTCTGTTTCGAAAACAATGAGTTGTAGCGTTTCTTAGCTCTTTCACACCCTCCTTCATTTTCCATTTTAATTTTATTCAATTAGCATAATGATAAGTTTCTTTGACATAGTTTGGCTTTATGTTGCCTTCAATGGTGGTTTTCAATAGTGATTTTCTTCTGGGATTTTGATTGTCAGGTCAGCATATTGTGAAGCTCAGTTACCCCCAGAGAATTTGAGGGAGTATTTGCCACATTTGATTCCAGTATGGTTCATTAATTTGCCCAAAAAATCATCTGTGGCATTAATCATTTTTGGGCTAAATTTCCTTCAGTTACCTATCTGATTCTTTATGCTGCTACGACATCTTTGGTAGGTATTGTTATCAAACATGTTTTATGCTGATGATGATGAGTCGCTCGTTGATGCTGAGGTGAACTTTCTGTACTTCATTTAATTACTGATATCTGGGGTGGAGTATATGTAAAGGACCATTTCAATGACCTCAATTTTCAATATGCTTGCAGGAAGATGAGTCTTTCCCAGATAGAGATCAGGTCAAATTTGACACCCAAGTTCCTTTGTGTTGTGCTCATTAGTTTATTTTCTCTCTTTAATGGCTATTCTTCTGCTACAATATGGAAATTAGGAAATCATTTAGTGAAAAGCTTTGAACTGCAGGATCTGAAGCCTCATTTTCATGCATCACGATTTCATGGAGCTGATAACTTGGAAGATGAAGTATTTCTATTCTCTACCATCTCAATCTTGCTTGATATCATTTTCTTTGTATTCAACTGACGTATTTTACTCCTTAGAGTCATACAGCTTTTCTTTTTGATATTAATTGTTAGACGTTGGTGATTAATATCCTGATTGCAGCTGTGAAATAGTGACTGTAGAAGGCTGAGATTATTTGGAGTTGCATTGGCTAAATGTTTTGGATTATTGTCGTTTACAGGATGATGACATTGTCAATGTTTGGAATTTAAGAAAGTGCAGTGCAGCTGGTCTTGATATCCTGTCAAATGTATTTGGCGATGAGATTCTTCCAACGTTGATGCCTTTTGTGCAGGTAGCTATATCCTAAACTAGAGTAGTCTTTCTGTTTTGAGGGAAGAAACTTTTGATTGCGCAGGTCTTCATTAGAATCGAAATACTTAAAAATTCAGTATTGCATATGGGTTGAATATCTCTCTTATCCTCTCAGTTTGATTTTCTTCCATGAGCCATAACATCTTATTTGCTCCATTTCCCTCCTAAAAAGAGCGTACCCAGTGGACGAGGCTCCCCATCACTGTGGGGTCTGGGAGGGTCATAATGTATGCAGCCTTACCCCTGCTTTGTGGAGAGGCTGTTTCCCAACTCGAGCCTGTTACTGTTGCTCTCTTTCCCTCTTAACAAGACAAAAAATCTATGATTGATTCCTGATGGTTGATCAGATGGTCGTAGTGCAATAATTAAATTTCAGGCAGGTTATTGTTGTTGAAAGCAGTAGTTTTATTTTGTAGTTGGGGAAGACATCCATTGTGTGGTATTTTTTCATATATAGGTGTTTGTTTCTCTCTTATTAAGCATTTACCATGTTCTTCTGCATCCGAAGTAATTTTCTGATGTGGAGTCAGTGGGGTTCTGGTAAAAGGTTATTCTGTGTGGTACGGTAGATTTTGTTTCTTTTGGGCAGGCGTGGTGTATGATGTGGCAAGTCCTGACCATTTTCTGAAATGAGACCCCTAAATTGAATATGTGGATGGCTAGCTTGTTGAGCTCACATCCATATCTGGTTTATTGCAATTTTATCTGATGAATAACTGCCATTTGATATTTCATGTTTTGGAGAATAAAAGAGTAAGAAACATGAAAAACCTGTCTCCTATGTTGATAATAGGCATCGAGCAGAAATGTTCAATTGGACAGGGTGAGGTGGTCACACAGGTGGGTTTATTTATCATGTTATCTCAGCTACCTCATGATATCTCAGCTACCTTACAAAAAATTTCCTCCTCCAGCAGGAGATGGAGCTTATTTGACAAAATCCGGAGTACCCATCTGTTGTGAAGTTACTACAGCTTTTATAGGGCATGAACCTTTTGCTGGACTTACTAAAGTTAGTTTTCCAAATGTTTGATAATTCTTCAGGCTAGGCTAACAACTACTGATGATTCAACATGGAAAGAAAGGGAAGCTGCTGTTTTAGCTCTTGGTGCAATAGCTGAGGGCTGTATTAATGGTCTGTACCCTCATTTGCCTGAGGTAATACCATAGCGTCCTTCCCCCACTTGTCTTGTTTTTCTGTTACTTTTTATTTTTAAGTGAAGGGACTATTGAATAGTGAGTATTTATATAAAAAGTTAAGGAAAAGAGAAAGGAGCTTGGTACTAAAAGAGAACATGTACATCCTCATTATAAACCAGGGATTTGTGAAGATAATTCCAGAGGTGCAAAGAAATTTTTTTTTTCAGCCGCACCTGATTAGAATAAATGAGTTCTAAAGCAGGTGAATAAACATTGTGGAAGTTGGTGCACTCATTATGTTTATTTGTGGTTCTTTTCAGTTTGTTTCCATAATTGGATCGGATAGGAAGCTTATTAGTTTTTACAAGTGTATGTGGGGGGTAGGGTGGGGAGAGAGACGAAAATCATGCATTTGGCATTACTGTAATCTAGTCTTCTTGTTACTTCCTATTTCTTTGAATAAAAATGCAAATATTAATCACAAATGCCTGCCACTGGGAAAATTTTTAATATCTCGATATGCTTATTTGAATGATCAATGTTTTTCTCCTGAAGTTTACCATACCTGACACCTGCAAAGGACTACAGATTGATTGAAGTTTGGTTGAATTTTATTTTTTTCGTTTCCGTATTTTATTTCTTTAGAGGAAATATGTGGTTGGAAAGTGTAGGTTCTACTCTTATGTTCTTTCTCTTCCCTCTTCCTGCCAGTTTTAGCAGATAGTTATGTTGTAAAGTGTGTTAAGCAGGTTCTGTTTGAGTTCCCCTTTCCACATTGTTTCTGCCACTAATCATAATGCTAATTCAGTATGTTGGACTTATGGAAAGTGAGTGAATATTCTAATGTGCAGATGGTAGCATTTCTCATCCCTCTTTTAGATGACAAATTTCCTCTCATACGAAGTATCACGTGTTGGACGCTTTCTCGTTATAGCAGATTTGTTGTTCAGGTATGTTTCTAGTAATTTTTGTAGGCTACTTGGTCTAGTGGCACAAATTTTTTCTGTTTCTTTTCTTGTTTGTATTCATGATTTAGATGCATTTGTATGCTAATATGATGTGCTGGTTGTAATGGACTTTTGAATTCAGTATTCTGTCCTGGTTGCATATTTGATTTCAGTTGTGAGCATTAAGGATTTTTCTTTTTTATGAATGTGAAAAATTCATTACCAAAGGAAAAGAAAAAAGGGGGGGGGGGGGG
>NC_056563.1:8151935-8187398 GCF_013358625.1 Macadamia integrifolia | reverse complement strand
TATTATAGAGAAAACGAACAAGACCACAACAAATTCCAAGGCCCTGCCTTTACAAAGGGGGATGCAAGGGCCTGTTAAAGAATCCCCAAGAAACCACAAAGACTAATCACAATTTGTCAAACTGACCCTTAGAAGAGGCCGCTAAAAGTGCAGGATAGCCCACCAAATCATAACAATTGTCTTGGCAATGGACATGACCACTTATATCTGTACTGGCCGGGGAATAGTCCTGGTGGGAATGCTTCTTGGGATAGGGAGGGGAGCTTATGTCGTGCCGGTGGTAGACACGAAAGGGGGGGGGGATGAGGGACAACAGAGGGCTGGAAGAGACCATGTCACTGTAGGGAGAGATGCGCACTGGTCCGGGGAGCAGGGTGGACCAGCCCAGAGGTAGTATTTGGGGGTGGGCAGAATTGGGTGGGCCAAGTGGGATGGGCTGGATTTACCAACGTGAGTGGACTGGCTTGAGGGTGGTGGGCCAAAGGAGTTAATGTGGGGGTTTAGCGGCCCAAGCTGTGAAACTAGCGAGAAGGGTGGGTGGGCTCGAATGGTAGTAGAAAAAAGACAAACTGAAGGCTTGGCAGTGGCAAGATTAGGATGAGATGGGTTTGGTTGAAGCCCCAAGGAAAAGGATGGGGCTTATTCCAGTGGATGGGCCGACCAAGGAAGAGGATTGGGTAATGGTGTGGGGGTTTAAAATGTGTCATGAGGTGCTTGTAGTCGTTGATGTCATGCCCGTGGTCCCAATGGAATCGGCAATATTTGCTTTGATCTTGGTTTCCTATGTGTGAGCCCATCTTGCTCGGCCTTTTAAGGAAATTACTGTTTTTGATATGCATTAATGTGTTGGATTTCCTGTGGCCTGTGGGTGAGGGGAGTGTATTTGTCTTCACAACACCGACATCGGGCGCGAGCTCCGACCTGGGCGGAGGGAGCGCGTGCCACTAGACAGATACTAAGATTAGAAAGGACAACGCCCACTGCCGTAGAAGCCCGAAGCCCATAAGCAGAAGTGAATTCCCCTAAAACGGGTCTAAACGAGCACCCAAGGGCCTCTGAGACCGAAAAGAAAGCCCTCCAATAAGGAAAGGAAAGAGCAACCAACCTCAAATACAGCCACCACACGGATTTATTAAGAGGACGGTCAAGGTCGAGCCGATCCACTAGGTAGTAGTAGAGGGGGGGTCCTAGTCCACTTGATCTATTAGCGGAACCATACCGATGGGGAGACCGATACGGCCGGGAGGATACGCATGCCTCCACCGGCAACGATGTAGGGATTTTTGGCTGACCTCAGCTTTGGTCAGAGTGCTGTTTTCTAACTCTGATCTGCGTGGGTTTCTCTGTTGTCTCTTCCTATTCTCTTCCTGTTCGATCTGCCCCTTCAATGTCTTTCTGCGCAGCCGTGGTGTCAGATGCTTTGATATGCTTCTTGCACTAGGCCAGTAGCTCGTTAGGTTGTTGGGCGGCTTCTTCGACAGGGAGAATGGGCTGATTTTATGCATATCAGATCTGTTGCCGCTGAAATCTGAATTGTCACGCTGCGAGGTAAACTGTGCACCAAGAATAAAAAACTGGGCAAGAGAGAGAGTCGGAGCGGACTCTGGGGAGTTTTCTCCAATGCTTAAGTCAGAAATCCAAGCAACAACAGTATGAATTGGAAGTCCGAAGATCAGTGGAGTAATTAATTGCTTACTGTACCTTGAGTCCTACCTCTGTCAACCGGCAGCCGTATCTGGAAACAACGATTAGTGGATATTTATGCTGTCACCGCACACCAAGCAAAGGATTGGGGGTGTAATGTTAAGAGGTCGTGCTACATGAAGACATTGATCGCAATCTGGGGGAAGTTCCCATCAGGCAACAACGGTTCCGCCTGACCCTACTCAAGCATGCACCTATTTATAGGATGGGGGTGGTGAAACCCTAATCCCAATGGGAGATGTAAAAGGAAAGGGAGAGAGACAGGCTTTGGTTTGGGGAGCAGGGTGTAGCAGCCCAAGGGCAGTACGAGGGAGCAGAATTGGTAGGCCAAGTGGGATGGGCTTGAGATGCCAAGGTGAGTAGACTATCTCGAGGGTGGTGAGCCAAAGGAGTTAACGTGGGGGTTAGTGGTTCAAGCAAAGAAACTAGTGAGAAGGGTGGGTGGGATCGAATGGGAGTAGGAGAAAGACAACTCAAAGGCTTGGCAGTGGGGAGGTTAGGATGAGATGGGTTTGCGTGAAGCCCAATGGGTGCTTATCCTAGTGCATGGGCCGACCAGGGGAGAGGATTGGGTAATGGTGCGGGGGTTTAAAACATAGTTGTCACGGTGTCGTGGCGACCCAAGGTGGTGGAGGGGTGTCTAATCAATTTGTCGATGAGTAACCCGCGATGGCGTTGCCATGGTGACCAATTTGCCTATGTGTTATTTTTTATTTCCCCTATTTTCTAACATTATTTAGTATGCTACAACATATACCCTATAATATAAAAAATCTACATCAATCAACATCAAGTCATCATAAATCAACAAAGCCACATCAAGTCATCAAAAAACAACATGACTTATACATCAAGTCATCAAAAAATAAATATTAAGCTACAACAACTTATTGAGTCATAAAAAATTATATCAATCATCAATGTTTCAGATCTGAAATCATTGGAAATCAACTCTAAAACAGGATATATGAATCTGATCAATGAAGTAATAAGCAATAACAGAACTATGGGTCACATGGTGAACCATACTCAAATGGGATCATCTCATTGCCAACTTAATAAAAAATGGGAAATGGAACATAGAGATTAGAGACATGTAAAATGACATAAAAGAAGGAGAACAAATATATTGAAAATTTATGGCCTGTCGAAGTGCTAGCCTTTGATAGGAGAAGTGCATAGTCATGTAATAACAGAGTTGCAACTTATATTAATAGATGCACACTTTACCTTGAATCATAGACTTGCAGCAACAGAATAACATAATTTGAATCGCAGAATTAAAGCAGCAGCAGCCAAAGCCACTGGCCACCACTAGTAGAAGCCAGCCTAGCCACCACTACTGCCACCGGCATAGAAGAAGAGGGCAGAAGAGGAGATGAGAAATTGGAAGGGAAAAAAAATATAAAAGACATACACGGAACAGAGAAGAAGAAGAATGTGAAGAAAAAAAAAAAAAAAAAAGTTAACCAGAAGAACGAGAAGAAGAGTGGGGCTGAAAAAAAAAACCATTTCTTGTAGTGTCAAAATGGTAGCAGTTGCTTCCACATGAAAGCGAACATTCGGGGAACCAATGGGATGCAGTTCTCTGGGGGTAAGGTCTATCATAGTTTCCGGAGAAGAGCCTGTGATAGGTTGTAGAGGAAGTGATGCTACCAATGGTCCTTATAGATATGTGGTTCAACGGGTAGCCGGATCCTACTATGGCCTTGAGTGGGGAGGTTAGGGTCGACTAAGGGAAGAGGGGTGGGGGGGGTGGAGGGGTAGTTGGTGTGAGGGTGAATGCAGGGGACAGAGGAAGTGGAATCTAGAGCCGGTGTTTCTTTTGCAGGTCTTGGAGGAACGGGATGGTCATCGGTAGGAAGGGGCTTGGGGTAAGCAGTGGAATGAGTTATAGCCGAAGACCTTATAGACGAGGCAGTGAGGAGGCCTCCAGTCGAAGATCACTTCTTGCTCAAACGAGTACCCCTCGTCATCAGATATTGTGATGTAAGAAGGTTGGAATTTCTTTTGTTGATATTTCAACACAGATTCTAGCGAAGGTCAATTTGTCTTTCTTTTTAGTTCTAGCATCTGAGTAGAAGGGAGAACCCTACACCGAACTGACAATACTTAGACTATTGGAACACTAGAAGTGCAGGGGGCACCTCGATAGAGAGATACACAATGGAATGGAGGTAAGGTCGACTTTGCGAAGTTGAAGACCATGGTTTGAGGTCTCGATCTCGACATAGGTTTCGTTGGGCAAAATACTGAGACATGGTGTTTTTTGTCAGCTTCTTGGTGGTTGGTTTTGGTGCCCGTATGGGATTTTCATCCTTTGAAATTTTTAAATATCTTTAGGCCTTTTAAACATTGTGAAAACCTCAGTTTTCGAAAAATTAAACCCAAAATGGTACTTTGATTACGGACCCTTCACCTATTCCACAATCCACACAATATGAAACAATTTGAGAAGTTAGAACATATATAATCCAATTAAAAGTGTAAATAAGCAGAAGGAATTAAAAGAAATAATGGGCAATTACTTAATTGTTCAACATGGATGACTGATGAGTGTTGACTCAAATGAGTCACATACACTAAAATGACATATGTTAGATAATTACATAAGTACCTAAAACTGTTCTTGAGAAGAAAATGATCTCCAAAGGATGATGATGAACTAATAATCGCCAATCTCCAAGTGTTGAAGTTGTTAATCTCCTCTATAAGTGTTGAAGTTGTTAATCTCCACTATAGAGGAGAGATTTGGCAAGAAAAATCACCAAAAGCTCTCTTTTTCATCAGAGAGGCCGGAGCAGTCGAGTTGGGTCGAGTTGAGGGTCAAAATTATGTATATACCACACGTGACTTGGTCTAACTCAATTGAGTAGAGTCTAGACCATAGTTGTCATGGCGTTGCCTAGGCGTCGCCAAGGCGGCGATTTGGCGTCCTGGCAGAAAAAGAAGTTCATGGCAGTGCTACGATTTACGTGACTCACAAATGGAGGTTGCCATTGGCTGATAGGCGTCGCTATGGCACCGCCATGGACGCCAGGTAACGCCTGATTCACTAGGCGGTCGATTTTTTGTAAAATGCAGAGTGATTTTGATAGGGCTATGTTGATTTTTGATGATTTGATGTTGCTTAATGTTGGTTTTATATGTTATAGGGTATATATTGTAGGCTTGTAGCATGCCAAATAACTTTAGAAAATAGGGGAAATAAAAAAATAGCATACTAAATAACTTTAAAAAATAAGGAAAATAAAAAATGACACATGGGCGATTTGACCACCATGGCAACGACATAACGGGCGATTCATCGCCAAATCGATTAGACACCCCTCCATCGCCTTGGATTGATTTGACGCCGTGACAACATGGTCTAGACCGAGATATTTACCGAGACCTTGAGATCTCGGTCGAGATATTGTACACTTTCATATCTCTTGTGCTCTCGTCCCAACAAGCCAAAAAACTGAGATAATAGTAAGATCGCGGCGATATCTTGAACCATGTTGAAGACGATGATCCCAATGTGGCAGTGTCCAAGGAAGATTGGTTTCAGGCAACCTGCTAAGGACCACCTTCTAGAGTATGCAGCTTATCACTTTCCTCATAAAATAGGAAAATGAAAATCCATTATCTAACAAGTGTCCAGTTGCCCTGAACTTTGCTTTTCTTAGATAAAGTTTCACAATATAAAATGGGGTATGGCTTCCGATGAAGTGGCCAGCTAAAGAATTAGACCAAAGACTCGCCTCATTATCCAGAAGGCTAGATGGGTAATGAGAAATTTTCGAGTTACCACTGATGGAAGGAGTAACATAATGGAGAGTGAGACCCTCTCCGGAAGGCACAATGGCATGGATGCAAAGAGCAGACCAAGCCATTCCACCCTGGGAAGGGGAGGGGTGGCATGGGAAACAGGGTGGGAAGATGAGGGGGACTTGGGAGGAGGTGGAGAGAGAGAGGGTGAGTACAGGGAGGGAGTGAGGGAGGCAGGAGCCTGTGGTGGTGGAGGCACCACACCAGGGAGGTCAGCCATGGTGGCCAGCGGACAGGGAAGCGAGGGGGCACTCAGGGAGGGGGATGAACTGCAATCAACATTCCACACTGAGATGGAGCAGTAATGGTTTGAATATGATTAAATCCAACATTCAGTTTAACTTCAAATCTGTAGTGGTTTGGCTATTGTTAGAATCCAATTCCAATAAAAGAGGACAATTAAGGGTATGAAAGAACATGCATGGTTATTTTTAACGAATGAATAACAATTTTTTTGATGACACATCATACCAACATAGTTGGATATACTGATACGTGGAGGGACATTAGCTATGCATGGCTATCTGTGTGCTATTAAGATTGGTCAAAATTGCTATGGTCAACTCATTGGTACTTTGTTGCAAGAGTTCGAGTATTTCTCGTTGAAAACCTGGGTAATATATAGTCCTGAAGAGGTGCTTTGTCTATAGCATTACGATTAATGATTTGGAGTGACAGAATCAGTACGAATTGCATACTTCTCAGCAGAAAAATGGGTTTTGCTTTAGTGTTTTCAAAGCCGATGCTTTCTCATTTTCTACATTTGTTTGCTTCCTAGAAAATAGTTTATTCATAAAAAATTTAGAAGATATAATTTATAAGCGGTTGGTTTCAAACAGGGTTAGGAGGTGTACTGATGAAAGAAAGGGCCACTAACTGTTGGACTTCAGAGGCCTTGAAAGAAATTGAAACTGAGTTCTCTGTGCAACAGTAACAGCCCATGGAGGATCAGATGAAACTGGTGCTAACACTTGAGCCCCAAAACCTTATACTAACATTAGCTTCCTGTCTGAAAATAACCATATGGAATAGTGGACAGTTTTACCGAAAAACCAATCTCACTTCCTCAAAGGGAAGAACTTTTTTCCCCTGCACATCCTTGTTTTCTTATGGTCTAAATTTGGACTCATTCTCCTTCCTAGCATAAGAGGCAGCTTGATTAGTTGTAGGAAGGTCTTTTGCACCAATGTTTCCCTTCTTTCCGAACCCCTTACTGAAACATTTCTGGCGGCTCTCATGTTTGTTGTCCTTGGCCATTCCAATGCCTGACCTTTGGGAACCTTCGGATTGTTATATCGTAGCCCACTTCTTTATGTACATTTCTTGGCAACTGTGCCTCTTTTTCTTCTTCCTCAATAATAGGTCTTGCATCTTGATGGGAAACAAAATGGAGCTTTAGAGATTTGGTGTTCCCTTTCCATTTGTCTGTGATTCTTTTATCCTATATTTAATGGATGCTTCCAAAACATCTAATGTAGAACTATATTTGAGGAGTCAAACAGTCCCAAATTGTCACCTAGCTGCCTGCTTGGCTGTGGCCCTCCACAAGGCTGGCGCCCCTCCACCATGGCTGGCTTCTTGCAGGAGGTGATTCGATTCTCGTCTCGGCGGCTGGAAGTGAAAGTGTGGAGAAAAATTGTTCAGGGTTTGGTGGAACCCTAGTTTGAATTGACCGGATTGCCCTTCTTCTTTGTAATGGGTTTCTTGGCCATTTATTTGCCCTTGTGGGGTGTGATGTTCTGAGTTGTGTGGGCTTATTGACTCGTCTTTTAGCCCATGTGGCTTTGATTACCCTTTTGAGGGTTTGTATGTTCCCTTTAGGATTGTAATCTTCCTACCCTTTTCTTTTTTATTACCCATCCCCCCACCCTCTCCCCACCCCCCACCCCCCCCCCCCCCCCCCCCCCCCCCCCCCCCCCCCCCCCCCCCCCCCCCCCAAAAAAAAAAAAAAAAAAAAGAGTCCCAAATTTTCAAGATCATACACTTAAAAGAAAGCCCAAACCTTGACTAAAGGAAAACTGAAATAACTAGGTCAGGAGCTAAGGTCGAGTGCAAGCAAAACAAAAGGGAGAATCAGTTTCTGATATTTGAGTATGGGTGAGGACCCAAATCAGTCACTGAGGTTAGGAACACAAATTCAAAACAGAAGAAACAATAAAACAGGGACAGAATTAAAGTCAAACAGAAGTGGGGTTGAATAACAGTATCCGAGGTCTAACTGTAGATTGAAAATAGGTCTGTAGTAAATATGTAACAGAACCACAAATCAATACACTAGTAATAAACCTTAAACCAACTATTGATTTCAGTTGAAAGACAGAAAACAAGGTAGAAGTCACTACTGGACAGGGGAATGGGTGATTTTTAATTCCAGCAAATCAGGTGGTCAGAAAGGTCCAAAAATTGGATTGAGTTCTCGTCCTATAGGGAGGTACAGTCGATAGAAAAAAGAAGGTTGATCTGGTGGTTGGGATGTAGAGGAGTTGATTGGGGAACAAATAACTCACAAAATCTCAGAAACAGAATATGAAACACAAGTTTTGAGAGATCAAAGTTACTTTTCAGGATTGGTCTGAAGAAGATTTCAAGGACTGTGCAACAATAATAGAAGAACATAAGCACACTGCAAGGTGTCGACCAGATCAAACACGAGTCCCCGCTATCTTGATCAAACACAAGACAAACTCCGTTGGAGAAGAACAGCGGCAGCAGCAAGGTGGTTATTCAAAATCGTGGCTTCATTGAAGCCTGGGATTTTCTTTTATAATAGAAAATAGGGGGAGCGAGTCCACCAATTAAGAAAGTTTCTGAAACAAACAGAAAGTTTCTCAGTCAATAGTTGCTTGGTTACAAATAAACTAAGAAAATAGAAACAATTACAAAAGGAAACTTATTTGCTTGTGTTCTAAGAATAAGACAAATATTACAACTGAACCACAACTTAAATATATTTTTGGATGAATAAATAATTTCACTACCAAACGGAGGAGAGAATATACAAGGGGGAGAGGCAAATGCCACAAAGCGTACATACAGGCAACTCTGAGAGGAGGCCTACCAAGGGAAAGAAACCTTACCAAAATACAGCCAAGGGGATACATCAAGGGGGGGGGTTGGTTGGGAGTCCCCAGGAGCAACAATGAGCCTATTCCTTGGGGAGTCAGAAGCCTTGCGATGGCGAATGCATCATAGTTTAGAGCTTACATTGAAGTATGTGGCTTTCCAAATCTTCTCAAAAGAGCGAGAGTTGGAAGTCCATGTACAAAAATTGCGCTCCATCCAAAGATGGTTAATGGTAGCACCGAACGCCAATTTCCCTACTGTGTCACAAATGGTGGAGCCATGGAAAGTCATATCAACCCAGATCCATTCTCGACTCAAGGGGAGGGGGGATCTATGGGCTGGTCAGCAACTGCGAAGGACTTTCTTCCAAAAAAAGGAGGAGAAGGGGCAGAAGAAGAGGTGGTTAGTATTTTCAACCCCTTTCCAGCAAAGGCAACTGAGGAGGAGACCAGGATGTGGCGATGGTTGAGGAAGGACTGCGTAGGGAGGCAGTTGGAAAGAGAGCGCCAAGCAGTGAAGCTGTGGCGAGGGATATGGCCTTTAAACCGGACAATGTTGTACTAGGGGATAGAGGTTCCCGGAGTACGAATATGGTTCCAGGCAGAGGCAGAGGCAGATGAGAACATCCCAGTGGGGGAAGGGAACCACAACTTAAATTGGACCAAACCTGGTTCACATAACTGAACTGAACCAAGTCTAAAATGTAAAAAATAGAACAGCAACTCTCTTAACATTATCATGGGCTGGCTAGCCTCCCAATCATGGGGCTGAGGGAGCCTCTTCTTCCTTTGACTCTAAGTCTTCAATTCTGCATCAGCATCCCTATTTATAACTCTCTTCATTTTTATCACGAGTGCTTCTTGTGTTCAGGTGTGCTATGTTATCTAGTGAAATAATGCCGCTTCACCATTAAGCATGTTATTGTTTGGACGAGGAAAGCATATACTGTCTATTTTCCATTTGAATGCATGTTGTTGCAGTTTGTAGATGATATTTAAACATCTTGTACTTTTTTTTCAGAATCAAAGCTGTTGAATTTCTAAGCTGCAATTATATTTCCATTTCTTAACCAATAGTGAACTCTTTTGTTGTCCTTGTTCAGAGCATTGGTCACCAAAAAGGTCGTGAACAATTTGAAAAAGTTCTTATGGGTCTTCTACGAAGAGTATTAGACACTAACAAACGGGTGCAAGAGGCTGCTTGTTCAGCCTTTGCGACACTTGAAGAGGTTCCTTCTCTAACAACGTTTCTATTATTGCAATTCTTCTAAGTACTGCAATGTTTTAACACTATTGTTTCTCAATTCGCAGGAGGCTGCAGAAGAGTTGTCACCACTTTTGGAGATTATTCTGCAACACCTCTTGTGTGCTTTTGGAAAATACCAGGTTCTTCCTTTGCTATTTTTGATTTATTGATATCTGTGTTTTTTCGTGTATTGATGTTCAAAAAAAAGCTGTAACTACTTCCCTTGAACCTTATTATATTTCTTATATGGAGAAATATGTCCTTGAGTTATATCTGTTTTTTGTATGTCATTTAATTGTTTTCAGAAAAAGAACCTGCGGATTGTTTATGATGCTATTGGTACTCTAGCAGATGCAGTTGGAGGGGAACTAAATCAGGTACAGTCTCTGTTATGTGCACTTAATGGATTATCGGTTTGTTTAATGTGGATGTTGGACTTGAGCCAATGGCTTGATGATTTGATTTCTGCATTCAATTGAAACTTAATACTTGCATTCTGATTCTCTATCTTAATCTATGACAGCCCAGATATCTTGATATCTTGATGCCTCCATTAATCTCGAAGTGGCAGCAACTTTCAAATTCCGAGAAGGACCTTTTTCCATTGCTTGAGTGTTTCACATCCATAGCACAGGTATATGTTTTATTTGATCTTTGTTTGGCCTAGGCTATGCTACTCATGGGACCACAACAATTCTTTTCTCGTTTTATTTAGATCAATAACTAAAATAAGAAAACAAATGACAAACAATGAGAGGCTCTGGGCTCAAACACACTGTGGGTTAATAAGGGGGGAAAGGCCTCAAGTATGCTATGGGCCCAGTCATTCCTCTATGGGTCAAACAATCAGCTTTATAGTTTATTAAATCAGATGGGAACTGAATCATAAATTGGTATGGTTCTTCTTTGATCTTTGCTAACAATGGAGTGACCAAGGAAATGTGTGGTAATGTTTATACATCTTTAGGTAGAACGAAGAGGAAGCCAGAGAAAAAAAAAAGGGGGGGGGATGCTACTTTTGCTGTGGCCAGATTGAAAAATGTGTGGTTAATGAATCGAGCCTATGTGCAGAAATTCTGCAGCCAACCAAAAATATAGGCACACTAGTAGAGTATCTTGAGAGTACAGGTTGCAGAGCAGAAAGTTGAAAGAAATACTGAAAATTAACCTGATCGGTTCATGTGAAAAAAGCACAGAATGTAAGAAACAGTGCAGAACCTGAATGATTGAAACTAGAAGTTTACTGAAGAGAGAACTGTTTAGCATGAACAGCATCTAGGTTTGAAATTATGGTAATTAACTGGTATTTATCTAACTTACTATGCTAATTTTTATTAGCATCCGCTTTGCAATTATACGCTTTAATGCAACTGAATATTTTCTTTATTTAGACCTTGATATCTCAGGTTGGTTCCCGATACCGTGGATCCATTCTGGATTGGCTGATCTAGCCTGATCCTGGCTGATATTTGAAGGGAGATTGGTGCTATCTATTACTGCCGAAAATCCGTGAGCCAACCCTGCACAAGCACAGAAGGTAGAGGCCTGGAGGTATCTCTGGGATTAGTCCTCCGACGCCTAAGTTAGAGATCGGCAGAATAGTGTTTTTACAGGAGGAATGGTGTGTGTGGGCATGCCTCCCCTTTCCTCCTTTTGGGTTCCCTCTTATAGGGTTTCTGGGCCTAGGGTTTCGGGAGCCCCCGTCGGGTATCTTCTTCTCACGTGGTTTGAAACCTTGGGGCCTCTATCGGGTGGGCGGCATGTGACCTTCCCTCGGATGCCACGTGTTTTCACTTTACTGGGTGACTAATTCTGCCGTATCAGCAGCCCCCTTACTTCCACTAGGAGGCTCTTTCAATGGGAGTAACTATTTAATTTCTCTTTCGAGGGCGCTTTCGGCCTTCGGTTTTGGCCTTCGTCTTGAAACCACGACCTTCAGTTAGGTCTGCTCGGCCCTAGCCCGAGCTCCCAACCGACGTTGTGACCTTCGGTCAGGTCTGCTTGGACTTGGCCTAAGCCCCCAACCGAGGTTTTGACCTTTGGTTAGGTCTGCCCGGCCTTGGCCTGACCCCCTAGTCCCAACCGAGGTTTTGACCTTCGGTCAAGTTTGCTCGGCCTTGGCCTGGGCTCCCAACCGAGGTTTTGACCCTAGGTCAGGTTTGCTCGGCCTTGGCCTGGGCACCCTACCGAGGTTGTGACATTCGGTCAGTTCTGCTCGGCTTTGGCCTGGGCTCCCAACCGAGGTTTTGACCCTCGGTCAGGTCTGCTCGAGTCTGGGTGCGGTACTACGCTTGTGTGCTTTGCTTGAGTGTGCTTCGGGAATCTCGCGTAGATGACGTGTACTGCATTTGATGAGGTTGGGGAGTCGTATTGACGCACTTTTTCCTACAAATAGTGTCACTTTCTCTCATTGTCATCTTCTACTCATTTCTCTGACCCTTCGCCCTTCGTCCTTAAGTGTCCTCTGATCTTCGGTTTGGTCAGAGTCATTGAGAAGTAAGTTATGTCTAGATCTTTAGGTAGTGGCCCCTCATCATCCGAGGATGCATTTTCTAGGCGTCGGAGTCCTGGTCACGTCCGAGGGATGTCCTTGGACTTGTCTTTCACATCCACATCTTCAGATGCCTCCTCATCCTCTACCGCCAGTGACATGAGTGGTGGAGGTATTAGGGAGGGGCTTCTCGACTCCAGGGCCCAGGAAAACGAGTCCTTGGAGGTCGAAGCTAGGAATATAGTGTCGACCATGATCGAGGAAGAGGTAATGGAGCTCCGTGTGTCATGTAGTATCCCAGACGAGTTCGTCCTTCGGATACCGAGGCCTGAAGATAGAGCAAGCTACCGAAATCCTGAAGAGCTTTGCTTCTATCGGGATGCCTTCAAGGCCGGGCTTCGGCTCCTTCACCCATTCTTAAGCCAGGTGTTTTGGCACTACGGCATCTGTCCAACCCAGCTGACCCCGAATGGGTGGCGACAGGTCCTCAGTTTCATCGTTTTCTTCTCTCAGATGGGGAGACCTCTCTCCCTTCCTCTCTTCCTTAACTGTAGGTCTCTTGGTTCTAGCAAGGGGGACTCAGGCTATTATTACTTCTGCCTTAGAAAAGACCTCCGGTTTCTGAACCGATACCCGACCTCGATACATGGTTGGAAGTTGAAGTTTTTTTTTTGTGAGGGTGTCCAAAGGGTTCCCCTTGGGTAATACTTGGGACATCCCAGATCTAAAGGACGTGAACTCTGCACGACTGCACCTACCCTCTTCGGGACAGATGCAGAGTCACTATTGATGGCTAAGGACAAGACACTCCGTTGGCCTGTTGAGTCCAGTAGCCTCCAGTCGGATGCCTTTCTATTCCTGTTCGGGCTTAGCCCGGGTGAGTTCTAGGTCTACCACTATTTTTGCTTCGGAATTAGCTTTTTGGTACTAATCTTGACCATCTTTGTTGCAGTGCAAATTTCGAGAGCAGAAGCCGGGGCGGCCGCTGCCGAGAGGTAGGCCTAGCTTAAGGAAGCTAGGGCCCAAGATGCCCAGCAGAGGCAGCAGAAGAAAGGCAAGAGAAGAGGCGCTTCAACTTCCAACACCCTCCCAAAGAAGAAGCCCAGATCCGAAGACCCCACCGTCGAGGCCATCCAGGCGTTAGAGGCCCCAAGCCGCCGCACATCCCCTCCTTGGGCCTCCTCCCCTAGTGCCGACTTTCGAAGCCCGAGGGCCAATCATTCTCGAACTGAAGTCGGGTTCGTCCCTTGGTGGTCCATTAAGGAGGGCGAGACACTTTCCATCGGGCTAGTTGCCCGAGAGCTCGTCCAGAAGGGGAGCTTGCCAGGAGACGCGGCCGAGGTCCAAATCCAAGGGACCAAGGCCATGATTACAAGCACTTGCGTGTTCATGGAAGTGGTAATTTTCGGAATTCGGCCTTGAATTTTTTTTTTCTCGTTGCTTCCCTTTTTTTTTCTAACTGTTAATCTCTTCTAGGCTCAGAACCAAGTCGGCCAGTTGACTATCTGAGCCGAAGCCCTGGCCAGGGACATCGAGGTGTCCAAGCGTGAGAAGTCAGTGCTCGACAAGGAGCGCATAGTCCTCGAAAAAGTGGAACATCTGGAGGCCGACCACCGCGCACAGCAGGAGAGCGATCCAAAGCTCAAGGAACTGGAGGTGCAGATGGCCGTAAGGCTAAGGGAAGCCAAACCCCGAGCTGTCGAGAGCTACAAGTCCTCTAAGGACTTTCGGGAGGTGGTTAAGCGCGCCATCGCCCCAGGGTTCATCATGGGCGCTACCGATGTTCGAGATTAGGTCCTCGAACATCATCCCGAGGTATCCTTCGAGGGGAGTGGCCTCATCTTCGAGGACGCCGATGCAGCTCCTATCGCCACCAAGGTCGTAGATGGTGAGGACAGCGGCAGTGAGGGAGAGGGGGTCTAGGCGTCTCGTGAGGTCCCTCTTACTCCTGGGAGAGGAGACTCCGATGTAGATATTGCCGACCCTGCTAGGGACGAGGCCACCCCTCCAACAGACACTCCATGAGGCTCTTTTTTTTTTTTTAATCTTAGCCCTCGGGCCTCTTTGTAATCTTAGCCTTAGGTTCTTTATGTAATTTTGGCCTTCGGGCGTCTTCATGTAATGTTGGCCTTCGGGCATCTTCATGAATGAAATGCTTTTTTGTTCAGATACTTATATTCTCGCTTTGCTTTGCTTTCTTTTCCTTCTTTTTTTTTTTCTTTGCAATCCCGAAGACGGATTCCTAACCCGAAGGGCTGTACCAGATCTTCGTCCAATAGGTGTGGGTATGAAGGCCGAAGCTCTTATTCAAGTGGTTCAGTGGGAGCCAACCTTTATCACAAGGTTCGGTCCGGTTGAGTCATTGGTCCGATGGTGGGGGGACAAAGGCCGAAGCTCCCACGCACCTCGGGGTGTCTTCATTCAGCTCCCACCGCAGGTGCTTCCTTCATACCCCTGCCTATTGGCGGCTCTCAACTTTGTTAGGCCCTATCGGGGGTTCCTAGTCAGGTCTGCTTTACCTTGGCCTGAGCTCCCAACCAGGGTTATTCCTTCGATCATGTCTTCTCGGCTTTGGCCCGAGCGCCCGACCGAAGGATGTACCTTATATTAGTAATTATCTAGAAGCGATTGCTGTAAGCCAGCTCATATATTATGGGATGAAAATCCTCCGGAGAGCTAGGGATGGAGAGTTACAACTTGGAAGTGCTTAGGGATTCAAAAAATTACAAAATGTAAATGTAAATGTGCTTGCTACTTCACTACTGGTAGAATTTCCTCAAGTTCTTCGACTGATCGGGGTACCTTTTCTCCCCCCGTAGTCTCTAGGTGATAGGACCCTGGTCGTATTATCCTTGAGACTCTGTAAGGACCTTCCCAATTTGGAGCTAGCTTTCCTTGATGCCTCGGGTCTGATATCTCCGCCCTTCTGAGAACGAGGTCACCCATTTTGAACTCGTTCCTTCGGCTTGTAGAGTTGTAATGCCTTGCAACCTTTTGCTGGTAGGCGGCGATCCTTTCTTACGAGGCGTCTCTGACTTCAGTCAAGAGGTCTAAATTAGCTCGGAGTCCTTTATCGTTTTCTTCTTCATCGTTATACTGAATCTGATGGGTTATGGCTCCTACCTCCACCGGGAGCACAACTTCGGTGCAGTAGGTTAAAATGAAGGGTGTTTTTCCGCTAGCTGATCTCTAAGTTGTGCGGTAAGCCCAAAGGATGTGCAACTCTTTTGCCCATAACCCTTTGGCATCATCCAGTCTCTTCTTTATTCCTTGGAGCAGGGTACGATTGGTTACCTCTGTCAGTCCGTTGGTCGATGGGTAATCGACGGACGTTTTCCTGAGGTCAATGCTGAGGGCATCACAAAACAAGCCAAAAGTGGGTTGGCGAACTGAGTTCCATTGTCCGTTACTACCACCCGGGGGATTCCGAATCGATAGACTACCGCCCTCTCGAAGAAGTCCCTTACATTCTTTTTAGATATCGTAGCCAGTTGGGGTAATACTTTCTTTGCCTCGTGGCCACAACAAACTTTCTTTGCCTCGTGGCCAGGGGGAACGGGCCCAGGATGCCCATTCCCCATGTAGCAAATGGTACCGGGCTTGACAGGGAGGAAAGCTCGGTAGAGTCCTACCGAGGGACGGAGGCAAACATCTGACACTTAATGCACTTCCTGACGAACAACTCCGCATCCTTCCTCATGGTCAGTTAGAACAGGCCCTGCCTCAGCACTTTATGGGCCAAGGCCCAGGCTCCCAGGTGTTGGTCACATATCCCTTCATGTGCTTCTCGGAGTGCGTACTCGCCATCTGCAAGGTTCAGGTACTTGAGGTACGATGTGGTGAACCCTATTTTGTACAGCATCTCGTCCTTCAATAGGAAGCGTGCTGACCGCATTCGTACCTTCTTTGCCTTGTCCCTGTCCTTGGAGAGTACTCCTTCCTTCAGGTATTTGATTATGGCATCCATCCAGCTAGGGCCGTTCTCGCCAATGGGTAACACCTCCCGGGGTTTTTTGGTGTTTAGTTGGGGTAATACTTTAAAATACACCGATCGTCCAAGGTCCGTGAAGTCAGAGGTGGTCAATTGTGACAGCATGTCTGCGCTGGCATTCTCTGCCCGCGGCACTTGCGTTACCTCGAACTCCTTGAAGGCTGTTACTTTCTCTCGCACCGTCTTCAAGTGCTCGGCCATCCTTTGTTCCTTGGCTTCATAGTCCCCATTCACTTGTCGCACCATGAGCTGAGTCACTGTGCACCACTAACTCCTGTACCATCAAAGCCCCGCCAGATTTATTTCGGCTATTAGTGCTTCGTACTCAGCTTCATTGTTGGAGGCATTGAAGTCGAACCGTATGGCATACTCGATCTTGAATCCTTCAGGGCTAACAAGTATGATCCCTGCATTGCTTCCCACACTGTTAGATGCACCATCCACATATAGTGTCCAAGTCCTTTCTGCCCCGAGCCTCGACAGACTCCTGGGGTTCATCTGGGAGCGTTGTCTCAGCTATGAAGTCTGCTAGGGCTTGTGCTTTTATTACGGTTCTCGGTTTGTACTGGATGTTGAATTCTCCCAATTCTATGGCCCAGTTTACTAGGCGGCCAGACATATCCGGCCTCTGTAGTATCTTCTTCAAGGGTTGACTGTGAGCACACACACCGTGTGCGATTAGAAATTGGGCCTCAGCTTTCTTGCCGCTATCACCGGGGCGTATGTCACTGTCTCCATCTTTCAGTATCTTGTTTCTGCATCCAAAAGGGTTCGGCTAACGTAATATATTGGCCCCTGTTGTTTTCCTTTATCAGTACCGCGCTTACTGCCATTGCCGATACAACTAGGTATAAGTGCAAGGTATCCCCTGTGTTTGGCTTCGTCAATAGTGGGGGCGTCGCTAAGTACTCTTTCAACATTTCTAAGGACATTTCGCATTCTTCCGTGCACTTGAACTTTTTCGACCCCTTCAAAGTTTTGAAGAAAGGAAGGCCCTTATCAGCTGACCGAGACATGAACCGTCCTAGGGCGACGACTCTACTTGTGAGCTCCTGGACTTGCTTCACATTTTGTGGTGGTCTCATATCTCGAATGGCTTGTATTTTTATCGAGTTGGCTTCAATTCCCCTCTCCAAAACGATGAAGCCGAGGAACTTTCCCGATGATACTCTGAACGCACACTTTGTTGGATTCATCTTCATGCCGTATTGCCTTAATACTATGAATGCCTTTTCTAGGTCTCGGATATAGTGTTCTGCCTTCAGCCTTTTCACTAGCATGTCATCCACGTACACCTCTATGGTCTTGCCGATCATCCCCTTGAAGATCTTGTTCACTAACTTTTGATAAGTGGCCCCTGCGTTTTTTAGTCCGAAGGGCATTACTTCGTAGCAGTAAAGTCCTCCCTCGGTCATGAAGGATGTCTTCGGGACATCGGCCTCACACATCTTGATTTGATTGTACCCCAAGTACGCGTCAATGAAGCTCAGCGCCTCATGTCCTGAAGTGGTGTTGATGAGAAGGTCTATCTTCGGTTGGGGGTAGCTGTCCTTTGGGCAGGCCTTGTTTAAATCGGTTAAGTCGATACAGATCCTCGACTTCCCGTTTGCCTTTGGGGCTATAACCACATTGGATATCCATTAGGGGTATTGGATTTTGCGGATGAACCTTGCTTCTAGCAACTTCTCTATCTCCTCATCTGTCTTTTGCTGCATCTTGGGGGCAAAGATCCTCTTCTTCTGCTACACCGGCTTTTTAGTCGGGTCGATACTCAAACGATGCTCTATTAGCTCTCAGTCTATCCCAGACATGTTCGAGGCCTACCAGGCGAAGACGTCAGAATTGCCTCAAAGGAATGAGATGAGTTTTTCTCGTTGCTACTTTGGCATTATAGCCTCGACTTGGAATTGGCGAGTACTATCCCCTTCTTCGGCTTCGACTTATCAGCTCCTCAGTCGGTTCTCCCCTCTGATAATTTGTATCATCGCGTAGATCTTCTATCGGGAGCGCCTCGCCCGCTTTTCCCTTTCCCCATAAGGTGGTGGCGTAGCACTTCCGGGACGCCTCCTAATTGCCTCGACATTCACCGACCCCGTTCTTAGTTGGGAACTTCATCTTGAGGTGTGGTGTGGAAACAACCTTTAGTAGGTTTAAGCCAACCCTCCCTAGTATAGTGTTGTACGCTGAAGTGATGTTTACTACCAGAAAGTTGATCATAACTGTTACTTGGCAGTCTCCGGTGCCTGCCCTTACCGGCAACTCAACCGACCCTTCTACTTTGACCGGGGCGCCTAAGAACCCTTGCAATGGGTGTTCGACCTTCT
This sequence comes from Macadamia integrifolia, assembly GCF_013358625.1. NCBI lineage: Eukaryota > Viridiplantae > Streptophyta > Magnoliopsida > Proteales > Proteaceae > Macadamia > Macadamia integrifolia. The sequence goes on along the minus strand of NC_056563.1, from coordinate 8,168,767 downwards.
TCTGCTTTCCTTTATCTCGGCCATCTTTTGGAAGGCTTCAAGGAATAGGATATCAGCTGAACTGCCGTTATCCACCAAGATCCTTTTTACTCTGCTATTGGCTACGGTCATGGTGATTACCTGGGCATCGTCATGTGGCATCTGCACCCCTTCTAGGTCGTCATCCGAGAAGGAGATAACCGTCCCCGTCCTTGCCTTATTGTTTGACCATTCGGCCATATGCACGCTTCTCGCATAGGCTTTTGCTTTCCTGGCCGAGATAAAACTGTCTCCAGCGGTTAGGCCTCCACTGATAGTTGTTATAACCCTTGTTGGGCTTTTATGATCGTCACAGGGGCGATGGTCAGCTTCCTCGAGGGTTCGGTCCCTTTGCCGTTCTTGATTGCCTCTGCGGGCTGGCCCCTTTCTTTCACGGCGACCTCTACTGTCTCTTTGGCGGTTATCCCTGCGGTCATTGCCGTCATGGGCATCCCCCTTTTTACGGTCTACGAATCGACCTAGATATCCCCTTCGAATCATTCCTTCTATCTCTCCCTTCAGGTGCCAACAATCTTCGGTGTCATGGCCGTGATCTTTGTGGAAGTGGCAATACTTGTCCATATTACGTCTCTCAGGATGGCCCATCTTCCCTGGCCACTTCATGACTCTGGCATCTGGGGTTTTATTTGCATTAGCACGTCCGTCCGTCTCCTGTTTAGCGGCGCATATTTCTCGAACTTCTTCGGCGGAATGGGTGCCCGATCACCTTCGGACTTTCGTCTCTTGCCCTTGGAAGGTTTGTCATCACCTCTTGAGGTCCTTTTCCTCCCCGTCTTTGCTTCAGCTTGGAGGGTTTTTTTCTATCTGAATATACTTATCACACCGAGCCCTTAACTTAGCTAGGTTCTTCGGTGTATGCTTCGCCAAAGACCTTTTTAGCTCTTTATCTTTGACGCCTCCCAACAGGGCCGTGAACTCTTCTTTTGGGTCCAAACCTCTGATCGTGATCTTCTCCAGCTGGAAGCGCTTCGTGTAGCTTCGCAACGACTCTCCTTCATGTTGTTTGACGTTGGTCAGGTTAAATGTGGTCTTCTGAAGGGGTTGGCTATTGGAGAATCCCTTCACGAAGAAGTAACTCAAATCACTGAAGCTATGAATCGATTTCGTCGGCAGGCGGTTGTATCATAACCTTACCGCTCCTCTGAACGTTAAAGGCAAGGTGCGACACGTGATGTTTTTCGAGACTCGATGGAACTGCATCGCGACCTTGAAGCCTTCCAGATGATTGACGGGGTCCCCAGACCAGTTGTAGGTGTCATAATTGGGCAGACAAAAATCGACCGGGAGCGGGTCCCTCATGACCTCATCGGCTAGAGCCGTGTCATTAGTGAGGTCCGGCTCGCGAGTTCCTGTCTGGTTTTCTGCTACCTTCTGGATCTCGTCTTTTAGGTCTAGGATCATCTGCTTTAACCCTGAGTCCTCATGTCTCTGTCTGTCTCCTTGGTGTGGTTCCTCATGCCTGGCCCCGGTGGCGCGTCGCGTCCTTTCTTTGGGTGCGGGGCTTTCTCTCATTGCTCGGTTTCGAGGATTCCGGCCAGACCTTATCGATCCTGAACTACTCCGGTCCTCGTCTTGAGCTCGCTCTGGCTGGCCATGGGAGCCTTGCGGTGCTCCGCTGGTCTTCTGAGAGACTGCTTTGGAGACCTTTATTGTCTCAGCCATTCGGTCATACTTCTCCTGAAGGGCGTCGAACTGCTCCCTCGTCACATATTTCTGCACTCTAGGAGGGGTTGGAGGATTACTATCTCCGCGCACCGAATATCCGGCCGAGTGTTGGTCCCTCGCGGAACCTTCCCGATCATTGTTTCCCCGTTCTTCGCTGATTTCCATCGAGGGGGGAGCCCTCCTGAAGGTTCCCCCTCATCCATATTTATACTCGGTGCTGCTCTTATTTTCTTACGATTGTAGGTCTTCCCCACCATTACTCTGTCGTTTCCACAGATGGCGCCAACCTATTACTGTCGAAATCCGTGAGCAGACCCTGCACAAGCACAAAAGGCAGAGGCCCGGAGGTATCTCCGGGATTAGTCCTCCGGCGCCCAAGTTAGAGACTGGCAGAACAGTATTTTTATAGGAGTAATGGTGTGTGTGGGCGTACCTCCCCTTTCCTCCTTTTGGGTTCCCTCTTATAGGGTTTCTAGGCCTAGGGTTTCGGTAGCCCCCCTCGGGTATCTTCTCCTCACGTGGTTTGAAACCTTGGGGCCTCTATCGGGTGGGCCCCACGTGTCCTTTCCTCGGATGCCACGTGTTTTCGCTTTATTGGGTGACTAATTCTGCCGTATCAGTATCCAAAAACAACAACAACAACAACAAAAAACTCAAGCTTGTCCATTGTCCCAACTTAATGGGGTTGGCTACATGGATCAAGACCAAACAAAGTCGGTAAAAACTGGGGTCTAAACAGAAAAGGTGGGTGAAAAAAAAATTTAATTGAAGAATTGCAAGATGAAACTGAAAGATGAAAGTAAGAGGCTAGAGGACAACCTAGCAAGACAGGAGCATCTCAGCTAGATGGGGTTGGTTATATGGATCCTTGCTCTCCAATAGGTTCGTTTCGTAGTCATACTTGGAACAAGACCCAAACTATGCATGCCATTCCTCACAACTTCTCCTATGGTCATTTTAGGCTTGCCCTTAGATATTTTAGCTCCCTTAGTCGAAATCATATCACTTCTTATTGGGGCATCCCAATGCCCCCGCTGAACATGACCATACCATCTCAACGACTTTCTCGAATCTTATCATTGATCAGTGCAATTACTAAATCAGCCCTGATACTTTTATTCCAGACTTCATCCTTCCTAGTTTTTTCGCACATCCATCTTAACATTCTCATCTCTGCTACACATAGCTTCACAATATGACACTTCTTAAGAGCCCAACATTCCTCCCCATACATCATAGCCAGTCATACAACAGTCCTATAGAATTTTCCTATAAGTTTTAATGGGATATGTTAGTCACACAATACTCCGGTTGCACCTCTCCACTTCATACATCACACTTTAATTCTCTGTGAAGCATCGTCCTCTATGTCACATTCTTTACTTATAATTGATCTCAAATATTTAAGATAGTCACTTTGCGGCATCTCTCTTTCCTCAATTTTTACCACATAATTATCTATCATGGTATGACTAAGGGCCCGTTTGATAACGTTTCAAGCAACTCGTTTCTGCCGTTTTTGGACAGAAACGGTAGAAACGGAACAAAAAGCGTTTGATAAAACTATTTCGCTTCACTTGTTTTCGGAAATAGAAATTGAAATTGAAATTTCTACCTATTTATGGTTCAAGAAACTACCCAGGCAACTTGTTTCGCCATTTCTGGAAACGACTCGTGGCATTCTTTCGTTGGTTACTATCGATTTTTAGAAACATGACTTATCAAACACCTTCAATTCCGTTTCTGTTTCTAGAAACGGAAATTTATGTTTCTGCTGTTTCTTGAAACAGAAACGGCAGAAACGTTATCAAATGGGCCCTAAAATTACACCTCATATACTTCGGCTTCATCCTACTAATCTTATAGCCTCTTGTTTCCAAGGTTGATCTACATAGCTCTAACTTATCGTCAATCCTTGCCTTTGTCTAATCCACTAAAATGATATCATCGACAAGAGCATACACCACGGGACTTCATCTTGAATGCTATTGGTTAGCTTATCCATGATCAATGCAAAAAGATACAGGCTTAAGGTTGATCCATGATGCAACCCAATCATAACTGAGAATTCCTTACCCATACCTCCCACAGATCTCACACTAGTCACCACACCCGCATACATATCTTTGATTGTATCTACATATTTGCTCGACACCCCTCTCTTTATTAGAACATACTAGATTAAGTCTCTAGGGACTTTATCATAGGATTTTTCCTTGTCGATAAAGACCATATGGAGATCCTTTTTGCTATCTATATCTTTCCATGAGCCTTCCCAATAAATAGATAGCTTCTGTCTACGTGACATAAAACCAAATTGGTTCACCGAGATATGAGTCTCTCTTCTCAAATGGGTTTTAATAACCTTCTCCCAAGGTTTCATTGTATGGTTCATTAGCTTTATGCTTCTATAGTTATTGCATTGGATATCACCTTTATTTTTGTAGATTGGGACTACAATGCTTCTTCTCCATTTATCGGGCATTTTTTTTGTGTCATAATCTTATTAAATAGACTGGTTAACTAATATTCCCCTCGAACTCCTATTGTTTTCCACACTTTAATTGGAATCTCATTTGGTCTTGGTGTCTTGCCTGCTTTCATCTTTCGTAATGCTTCTTTAACTTCTGTCACACTAACCTTTCGTACATATCTATGTTGTGAGGTATGTTGTGGAATAATGCAATCGTCCGGGTCATTTCTACTTAAACTATCTCCATTTAGTAGGCCGCAGATATACTCATCCAATCTTTTCACATTGTCCTCATCCCTTACCAACACTATTCCATCTTCACCTTTGAAACACCTCTACTCTTTCTCTCTCTCATCTTAGCTATCTAACAAATCATTTTCCCCCCTCTTTTTTGTTAAGATTGATATAGAGATCGTCATATTTCTTTTCCTTAGCCATCCTCATAGTCTTCCTAGCTTCATTTCATAATACCTCATTTTATCCTTTGTTTCCTTTCTTTTGCCATGTCTTAAAACATTCTTTCTTATTCTTAATAGTTGCTTGTACCCCATCATCGCACCACCAAGTTTCCCTAGGGGCTTGACGACTATCTTTTGCTTCCTCTAGCACATCTTTGGCAACCCTTTTATTCTTTTTCGCAAATGTCATATGTGTGGCGCACTGAACATATAGTTTCCGGAAGGCGTCTCTTGTGTGGAATGCACTTTCTTTTCGCTGTATGGGGGTGCGTAGGGAGCATATAGTGCTCTTGTTGTGTTTGATTGTACTGTCATTGATTTGAATTGACTGACTCAAGAACTTTCCCTTAGGCTGCATTCCTGGTGAGTAAGCCAAGTTCTTCCCTTGATGAAAGGACTCGGTGAATGTCTTTAAATGCTTTAACCCTTTTAATACAAGACATCATCTCGTTCCACATCGTATTTGTGTCTCCTACAAAGTTCCACTTACCTTGTTTGACCACATTAGCAGCAAATGTCCTTAAGTACTCCCCTTTTAGTCTCCACCACCTTATCTTAGGGTGCACCAGTTTTCTTCCTACGCTCTTGTGTATTGAGGCACCAATCCAGGACCACCAGTCTATGTTGGGTGGTTAGGCTCTCCCCAAGGATAACCTTACAGTCTTTGCACACCATTATGTCTGCTCTTTTAGTTAGGAAGAAGTTTATTTGGCCTGCATGATTCCCACTTTTATAAGTAATCAATTGTTTCTCTCTTTTCTTAAAGAAAGTGTTCACGATGGCCAAATCATACGCCACCGCGGAATCTAGAAGTAAGTCCCCTCATTCCTCTCCGTAACCCTGTAACCTCCATGGACATCCTCGTATCCTCTACGATCACTCACAACATGTCCTTTCAGGTCACCTCCAATAATAATCGATTTATCATTATCCAACCTTGTATGAAACATTCATGTGTTCCCAAAATTGACGCTTACAACTTTCATACAATCCTACTTCGGGTGCATACACACAAACAATGTTGACAACCTCTTCCTCCAGCATCAGTTTGATGGACATAATCTTGTCACCCAGTCTTTTGACCTCTACTACATCATTCTTTAGATCCTTGTATACTATTATGTCCACTTCGCTTCTATTGCATTGATCTCCCTAATACCACAACTTGAAGTCATCCAACACCTTAGCTTTGTTACCCTTCCATCTTGTCTCTTGGATACATGCGATATTTATCCTACGTCTCATAACATTAACCAACTTTAGGCTCTTACCCGTTAAGGATCCAATGTTCTAAGTGGCTAATCTAATCATTCACTTCTGGGTTGAAATAGTAACCCTCACTTGCCCTTGTCTATTTATCGCCGTATTCGGGCGTTGACATGGCTCATCGCTTACGAGGGACGCCCTAGCAAAAGGAGATGGGAAAAAATAAAATCAAAAGAATATAAATCATAAAACAAACAGATCCATGCTAAAGGTGATTGGCTAGGGGATTGTTGGAGACTTCAATGTGGTCAGATTCGATTGTGAAAAACTTGGGGGTGACCCCATTGACCTCCATTCTATTATGGCCTTCAATAATTGCCTCGAGGACATTGGCATGAATGACCTTCGTTGTTCTGGCGCCAATCTCACTTGATTTAATCGCCAAAGTGGTGCTAATCAGGTTGCTTGCAAGCTTGACAAAGCCCTTTCAGTGAAGCTTGGCTTGCTTATTTACCCTCCTCTCATGCCACTTTTGATCCTCCCAATATCTTTGACCACGTTCTATCTCTCTCCTTGTCTACCCTTCACCTCCTTCGGTTCCAAACCCTTCGAATTCTTGACATGTGGACCCTCCACCATGATTTCCTCGCCCTCGTCCTTGAAGCCTGGAACACCCTCATTCATGCCTTCTCCCCTCTCATCTCCTTCCCCAGGTAGCTCAGAAACATCAAAATTGCCCTCAAGCTCTAGAACCTTAGATGATTTAGCAACATCTCTGACAGAACTTCCTCCTGTAAGGTCAGACTTGCAGCTATCTAGGCAAGGCTCCAAGTTGATCTGCACAACCTGACCCTAGCCTAGGAAGAAAAGTCTCCCTGCTCTTTTCCCAAAAGGAGAGTTTCTCAAGCAGAATTCGCACATTAAGTGGTTGGAGCTCGGAGACTCCAATTCCGCTTTTATCCACCGATCCATCAATGGTCGGATCAATGCCAACTCCATCTCCCTTCTCACCTCCAGAGATGGATCCTCCCTCCACAATCCTGAAGACATCAAATATGAGGCCTCCTCTTCTCTGATCTGTTTAACCCTCTGTCCTCTTCTTCCCATTACCCCCTTCCTCCCTCTCTGATCAACAAATTCATCCTCGACGACCTCCTCCCCTCCCTCCAATCCATTCCCTCTGATGAGGAAATCGTCTTTTCTAACCTCTTCTGCAAGGCTAGTGAAGCTCCCTAGTGAAGCTCCTGGGCCAGATGGATTCAGCATGGGTTTCTTCACCTCTTGCTTGGGATATCATCAAGGTTGACCTCATCCGGGCTATCAAGAGCTTCTTTTTTTATCCCAGCCAAATCAATGGTGTACAACATACCTCCCTTTGTCTCATCCCCAAATCTAAAGGGTATTTTTCCATGCAGGACTTCAGACCCATTTTCCTTTGTAACTTGGTTTACAAATTCATTGCCAAAATCCTCTCTCCGCATCCAGAAGGTCATTGACTCCTTAGTGAGTCAAAATTAATCTGCCTTCATTTTCGGAAGGAGCATTGCTGATAACATCATCCTGTGTCATGAAATTGTCAGAGGCTTTGATTGCAAATCTTATGGTTCTGCGGCCCTCCTCAAAATTGACATTCATACAGCTTTTGACTCCGTCCGATGGGATTTCATATCTAAAGTCTTGCTCTAAATGTCCTTCCTCCTGATCTTTCTTCGCTGGATGCTTGCCTACATCTCCACTCCTTGGTTCTCTGTTCTTGTCAATGGCAACCCTGCTTGTTATTTCTCTTCCTTGTTGGGTATTCGTCAAGGCTACCCCCTCTCCCCCTTCCTCTTCTCCCTTGGCCTTGAAGTCCTATCCAGATCCATCCAATCCTCCACCGACCTCCACCTCATCTCTCCCATCCCCAAATGCAAACCTCTCTCCCCTATCCACCTTACTTTTGCAGACGACCTCTGATCTTTTCAAAAGCCAACCCCTTTTCCATCTCCTCCATCATGTGTTCTCTTTGCCTCTTTTTGAGTCTTTTGGATCTCCGTATCAATCTCCCCAAATCCCGTATCTTCACCTCTGGGATCTCTGATGCCTCGAAAGTCCGCCTCCTTGATATCATGGGCTTTTCTCCTGGCTCTCTTCTTGTCAAATATCTTGGCCTTCCTCTCATCCCAGCTAGGCTCTTTGCCCATTACTGCACCCCCATTCTCAACCTCTTACGGAAGATACTCTAGCTTTGGAAGAGTAAACTCCTCTCCTATGCAGGGCACCTTAAGCACTCTAGATCTGTGCTGCAATCTACCTCTATTGGTTTGGAATCTTTATTCTCCCCCACACCATCAAAGTTGTGGAGTCTCTCATTTGCTCTTTCCTCTGGAAAGGAACTGACTCTACTAAGTTTCTCCACCCCTCTAGTTGGAGTTCTGTCTCCTCCCCAAAGCTGAAGGCGGCCTTGGCCTTAAACGCATCAAAGATATGAACTTGGCTGGCATCCTCAAGCTGATCTGGAGGCTCTTCCAAGAAAAACAGCATATGGGTCTCTTGGGTCTACTCCCACCTCTTCAAGCTGAACTCCTCAATAATGGATGGCCCCTCATCGCTCTCCCCCTTCCTTGGCTGGCATCTAGGCCTCTCTCCCCACTCTTCCCCCGGGCTATAGTGGGAGTGAGGACTCCATCCTCTAGAACCCTTCTCCCTCTAGGATATTCAACTTCTCCTCTTCCTGGAACTATGTCGGACCAAAAGCCCCTCCTGCTCTTTGGCGCAAAGTCCCAAGCCAACAACTACCTTATCTCATTAGCAAAGCTAGAGTCAATGAGTAGACTCTGGTTCAAAGGCCACATTTCCTGCCATAGTTTCACGGCATGGCGGGTTATCACCAATTGCCTCTTTACGCACTCTTTCCTCATTTGTCGTAATATCTAGGTTTCTCCTGCTTGTTGTCTTTGCTGGAGAGGAACTGAGGATGCTGATCATCTTTTCTTCTCCTGTCCCTTCTCCTTCACCTTATGAAAGAAAGTCCTTTCTCGTTGTTGGCCCTCCAGTAGAAGAGTCCTACGTTTCAATAGGGAATGGATTTGGGTTGATATGACCTTCCACAGCTCCACCATTTGTGATATTACTGGTAAGCTTGCTTTTTGCCACCATCAACCATATTTGGATGGAGTTGAATCTTCGTGGATGGACGTCCAACTCTCACTCCTTTAACAAGATTTGGAATGCCATCTACTTCGACGTTAGCTCCAAGCTTGCTGCTCTTCCCCACCGTTCGGCTACTGACTCCCCAAGGAACATGCTTATTGTTGCTTCTTGGGGCCGCGCCCCTCTATCTTGTCCCCCTCCCCCCCTTGATGTTCTGTATCCCTAGCTGCTGCCCCCCTTTTTCAGTTGGGCTTGTTCCCTTGTTTGGCTTTATCAGCTTCTCCTCCCCCTTTTTTCACTTGTATATTCTTCCTTCTTGCTTTAATATATATTTATTCATCCAAAAAAAAAAAAGTGCCGGCTGCCGACCTGACGCACCACTGTAATAGATAAGTATATATATTAGAAAAACATATACAAAGGGTAGAAAAGGAAAGGACACTTAATGCATTAAAATACGCTTACAACGATTAAAATAGGGTGCATAGTCGAGCAAAGCTAGGTACAAAGTTGGTAAAGCAGTTCATAGAACTACACAAAGAATGATTAAAGTAAAAAGATATTGTTTCTTTGAGCTTCGAATCTCAGCTTGGCGACTAGGAGTTTGATGTGTGGAGAAACGTTGGGTAGGGTTTGGGGGACTCTACCTGCAATTTTCTGGATTGCCCCTCTTCTTTGATTTGGGCTTCTAGTTCCAGTCAATTAGCCCATGTGGGGTTTTGAGTGTTGCCCAATTGGGATTGAGATGTAACCCTTAATGGGCCTTTGTTTTGGTGCCCTTTATTGAGATTTTGTATCCCTTATTGGGTTTGTAACTTCCCCTTTGGGATTATATTTTCCCTCCCCCTTCTTTTAATGCATTTACTATTCACCAAAAAAAAAAGAAAAAAAGAAGATGAACAGATAGCAAATAACTCAAGTTAGCATCTATATGAGCAGGTGGTACAACATTACATTAAGAAAATGCTATCAAGGATTAAGCAAGACGAACAGAGCAGAGATATATAAGGACAGGATACAAGCTACCAGTATATAAGTAAATAAACAACTACTGCGAAATAACAAAGAGAGTATAAGAAATGTCCCTTACTACCAGAGGACTCCAACCTCTATTAGAACCTGGGAGTCCAGAGATACGACCAGCACCAATCAGTGCTAAGAAAGTCGGCTCAGTTTTGCGCAGCTCCAGCCAGGGATGTGCAGTAGCAGCGGGATAGGGACGAGGATAGGTATGTGGCTGTGGGTGGAAAGATGGTCTGTAGGTCTAGATGCTGTGTTGGGTTATGGGAAACATGGTGGGTTATGGGTGAGTCCAAATTCCAGCTGATTTCTCTATTTTACAGGTTGCCTCTCTTGGTAAGCCCTTGCCAAGAAGGAGAAGGGGATTTTGGTGATGCCAAGAAGGAGAAGGGGATTTCGGTGACAGTGGTGTGGGTGGGGCTGACGGGGTGGTTGGGCGGCAAGCACAGGGGTTAAGATAACTCTGGTAGAGGGAGACTTGGGAGGTGGAAGAAGAGATCTAGCCTCAAGGTAGGGAATCTTGGTTAGGGGGGAGAGAGAGAGAGAGAATAGGGGGCAGGGAAGGAATTAGGAGAGAGGGGAGGTCGTGATGGGGAAGGGCGAAAGGGGAATCTGGCAAGAGGGTGAATCGGAGGATATGAGAGAGATCTGGCCTCTGTGGCTGAGATTGAGAGCAGGGAGAGAATGTTGAGGGGCAGAGAAGGGATTGTTAGGGAGGGAAGATCGTGGTAAAAAAGGAAAAGATATAATCAGGCAAGGGAGCTTAAGCGAGCAAGAATGGAGGGGGAGATCGAGGACAGGGAGAGTAGATAGGGGGGAGTAGAGAGTGAATCGGGAGAGAAATTTCGTGATAGGGAAGGGTGTGAGGGGGAATCAGATGAGATATCTTGAGAAAGGAGGTCGAGAATAGGGGGGAGATCGAGAGCAGGGGGAAAGGCGAGAAGGGGAGATCGATCGTTGAGAGATACCTACCTGTTCTGGTATTAACCCTAACCGCCGCTACATGGGCTGGTGGTGATGTAGATAAGTCACTTGGGCTTATTTTATCGCAAATAAGCCTTAGGTTGTGTTATATATGTGTTGGGCCTTTGATCCCATGGGTTTTCTTTGAAATGGGTCACTTTAATGGGTCTAAAATATGGGTAGAAGGTTGAAAAACGGGATTTAATACATTAGTTTAGTTAGTTGCTATTTAATTCAATAAGGGCTCATTAGGGCATTGGTCGGTTGTAAAGTCCTATATGGACTATTAGTTAGTTCTACTCCATGTTGGAGTCATAAAATCAAGTCCAAGTCCTATTCCTATTTTGAATTCCTAGTTGTAGTAGGAGTGTCTAGTCCTATTGGGAAACTAGCTCCTAGTTGTAGTAGGAGTGTCTAGTCCTATTGGGAAACTAGCTCCTAAGTAGTTTGATTGCTATTCTGCCGTCTATAAATAGAGGAGCCTATGTACTCATAATTGGAGATTTGAATGAATGAATTATTGAGTGATTACTCTTTAGCTAAAAAAACTGTTATTGAGAGGTGAGATGCCTAAACCTTTGAGGGGTGTGATACCCAAAACCTGAGGGGTGAGATACCCATTCCTTTATTCTCTTTCACCCTTCTCAACCCTCCATCGATTCTTCTTTTTCTATTTTTATTTTCTATTTATTGTTATTAGAAGTTCAGACCTGTTAAAGCATACAAAATCAGAATCAGCCAGCCAAAGAGTTCTTGTTCTTGAAGCCAATCGACCCTCATTGCTGTCCAAGTTTGAGATCTGATCTACAGATCCTTTGGAGGACTGGTTCTATACTCTAAGAAGATCAATCGATTCTCTCTTGAAGGTTATCTGAAGAAGACAAGTTGATGTTCCTGCAGAATTCTTCACATTCTCTCTCTTAGGTCTGAAAATCAAGAAAGTGCGTAACTCCATAACCAGCCGTCGGAAGCCCTTCATATTTGGGGGTTTTTGTGCCTTCCCTAGGGACTATCTACACCCAAGTATAGCTCAATCGGACTCCCACAGACCTGGCCGCACCTTTCTCTCTCCAGCTCTATAACAGGTCTTTCTCTCTCTTATCAGGTTAGGTTTTGGGTTGGTTTTGCTCCTATATAGGTATTGTATCCTTGGGGATTTATTTGATGGTATTATTTCTTTGTTTCTTACTCCTATTTGTATTGTTTGGGGTTATAAACTGCGGAGTTAGTTACTTGTAATCTACTCCTGCATTAGGTGGTGGAGGTCAATTGCTGGCGGTGAGCCATTAGCAGTGAGATGTCAAACACGGTCTAAATCTTGACCAGTCTCTTTGGTTATATCCAAAAACAAAGATTCCAAAATAGTAGTTTTGGCAAGGTTTTATAACCTTGGCTATTGTGTAATCTACAATCTATCTATCTTAATAAGAATGAATATAAATATTAGGGGTGAAAAATTCTAGCATAGATGGATTTCTTATAATAGTGCCATGCTTTTATTGTCAAAGGAAGTGAATAGAAAAGAAAGAAAAAAATGTAATCCTATTTTAATCAAATGTGTGGGAGCACATAATTGAAGTACACTGGACTACTAGCCACAATTTGATTCTTCTGTCTTACAGCTACTTGTCTGTTCATTTTTTTTTTTTTTTTTTTTCCCTTTCAGTTATCTGTAGACTCTTGCTTGCTTCTTAGATGAACTTTACATTTACGGAGATTGATTTTACCCGATGAATGATTATCGTATTTTCTGTTTCAGGCATTTGATTATCGTATTTTCTGTTTCAGGCATTAGGTCCTGGATTTTCTCAATTTGCTGAACCTGTATTTCAGAGGTGCATAAACCTCATCCAGACCCAACAATTGGCTAAGGTTGCTGCTCATTTGATATTTTCATGATTTTGGTGTCATTTTCACCTTTCTTAATAGTTTATCATCACAACTGTATAATTGTTTTAGGATTTAAGCTTGTGCTTTGCATTGAATTATAATTTCCTTGACAATTTGGTAGTTTGTACTTATACTCACAATTATGTTTCCTTTACCTATCAAATGTCATTGTTGATCTATATCTATATATTCTTATTGGTTTAAACCTAAACGGTTTTTCTTGTTTAACAATTTTCTTAATCTTAGGTAAAAATCTGGACCTTATGATACTGTAATTAACTTTGCGAACTAAATCTTTGACCCTAGCTACATGAGATTTGTACTTCAAGCTTTGTGATTACTTGACTACCTGCTTAGAACTAGTCTGAGCTTCCTTTATGAGGTTTCATTTCTTTAAGTGCAAATCCTTCGTATGAATTGTCATGCTGGTTTTCTCAGCTGCTCGAACGTGTTATACCTGTAGGGAAGCTATATCATTTCATCGACTCTGTCTGAGCACATTGTGATGGTTATCCTATTTGTAAAGTTCTATTACAGTTAGTTCCAACTATCAAAAAAATGGAACTGGAACCCAGATTGTTCCAGACAATACTGATTTAGATAGGTTTGATTTGGATGCTCCAAACATAGGATGTTTATGAGAAATATATATATATATATATATATAGAGGGGTAGTCTTATCCAACGCTAATCCTAAAACCACTGTTAGCACCAGGAATGATGATGTCTTGAGCATTAATTTATTACTAAAATTTCACATAATTCCAGTTAGTTCTTCATAATTCTTAGATAGTGTTATTTTAGTCGCAGCAGGGAGTTTTGGGTCTGGCAGACTGTCTGTTCTACCATTACTTTGAATTAGTGAAGAGGGTTTTGAGTGGCTGGTTTTGGGGATGCATGGACTATAATTTTGAAAATGGAACTCCCAGTTTTATGAAGGTGCTTCTATAGTTTTGACCGTAGGGCAGAGGAGTTGCATGAAAGGCAAGGATTGACATATTGATGTCGACACCAGTTTTGCCCAAGCCTGAAACTGAGATATGGGTCAAATGGTTGAAACCTGGTATTTTCTGCGCAAAACTCGACATGTATGGGCTGGTCCAAACTGGTCGTAACTAGCCGAAAGTGGTTAAAATTGGTCAAAACTTGGTATTTTTTCAGTCAAATCTGGTCGAAACTACCGGAATGTGCGAAATATGGTTGAAACTGGTTGAAACCAGGTACAAAGTCGATTCGAACCTCCCATCTCGTCTCGGGCTGGCTCGATACCTCAAATTTCGGTCGAAACTTAAATTTGACCGAATTCTTGAACCATAATAAAAGGAAGGTGGGAGTTAAAGGGCTCACCCAAGCAAGTATGAGGGGCTTCTTTGATTTCAGATAATGTTGTTAATTGCCCCTTTTCTGGTCTTGCGCTGACCCCACCCGTTCTAGTGTTGATTGGATATATATTTGGGTTTGCTGGACTGTGACTGATATTTTCCAATTTAGTACAGAAAGCATTAGTAAAGGAGGCGAAGATAAATGACATATTAATACTTCGTGAGAGAATTTGATAAATGTTTCCAGTTGTCCATATTTAAATTCATCTAATACAAATGGAAATTATAAGGAGGCGAAGATGACTCTTGGATTTGGTGGGGGATTTCAAATGGAAAATGTAAAAGTGTGTAGGAGTGGCTCCCTGGGGAAAGATTCTGGGCTGATCGGTGTCTACCTAGAGTGGAGGCTTTTAAATTGCGGATAGCCTTGTTGAGAATGTTGAACATTTACATGCTAATTCTAATTATTAGCTATTATTTATTTGACATGTAGGAGAAAGAGACTGCAAAGTCACTTGCTTTACATGTTGTTTTAGTGCCAATTAAATTGGGTAACCCCAATGGGTACCTATTGGGTATCAGTTGTTTGGTTACTACTAGGGAAGGGTATGGTCTTAAATAACTTACAACTAGGGAAAGTTAAGGTCTAAAATCTTAAAATGTTTGTCACACTACCTGTTTAAAGGAGTTATTAAATTGAGTAAGATCAATTTAGTGATTGAAGTGTTGACTTTAAATTCTAAATTGTTGTTTCCTGTTATACTTTAATCTTCTGATCCATCAACCTTTATATGTCAATATTACTACCAACAAATCATTGATGATCAATAGATGCTACCGTTTCTGTTGTTCTGAACATGAGATAATGGTAAATTATGGCTCTTAGACTTGTTCATGGGCCACTTCTTTTAAGATGGAACTGTGACGCATCTATAGTCGTGTACTTGACTACTATCTTTGAGGTTCCAGAACTAAGGATATTTCCTTGGATCCAAACCTGATTGGAGCTGGAAACATACTGGGCATTCTTGGACTCGCCTCTGATTTGGCCTTGGTACTCTACATGGAAGCAATTTTTTTTCCACTAGTAACCTAAGTGGTTATGGTATACTGATGTACTTTGACTTGTGACCTTGTGGTTTTGTAATGATCATCAGCCGTTTGTCCCATGTGCATTCTTGGGCTAAAACTTATTTGGCATTCCTACTTGGTAAGTCTGTTGACCGGTAACCTGCTTCACATTAGTACAGGATAAATTTCTGACCCTGCAGCCCGAGGCCATTCTTTAAAGAATTTTATGTCAAGATATTATGAACTTAGCAACACATCAATTGGAGTCAAATTTAAGCAAGAGAGTTTGCAAAATGCGTAGTGGGTGATGTAAGACTAATTACAAAGGTTAATCAGTCCCAGTAAAGCTCTCAGTAGGTCCCAAGCAGAAAACAAATAGTAGTTTTCAGATGTGAACAGAAACACAAGTAAGAATTCAAACAGAGACTAGGCCAGATTTAGGGAAACCTGTAACTTGCAAACCAAAGCTCAGATGAGCTTGTGTATTTGGATTGAAGGAAGAGTCTATTGGGGGCAACAAAACCTCAAAATTTCTTCAGTTCTGCCAGCTGGTTGGGAGATCTGAAACTTTTGGATTTTAGGTCTCGAAAAAGGAAACTTCAGATGAGCTTGCCATAGGTGGTGGGGTGGGTTCTGGATTGCCCTAGGGAAGGGGCAGGTTAGTGCCCTTTCCCATTTGAGGTGGGTACTTTTGTTTGGGTGGTCGCTTCTTTTTGCCTTGCTTGTTGAGTGGCCCTTTGGTTTGGGCCTTCGTATTTGTTTCATCTCAATTTTCCCTTTTTTGGCTTATATAATAAATTTCTTGTCATTTGCTAGAAAAAATAAAATAAATAGTATAAAATTTAAGTTGATTGAGGCCCTTGCTGTCCCTATCATACTGGTAACTTGCACTGTGGTTGCTGTTGGCTTTGTTAAATTTACTCAAAATATCATTACATCTTTGGATATATTTTTCTGGTTGTGCTACATAGGTTATCTTGCTTTAGAATGTTTACTTCCTAAATATGATAAATTGAGGGGTGATAAAATAATTATTTACTACTACCAATCTTATAATTGATTCTGTGCAGGTTGATCCCGTGTCAGCTGGTGTTCAATATGACAAGGAGTTCATTGTCTGCTCTTTGGACCTGCTCTCGGGACTTGCTGAGGGCCTTGGTAGTGGGATAGAAAGTTTGGTACTGCCTTCATTTTTTTTTTTTTTCTTTTGTTTTTTTTGATCTGGATTTTTCATATGCATCTGTTTGTTATTAACTTGTATCTTTCAGTGGTCATGCATACTGTTGTAAATAGCTTTGTGAACCTGGGGTTAATGTTGTTGAAGCTTTATTTTGCGCAGATTCTCCTTTTGTAGTTATATTTTAGTTTCTATTGTAATCTCTGATTTTTCCCTCTTAGAATTGTGTACTATGGAAGCTGATCCAATTTTCTGAGTTTTTTTTTTTTTTCATTGTTTGATTTCTTCAGTTGATGATGGTTAGGAAAGTTCTGGAAAGGAAACAATTTGGAAGTTTACTTTCTATAACTTTCTCATATATCTTCAAATTCTTCACTTCATTTTTTCCTTCTTTTTTTTTGGTGGGGGGGGGGGG